>NC_041392.1:584238971-584266514 GCF_002162155.2 Triticum dicoccoides | reverse complement strand
CTCTGAGTGTTGGTCCAAACTAGAGTCCTGTGCAGCCCCCCTCGGGGAAACTTGAGGTTTGGTTTTAGTTGTATGGAGCGCTCATCTGAGTGTGCCCTGAGAATGAGATATGTGCAGCTCCTATCGGGATTTGTCGGCACATTCGGGCGGTGTTGCTGGTCTTGTTTTACCATTGTCGAAATGTCTTGTAACCGTGATTCCAAGTCTGATCGGGTCTTCCCGCTAGAAGGAATATCCTTTGTTGACCGTGAGAGCTTGTGATGGGCTAAGTTGGGACACCCCTGCAGGGTTTTGAACTTTCGAAACCCGTGCCCGCGGTTATGGGCAGATGGGAATTTGTTAATGTACGGTTGTAGAAAACCTGAAGTTGACCTTAATTAAAATACATCAACCGCGTGTGTAACCGTGATGGTCTCTTCTCGGCGGAGTCGGGAAGTGAACACGGTGTTGGAGTTATGTTTGACGTAGGTTGTTCTAGGATCACTTCTTGATCATAGTTGTTCGACCGTGCTTTTGCCTTCTCTTCTCGCTCTCATTTGCGTATGTTAGCCACCATATATGCTAGTCGCTTGTTGCAACTCCACCTAATACCTTTGCCTTACCTATAAGCTTAAATAGTCTTGATCGCGAGGGTGTGAGATTGCTGAGTCCCCGTGACTCACAGATACTTCCAAAACCAGCTTGTAGGTGCCTTTGAACCATGCAGATGACGCAACCAAGCTCAAGGAGGAGCTCGATGAAGATCTTGTCCTTTGTGTTGTTTCGTTCTAGTTGATCAGTAGTGGAGCCCAGTTGGGACGATCGGGGATCTGTGTAGCATTTGGGGTAGTCTTCTTTTATTTTGGTTCCGTAGTCGGACCTTGATTGTATCTGGTTGATGTAATGCTTTATTCATGTAATTGTGTGAAGTGGCGATTGTAAGCCAACTATGTATCTCTTTCCCTTATGTATTACATGGGTTGTGTGAAGATTACCTCACTTGCGACATTGCTTTCAATGCGGTTATGCCTCTAAGTCATGCTTCGACACGTGGGAGATATAGCCGCATTGAGGGCGTTACACGAACTATATCCGGCTCGAACTAGGGGTTGACGGTGGAGAATTTCGCTTCCCACCCGCCACCCACTTCATAGCCACGGTCGAGGACTTGACCGACGCACTTGATTACGACTCCGAGGACATCGACGGTATGGACGACGATGCCAGAGAAGAAGAGGCCCAGAACCCGTCGTTCACCGGACGCTGGACGGCCACTTCCTCGTATGATGTATACGTGGTGGATGCACCAAAGGAGAACAGCGGCGATGACAAGGAAGATCCAGCTGAGGATAAACCTTCCGAATTACAGTCCAAGCACCGACGTTAGTGGCGCCGCTCTGAGTCATGCCGCAGTAAAGATAGCAACACCGGCACAGGAGAAGATAACACTCCAGAAGGTGCCAAAGACAACGTAGACCCCGTTGACACAGCTAATGAACAAGATGAACGGGAAGATGGGCAAGTCAACCCTAGTAAACAGGCCACGCACGAAGATTCGGAGGACGATAATTACCTTCCGCTCTCTGAGGATGAGGTGAGTGATACCTCTTTTAGCACTGCGTTGGTTTTCCCCGAAGAGGAAGGGATGATGCAGCAAAGTAGCGTAAGTATTTCCCTCAGTTTTTGAGAACCAAGGTATCACACCAGTAGGAGGCTACACGGGAGTCCCTCGCACCTGCACAAAACAAATAAATCCTCGCAACCAACGAAAATAGGGGTTGTCAATCCCTATAGGGCCACTTACGAGAGTGAGATCTGATAGATATGATAAGATAATATTTTTGGTATTTTTATGATAAAGATGCAAAGTAAAATAAAGGCAAAGTAAATAGCAAAGTAAATAACTAAGTAGTAGGAGATCAATATGATAAAGATAGACCCGGGGGCCATAGGTTTCACTAGTGGCTTCTCTCGAGAGAATAAGTATTCTACTGTGGGTGAACAAATTACTGTTGAGCAATTGACAGAATTGAGCATAGTTATGAGAATATCTTGGTATGATCATGTATATAGGCATCACGTCCAAGACAAGTAGACCGACTCCTACCTGCATCTACTACTATTACTCCACTCATCGACCGCTATCCAGCATGCATCTAGAGTATTAAGTTAAAAACAGAGTAACGCCTTAAGCAAGATGACTTGATGTAGAGGGATAGACTCATGCAATATGAAGAAAACCCCATCTTGTTATCCTCGATGGCAACAATACAATACGTGCCTTGCTGCCCTTACTATCACCGGGAAAGGACACCACAAGATTGACCCAAAGCTAAGCACTTCTCCCATTGCAAGAAAGATCAATCTAGTAGGCCAAACAAAACTAATAATTCGAAGAGACTTGCAAAGATAACCAATCATACATAAAAGAATTCAGAGAAGATTCAAATATTATTCATAGATAGACTTGATCATAAACCCACAATTCATTGGTCTCAACAAACACACCGCAAAAAGAAGATTACATCGAATAGATCGCCACAAGAGAGGGGGAGAACATTGTATTGAGATCCAAAAAGAGAGAAGAAGCCATCTAACTACTAACTATGGACCCGTAGGTATGCGGTAAACTACTCACACTTCATTGGAGGAGCTATGGTGTTGATGAAAAATCCCTCCGTGATCGATGCCCCCTCTGGCGGAGCTCCAGAACAGGCCCCAAGATGGGATCTCATGGATACAGAAAGTTACGGCGGTGGAATTAGGGTTTTGGCTCCGTATCTGATCATTTGGGGGTACGTGGGTATATATAGGAGGAAGAAGTACGTCGGTGGAGCAACAAGGGGCCCACGAGGGTGGAGGGCGCGCCTGGGGGTAGGCGTGCCTCCCTACCTCGTGGCCTCCTGTTACGTGTCTTGACGTAGGGTCCAAGTCTTCTGAGTTGTATTCGATGAGAAAATCACGTTCCCGAAGGTTTCATTCTGTTTGGACTCCGTTTGATATTCCTTTTCTTCGAAACCCTAAAACAAGCAAAAAACAGCAATTCTGGGCTGGGCCTCCGGTTAATAGGTTAGTCCCAAAAATAATATAAAAGTGGATAGTAAAGCCCAATAATGTCCAAAATAGTAGATAATATACCATGGAGCAATCAAAAATTATAGATACGTTGCAGACGTATCAAGCATCCCCAAGCTTAATTCCTGCTCGTCCTCGAGTAGGTAAATGATAAAAATAGAATTTTTGATGCGGAGTGCTACTTGGCATAATTTCAATGTAATTATTCTTAATTGTGGTATGAATATTCAGATCCGAAATATTCATAACAAAAGTTCATATTGACATAAAAATGATAATACTTCAAGCATACTAACAAAGCAATTATGTCTTATCAAAATAACATGGCTAAAGAAAGTTATCCCTACAAAATCATATATTCTGGCTATGCTCTATCTTCACCACACAAAATATTTAAATCATGCACAACCCCGATGACAAGCCAAGCAATTGTTTCATACTTTTGACATTCTCAAAACTTTTTCAATATTCACGCAATACATGAGCGTGAGCCATGGATATAGCACTATAGGTGGAATAGAGTGGTGGTTGTGGAGAAGACAAAAAGGAGAAGATACTCTCACATCAACTAGGCGTATCAATGGGCAATGGAGATGCCCATCAATAGATATCAACGTGAGTGAGTAGGGATACCCATGCAACGGATGCACTAGAGCTATAAGTATACGAAAGCTCAAAAAGAAACTAAGTGGGTGTGCATCCAACTTGCTTGCTCATGAAGACCTAGGGCAATTTGAGGAAGCCCATCATTGGAATATACAAGCCAAGTTCTATAATGAAAGATTCCCACTAGTATATGAAAGTGATAACATGAGAGACTCTCTACTATGAAGATCATGGTGCTACTTTGAAGCACAAGTGTGGTAAAAGTATATTAACATTGTCCCTTCTCTCTTTTTCTCTCAGTTTTTATTTTTTTATTTGGGCCTTTTCTCTTTTTTATGGCCTCTTTTCTTTTCTTTTTTTATTTGGGCTTCTTTGGCCTCTTTTATTTATTTTTGTCCGGAATCTCATCCCGACTTGTGGGGGAATCATAGTCTCCATCATCCTTTCCTCACTGGGACAATGCTCTAATAATGATGATCATCACACTTTTATTTTTCTTATAACTCAACAATTACAACTCGATACTTAGAACAAAATATGACTCTATATGAATGCCTCCGGTGGTGTACCGGGATATGCAATGATGCATGAGTGACAAGTATGAAAGAATTATGAACGGTGGCTTTGCCACAAATACTATGTCAACTACATGATCATGCTAAGCAATATGACAATGATGGAGTGTGTCATAAACGGAACGGTGGAAAGTTGCATGGCAATATATCTCGGAATGGCTATGGAAATGCCATAATAGGTAGGTATGGTGGCTGTTTTGAGGAAGGTATATGGTAGGTGTATGATACCGGCGAAAGGTGTGCGGTATTAGAGAGGCTAGCAAAGGTGGAAGGGTGAGAGTGTGTATAATCCATGGACTCAACATTAGTCATAAAGAACTCATATACTTATTGAAAAAATCTACAAGTTATCAAAGCAAAGTATTACGCGCATGCTCCTAGGGGATAGATTGGTAGTAAAATACCATCGTTCGTCCCCGACCGCCACTCATAAGGAAGACAATCTAAAAAATAAATCATGCTCCGACTTCATCACATAATGGTTCACCATACGTGCATGCTACGAGAATCACAAGCTTCAACAAAAGTATTCCTCAAATTCACAACTACTCAACTAGCATGACTTTAATATCACCATCTCCATATCTCAAAACAATTATCAAGTATCAAACTTATCATAGTATTCAACACACTCATAAGAGAGTTTTATTATTAATCTTGCATACCAAGCATATTAGGATTTTAAGCAAATTACCATGCTATTAAGACTCTCAAAATAATCTAAGTGAAGCATGAGAGATCAATAGTTTATATAAAACAAATCCACCACCGTGCTCTAAAAGATATAAGTGAAGCACTAGAGCAAAATTATATAACTCAAAAGATATAAGCGAAGCAAATAGAGTATTCTAACAAATTCCAAATCATGTATGGCTCTCTCAAAAGGTGTGTACAGAAAGGATGATTGTGGTAAACTAACAATCAAAGACTCAAATCATACAAGACGCTCCAAGCAAAACACATATCATGTGGTAAATAAAAATATAGCTCCAAGTAAAGTTACCGATAGAAGTAGACGAAAGAGGGGATGCCTTCCGGGGCAACCCCAAGCTTTGGCTTTTAGGTGTCCTTAGATTATCTTGGGGTGCCATGGGAATCCCCAAGCTTAGGCTCTTTCCACTCCTTGTTCCATAATCCATCAAATCTTTACCCAAAACTTGAAAACTTCACAACACAAAACTTAAAGTAGAAAATCTCGTGAGCTCCATTAGCGAAAGAAAACAAAAGACCACTTCAAGGTACTGTAATGAACTCATTCTTTATTTATATGGGTGTTATACCTACTGTATTCCAACTTCTCTATGGTTTATAAACTATTTTACTAGCCATAGATTCATCAAAATAAGCAAACAACACACGAAAAACAGAATCTGTCAAAAACAGAACAGTCTGTAGTAATCTGTAGCTAGCGCAAGATCTGGAACCCCAAAAATTCTAAAATAAATTGCTTGACGTGAGGAAGTTATCTATTAATCATATTAAAAAATAATTAACTAAATATCACTTTCTAAATAAAAAAGACAGCAGTTCTCGTGAGCGCTAAAGTTTTTGTTTTTTACAGCAAGTTCAACAAGACTTTCCCCAAGTCTTCCCAACGGTTCTACTTGGCACAAACACAAAAAACACAACCAAACCAGAGGCTAGATAATTTATTTATTACTAAACAGGAGCAAAAAAGCAAGGAATAAAAATAAAATTGGGTTGCCTCCCAACAAGCGCTATCGTTTAACGCCCCTAGCTAGGCATAACAAGCAATAATAGATCTAGGTATTGCCAAAATAGTAAGATAGATTATTCAAACTCATTTCATATTCTCTATGTTCGGCAGCAAGTTTTCTTTGAGGCAAGCAATAGTAATCAAAAGGGCTAAATTTAATGGGACAAAAGTCCCCAAGATCAACCTTGGGAGGTATAGATTCCTCCTTTGGTCCTTCATATTGCACAACCAATTCATCATTATAAGCATTCTTTTGACAGAACTTTGTGAGCCTATATTCAAGAGAATATCCTAATTCATTATTCCGAATAGCCAAATCATCATTAAGTTCAGAGATTCTGGCAACTAAAACATTGGTAGGAACCCTTTTTCTAAGATTTTCATTAAAAGCAACATAGTCTAGAGATTGGAAATGCATTATTTCTTCTTGATCAAAGAGGATAGCCTCTATGGGAGGACGGAAAGCATCCACCCTATAATGCGCAAAGATTTCTTTGGCCTCTTTTATTATGAATCTAAACTCATGAGCCAAAAAGATAGTAGCGGCACGCTTAACAGAGGAATGCTCAATATTAGAAAATTCTAGGAAAATCCTTTGTATGGAAGGATGCACGTGCATGAATTGTATTTCAAGTTCAACTACAAGCATGGCAATAGCGTCCGCAAGACTACTAGTTCTATGAAGGATAGAACTACCCATAGAGGGTAAAGCACCGGCACAAGTAAAGAAATCTTGAATAACTCCTTTTCCAATAATATTACCACTACCAACACGAAATCTTTTTATATGTGAGATAGTGGGTTCTTTAGTAGGAGCATCAAAATTATTATCGACAATAGTATCCCCAATTTCAGACATAGAGGCAGAAGGTAAAGAACTAGCCATAATGACAAGCAAGCAAACTAACACACAAGCAAACAAAAAGCAAGCGGACAAAAGGAGGCAAATAGAGATAGAGAGGTAGGATAGAGAGAGAGAGAGGGCAAATAAAACGGCAAGGGTGAAGTGGGGGAGAGGAAAACGAGAGGCAAATGGCAAATAATGTAATGCGGGAGATAAGGGTATGTGACGGGTACTTGGTATGTTGACTTTTGCGTAGACCTCCCCGGCAACAATGCCAGAAATCCTTCTTGCTACCTCTTTTAGCATTGCGTTGGTTTTCCCCGAAGAGGAAGGGATGATGCATCAAAGTAGCGTAAGTATTTCCCTCAGTTTTTGAGAACCAAGGTATCAATCCAGTAGGAGGCTACGCGCGAGTCCCTCGCACCTGCACAAAACAAATAAATCCTTGCAACCAACGCAAATAAGGGTTGTCAATCCCTATAGGGCCACTTACGAGAGTGAGATCTGATAGATATGATAAGATAATATTTTTGGTTTTTTTATGATAAAGATGCAAAGTAAAATAAAGGCAAAGTAAATAGCAAAGTAAATAACTAAGTAGTAGGAGATCAATATGATAAAGATAGACCTGGGGGCCATAGGTTTCACTAGTGGCTTCTCTCGAGAGCATAAGTATTCTATGGTGGGTGAACAAATTACTGTTGAGCAATTGACATAATTGAGCATAGTTATGAGAATATCTAGGTATGATCATGTATATAGGCATCACGTCCGAGACAAGTAGACCGACTCCTGCCTGCATCTACTACTATTACTCCACTCATCGACTGCTATCCAACATGCATCTAGAGTATTAAGTTAAAAACAGAGTAATGCCTTAAGCAAGATGACATGATGTAGAGGGATAGACTCATGCAATATGAAGAAAACCCCATCTTGTTATCCTCGATGGCAACAATACAATACGTGCCTTGCTGCCCTTACTGTCACCAGGAAAGGACACCGCAAGATTGAACACAAAGCTAAGAACTTCTCCCATTGCAAGAAAGATCAATCTAGTAGGCCAAACCAAATTGATAATTCGAAGAGACTTGCAAAGATAACCAATCATACATAAAATAATTCAGAGAAGATTCAAATATTATTCATAGATAGACTTGATCATAAACCCACAATTCATCGATCTCAAAAAACACACCGCAAAAAGACGATTACATCAAATAGATCTCCACAAGAGAGGGGGAGAACATTGTATTGAGATCCAAAAAGAGAGAAGAGGCCATCTAGCTACTAACTATGGACCCGTAGGTCTGAGGTAAACTACTCACACTTCATCGGAGGGGCTATGGTGTTGATGAAGAAGCCCTCCGTGATCGATGCCCCCTCCGACGGAGCTCCGGAACAGGCCCCAAGATGGGATCTCATGGATATAGAAAGTTACGATGGTGAAATTAGGGTTTTGGCTCCGTATCTGATTGTTTGGGGGTATGTGGGTATATATAGGAGGAAGAAGTACGTCGGTGGAGCAACAGGGGGCCCACGAGGGTGGAGGGCGCGCCTGGGGGGGTAGGCGCGCCCCCTACCTCGTGGCCTCCTGTTATGTGTCTTGACGTAGGGTCCAAGTCTCCTGAGTTGTATTCGATGAGAAAATCACGTTCCCGAAGGTTTCATTCTGTTTGGACTCCGTTTGATATTCCTTTTCTTCGAAACCCTAAAACAGGAAAAAACAACAATTCTGGGCTGGGCCTCCCGTTAATAGGTTAGTCCCAAAAATAATATAAAAGTGGATAATAAAGCCCAATAATGTCCAAAACAGTAGATAATATAGCATGGAGCAATCAAAAATTATAGATACGTTGGAGACGTATCAGTGAGCCTCGGCACCGAGGATTTCATCGTGCCTGAGGAACCTCTTGAGCAGGAGCGCTTCAAGCGCCAACTAATAGCCACTGCAAGGAGTCTGAAAAAGAAGCAGCAGCAGCTTCAAGCTGACCAAGACCTACTCAATGATAGATGGACTGAACTCCTAGCCGCCGAAGAATACGGCCTTAGTGGCCCAGCCAAAAGCTACCTGAAGTGTAGATTGCTACCTCAGTGCGACTACAAGGCGCCGGAGCCTGTACCATCATCGCAC
Source organism: Triticum dicoccoides (assembly GCF_002162155.2). NCBI lineage: Eukaryota > Viridiplantae > Streptophyta > Magnoliopsida > Poales > Poaceae > Triticum > Triticum dicoccoides. The sequence goes on along the minus strand of NC_041392.1, from coordinate 584,257,584 downwards.
AATGCAGCAGGTCGACCACAACTTGGTCCAGGTAAAGCGGCAACTCAAGCCGAACACCAGACCGCCCCACCTCGTCGTAAAGGCAAGAACAAAACAGCTCAGGGTTGTACATACGACCTTCAACAGGACTTGGGTAGTAGAGAAGCACACGCAAGACCGATCTACGGATCGCAAGGACATGCCTCGACACGCGACGACGGCCACCTATTTGGACGTGACAAACCTAGCCATGCCCAGGCCAAAAACCGCAAATGGACTCCATCAGAGGTACGTCGCAGTGTGGCCCAACATAGAGGCACTGCACACCCTCTTTGCTTCACAGACAAAGTAGTGGAGCATGAATTCCCAGACGGGTTTGAGGGAGTCCTGGATTAGGGGGTGTTCGGATAGCCGGACTATACCTTCAGCCGGACTCCTGGACTATGAAGATACAAGATTGAAGACTTTGTCCCGTGTCTGGATGGGACTTTCCTTGGCGTGGAAGGCAAGCTTAGCGATGCGGATATTCAAGATCTCCTACCATTGTAACCGACTTTATGTAACCCTAACCCTATCCGGTGTCTATATAAACCGGATGGTTGTAGTCCGTAGGCAACCAACTCCATACACAACAATCAGACCATAGGCTAGCTTCTAGGGTTTAGCCTCCTTGATCTCGTGGTAGATCTACTCTTGTACTACCCATATCATCAATATTAATCAAGCAGGAGTAGGGTATTACCTCAATCGACAGGGCCCGAACCTGGGTAAAAAACATCATGTCCCTTGTCTCCTGTTACCATCCGGCCTAGACGCACAGTTCGGGACCCCCTACCCGAGATCCGCCAGTTTTGACACCGACATTGGTGCTTTCATTGAGAGTTCCTCTGTGTCGTCGCCTTTAGGCCCGATGGCTCCTTTGATCATCAACAACGATACGGTCCAAGGTGAGACTTTTCTCCCCGGATAGATCTTCGTCTTCGGCGGCTTCGCTCTGCGGGCCGATTCGCTCGGCCATCTGGAGCAGATCGAAAGCTATGCCCCTGGCCATCAAGTCAGATTTGGAATCTTAAACTACACGGCTGACATCCGCGGAGACTTGATCTTCGACGGGTTTGAGCCACGGCCAAGCGCGCCGCACTATCTCAAGGGGCATGATCTAGCTCTACCTCCGGACAGTGTCCTGGAGGCCGCACACGCATCGGTTCCAACCCCTAACTCGGAGCCTACTACGCCAATCGAGGATGAGCGGTTGGACGTCACCTCGAGGGCTGCGATCCCGAAAGCGATCGAGCCGAACGCTAGCCCCGCACTCTGCACGACCCGTGACTCCGAGGATCCGGACTCCTCCCCGGACTCCGAACCCCCCGCGCCCCTGCCAATCGAATCCGATTGGGCGCCGATAATGGAGTTCACCGCCGCAGACATCTTTCAGCACTCGCCTTGTGGCGATATCCTGAACTCTCTCAAGACTCTCTCCTTATCAGGAGAGCCCTGGCCGAACTACGGTCAGCGAGGATGGGATACGGACGATGAAGAAATTCAAAGCCCACCCACCACCCACTTGGTAGCCACTGTCGACAATTTAAACGACGTGCTCAACTTCGACTCCGGAGACATCGACAGCATGGATGGCGATGCAGGAGATACCGACGAACCAACGCCCATAGGGCATTGGACAGCCACCTCATCTCACGATGTATACATGGTGGATACCCCTAAAGGAAGCGACAACGAGGAAAAAGGGGATGGGACGGGAGATCGACCCCCCGAAAAGCAATCAAAGCGTCAGCGTAAACGCCGACCCAAGCCCCGCCTCGACAAAAACCCAGCCATAGAGCAGGACGAGCCGGTAGACGATGAGCAGGCCTTAGAGCAACCGTCCGAACAAGGAAACACAGATAGAGAAACCAAACATCCCTCCTTCGGCGAAAACGGCATTCCGGACGACCTCACACCGAATAGACATATGGAGCAGAAGAATCTCCACGAGAGGCTCGTTGCAACTGCACGCAGCCTAAAAAAGCAGAAGCAGAAGCTAAAAACAGCGGAAGATGCACTCCGGATTAGATGGAGAAAAGTAATCAATACCACAGATAAGTACGGCGACAGTCGTCGCACTAAAAGCTATCCGAAAAGAAATCTACTGCCTGAATTCGACGAAGAGACCCTAGAGCCCTCGCATTCAAAAAATGAAAAAGCCACACGGTCGGATAGACGACCCCATAAAGCGGCAAGCGGCACCGCACCTAAATCGGCATGCGACCCACTTAAGGATTCGCATCATGGCCCAGTCAGGTCCATTTATGGGCCAAGAAAGCAAGCTCTCGTAAGCAACGCTATGAAGCCATCATCAGAATCCGGCACACCCAAATACAGGGGCGCCTCACACCCCCTATGTTTCACCGATGAGGTCCTGGACTATGAATTCCCAGAGGGAATCAAACCCGTAAACATAGAGGCATATGATGGAACAACAGACCCTGGAGTTTGGATCGAGGATTATATCCTCCACATACACATGGCTAGAGGAGATGATCTCCACGCCATAAAATATCTACCCCTTAAGCTTAAAGGGCCAGCCCGGCATTGGCTTAAAAGCCTTCCCAAAAACACAATAGGAAGCTGGGAAGAGCTCGAGGATGCTTTCCGAGCAAACTTTCAAGGGACCTATGTCCGCCCTCCGGATGCAGACGATCTTAGTCACATAACTCAACAACCCGGAGAATCAGCTCAGCAGTTCTGGAATAGATTCCTCACTAAAAAGAATCAGATAGTCGACTGTCCGGACGCCGAAGCCTTAGCAGCTTTCAGGCATAACGTCCGAGACGAATGGCTCGCCAGACACCTCGGCCAAGAAAAGCCAAGAACAATGGCCGCACTAACAAGCCTCATGACCCGCTTTTGTGCAGGGGAGGACAGCTGGTTGGCAAGGTGCAGCCCTAGCGACCCAAGTACATCCGAAACTAGGGATGGAAACGGAAAACCGCGACGCAACAAGGACCGTCGCTAGACTAAGGACAAAAGTCTGAAGAGCACGACAGTCAATGCCGGATTCAAAGGCTCACGACAAAATCAGGAAAAATCCCCCCCCCTCCCAGGATAACAGGGACGATCCATCCAACCTAAATAAAATCCTGGACAGGATATGTCAGATACACGGTACTCCCGGGAAGCCTGCTAACCATACCCACAGAGACTGTTGGGTTTTCAAACAATTCGGCAGACTCAATGCCGAACACAAGGGGCTCGACACACCAAGCGAAGACGAGGACGAACCCCAAAAGCAGAGTACCAGGAAACAAAAGAACTTCCCACAAGAAGTAAAAACAGTGAACTCACTTCACATAACAAAACGTGCGGCGCCCGTAAAGGTACGCACCACACGGCCCATCCCCAAAGGGTCCTGCCACTGGTTGTCAAAACCGATCATCTTCGATCAGCTAGATTATTCTAGGAATATCAAGAATGTAGGTTGGACTGCCCTGATACTCGATCCAATAATTGGCGGGCTCCAGTTTTCAAATGTCCTTATGGACGGCGGCAGTGGACTAAACCTGATATATCAGGATACAATCCAGCACATGGGGATAAACCCAGCAAGAATCCACCGCAGCAAAACCTCCTTTCAAGGGGTAATACCTGGTCCGGACACCCATTGTACGGGTTTTCTCTGGCTCACGGTCACATTCGGCTCTGCCGATAACCTCCGCCGTGAAAAGCTGGCCTTCCATATCGTCCTGTTCTCAAGTCGCTATCAAGCACTACTGGGACGCGAAGCTTTCGCTCGCTTTAACACAATACCGCATTATGCATCTCTTACGCTTAAGATGCCCGGCCCACGAGGCATCATCTCTTTGAAGGAAAAGCACTAAAGTGCGCCTCCCCAAGCGAAGGACTGTGCGGCCGCTTTGACAGCCCCACAGCAAACTGGCCTCACCGGCGAAAAAACTTCAAAATAGGTCATTCAAGACCACGAACGCGGATAGACGAGTTCGGTGCAAAATCATCATTGATGCAGGCCTAGAAGCCATATACCCCCGCACTAGGGGCTCCACGCATATACAATAAGAGACAATAAAGCTCAAACTTATATATCTTACTTTATACTTTGCTTATTTTAAACTTTTTCGGCACGACCCGTTTTCAACTCAGTTCCTCTCTTTTACAGATGAACGTCGTGCAGCGCCCGTCCAGGATACGGCACAACGGAGACACAGGCGCAGACGTGCAGTAGGGACCCGTCCTAAAGGATTCTTTCTAGATTAAGACCCTGCGTAAACCTTTTTTACTGTCTCTTGTTGCTACACGTCCCCTGGTTTTTTCTTTCTGATATAACCAAGGAGGAGGCTGGTGTCTTGGCATGTGGCCACGTCAGAATTTTTGCACGTACCTGGACACTAGGGGCTTTTTTAATAAAGAGTGTCCTTTCGCCCGCACTCATAAAGACCGAACACCTTAGGGAGTGTTCGGCGTCGCGAGTTTTGGCATTATATGCATCAGCTCCGAATCATGTCTTTGGTCAAATGTTGGGTTGCCCGGCTCCTGAGTTCAGCTACCTTACGTTCCGCTCTATCGGCTAAGGTAGCACCAGGAGAACTACTGCGATTGTGCCCCCGGTTCGGCCAGGGCGAGCACCTCAGTAGAGAAAGCCGAAAACTGACTGTCATGATGCAGCGTGAGACTGGTCAGCCACTCGATGACCTATTGGAATCTATCGGATTCCTCCGCTTTAACGAAGGGCCGCTTCCCGGTCAGGCACATACGCGCCCCGAATTCGGACGAGCGCAGTTGCCACCAAGGAGCTACCTAAAGAGTCTCATTGTCAAACACCTATGGCTAAGTGAAAGTGTTAAAGCATTATAGTCCGGTTGCCTGGCCCGCTGCGCTATCACCTCCTTTGTAGGACCAAGACGTTGCGTTAAGTGTGAAATGCGTCTTCTGCGAGCACCCCCGCACTATGTGCGTGGGGGCTGAAGCCAACGACTGCCATCTTTCAGATTCTATATATATATATCTTAAAACGGCCGCACGGGAGGTGTTCCCAATACTTGGAGGCACAAGTATAAAAAAGGCCACTACAGTTTATCAAAATATTACTTTATAATTACATATGCTATCATAACATAGCATCTTTCGGGCACTGCATCTCTATTACACGAGCGCCTTCAAGAACTTCCTGAAAATAGTGCTTGGAGGGTACTCGGCTTTTGTCCGAATCTCGGGACGCAACAAAGGTGGTCTCCATCTCTGCCCAGTATGTATTAACACGGGCAAGAGCCATCCTAGCGCCCTCTATGCATGCTGACCTCTTCATTGCATTTATACGCGGCACCGCGTCAAGGAATTGCTGCACCAAGCTGAAATAACTCTTCGGCTCCGATCTCCCCGGCCACAGGTGACCCATGACGTACTTCATGGCGAGTCCAGACAACCTATTGAGTTAGGCCCATTGAGCCAAACGATCATCCACTGCCAGTGGACGCTCTGGATTGTGAAACTGTGACCAGAAAAGCTTTTCCACTTCGCGATCTTTCTGATCTCGAAAGTGTTCGGTCGCATCAACAGCACTCGCTGCCAAGTCCAGACAGGTATCCTCCACACTCCACATCCGGTCCAATGGAGCAAACTTTGGATCACAAAACTTCCTCTGCAGCATAAAGGGCTTTCCAGCCGCAATCTGTTCGGCCTGATGCAGCTCCTCCTTCGCAGCTCTCATCGCAGAGCGAGCATCCTTGGCATCGGCAACGGCCTTCTCTAAGTCCGTCTGTCTCGCCCGGTCTTCTTTCTCAAGAAGTTTGCAACGGTCTGCAGCGCTCTTTAACTTCTCGGCCATCTCGGCCATTTCTTCTTTGCTTAGGCAGTGAGTAGCCTGTTCGGCTTTCAGCTCTTCAAGGGCCTTCTCGGCAGCCGCATCGCTTTTTCTGGCTTGCTCCTTAGCTCGGGCAAGTTCTGCCCTAAGATTCTCCACGGCGGCCATACCATCTGCGTCAAGCATACACATTGTAAGACACTGACATGAAGCTCCTCTTACATGATGCCGCCCGAAGAATTACATACCTTGAGCCTCATCAAGCCGCTTGTTGACAAGCGCGATGTCGGCGTCTGCCACGTCCAGTTGCCGCTTTAGTTCGGCCACATCATCAGTTCGGCTTGATTCCGGACACCTCGCCACCTACATTCAAAGGCGACATCTTAGACCTGGGATTATGATCCTCTGCGTGCCGTCATTTCTTGACAACGCGCAGAGTCTCAGGGGCCACTTTCTATACAGTGCGCATCTTACTTATGCGCAACTGACAAAAGTGTACATTATCTAACGTACCTCAAAACCCGTCAGTAAACTTTTGACGGCCTCATGCAATCCGCTTTCTGCGAATGAAATCCTTTCAATCACCGTGCCCATCAATTCACGGTGCTCCTCTGAGATAGAAGCTCGCCCCATCAGAATCTTCAGCTCCTCCGGCCGAGCACCAGACGGTGCCGGACTTGTCCTATGGCCTCTTTCGAAGGCCGGACACGAAGAGCCTTGGGAGGCCACATAGCTATCTTCCGCCCCTGCCGGATTCAGAGAAACCCTCCGCGACAACACCTTAGGGTCGCCCGCCTCGCCAGGTGGTACGGCAGGGGGAGGCGTCCCGCTCTCCATCATCTCCGGAAGAAGATCCCCCGAAGACGAGCTCTGCTGAGAAGGGCTGAGGTCCGAGCTACAAGGTAAAATTTCGGTTAATCTTCTCAGATATAAATCAAGGATTTCTCTCATCCCTCAAAAGGAAAACCTCTCTCTACTTACGGCTCGTTGGAGGGCTGATCCCCTTGAGGGCTAGTCCGGCCGAGGAACTCCCCGACGTCGGACCCTCTGACGAGGATTTTCTCCCCCGTTTCAAGGCCATGGTTTCCGGGTAATCAGAGGCGGCTCTCTTCTTGCCCTTAGGAGAGGAATTGTCGGTTCCTCCCTTCGGGGCAGCCTCCTTCGAGGAGGCCATAGCTTTCTTGTCCTCCCCCTCCAAAGGCATTGTCTCCAGCATCCTGACCAGCACGGGATCCGGCCTGGTTTCAGGAAGGGGAGCCGGACACCTGATCAGCTTTGCCTTCGCTATCCACTCCTGCTTAAAAGGACGGATCTTTTAGGGGCAAGTTTATGACAATTATATGGATAGAAGGTCCGGGCATAGGGTTGCTTACTTGAGTATCCGGGCGATTGCAGCTTAGGCCTGCGTCCTTGGTTAAATCCGGACACATCTCTTGTGATCCGAAGAACATTCTATACATCTCCGCGGGCGTTGCGCCCATAAAATTCTAGAGAGCTCGCGGTCTAAACTCCCACAGGCGAAGGGGGCGACGTTTGCCGGGCAATATTCGGCGAATCAGCATGACCTGCGTCACCTTGACCAAACTGAGGTCTCCTTCCAAGAGATCCTTAATTCGGCCCTGTAACAGGGGCACGTCTTTGGGCAAACCCCAATCTAATCCTTTGTTGACCCATGACGCTAGCCGTGATGGGGGACCCGAGCGAAAGGCAGGAGGCGCCGCCCACTTGGCGCTCCTGGGAGCGGTGATATAGAACCATTCTCGTTGCCACAAGCCGAGCTCCTCTTGAAAGGAGCCCTCGGTCCATGGAGCATCAGCATTCTTACTTATGACAGCGCCTCCGCACTCTGCGTGCCGTCCCTCGATCATCTTCGGCTCCAATCCAAAAGTCTTGAGCCATAATCCGAAGTGAGGAGTAACACGGAGGAACGCTTCACACACAACGATGAATGAGGAAATGTGGAGGATGGACTCCGGGGCTAAGTCATGAAATTCCAGCCCGTAATAAAACAGCAGCTCCCTCACGAAGGGATCCATCGGGAAGCCTAACCCCCGAAGGAAGTGAGACATGAACACTACGCTCTCACCGGGCTGGGGACTGGGAATAGCCTGCCTTTGAGCAGGCAACCTATGCGGAATTTCGGCGGTCAAGAACTTAGCCTCTCTCAACTTTAGCACGTCCTCCTCCGTGACGGAAGAGGGCATCCATCGGCCTTGAAGGTCGGAACCGGACATTGTCGAAGGTCCGGAGCACCTGGAATTTGGAGCCTAGGGTGTTGGAACTTGAGGCGACGGGCGAACTTGTTTGAGATTGGAAAAAGGAGTAAGGCCTTGGTCTCTTTATAAGAGGTTGAATACCAGGAGCCCTCCCCGTAACCGTTTGGGACTCGCCTTTAATGGAAAAAACATGCTAACGGGCACGATTGGGTTACCCACGTTCGTATTGATGAGAATCCCGTAAAAGGGGGCACACGATCTCTGCTTTGACAAGACGTGCCAAGGAAACCGCCTCGCAAAACATGTTGAGGTGGAAAAGTAAAAACGATTCGAGTAAAGAACTTGGCCGTAGTGTGATGACGCACTGCGGAATACGTCAGCAGATTTGATTTGTGTTAATATTATTCTCTGTATGGCAATATGTGGAAACTTATTTTGCAGAGCCGGACACTACTGTTGGTGTTTGCAATCTTCTATGAAGGACTTGGAGGAGGAACCCGCCTTGCAATGCCGAAGACAATTTGCGCGCCGGACTCGTCGTCATTGAAGCCTGGTTCAGGGGCTACTGAGGGAGTCCTGGATTAGGGGGTGTTCGGATAGCCGGACTATACCTTCAGCCGGACTCCTGGACTATGAAGATACAAGATTGAAGACTTTGTCCCGTGTCCGGATGGGACTTTCCTTGGCGTGGAAGGCAAGCTTAGCGATGCGGATATTCAAGATCTCCTACCATTGTAACCGACTTTATGTAACCCTAACCCTATCCGGTGTCTATATAAACCGGAGGGTTGTAGTCCGTAGGCAATCAACTCGATACACAACAATCAGACCATAGGCTAGCTTCTAGGGTTTAGCCTCCTTGATCTCGTGGTAGATCTACTCTTGTACTACCCATATCATCAATATTAATCAAGCAGGAGTAGGGTATTACCTCCATCGAGAGGGCCCGAACCTGGGTAAAAAACATCGTGTCCCTTGTCTCCTGTTACCATCCGGCCTAGACGCATAGTTCGGGACCCCCTACCCGAGATCCGCCGGTTTTGACACCGACAGGGTTCAAACCCATGAATATCGAATCATACGATGGAACAACGGATCCCACGGTATGGATCGAGGACTTCCTCCTCCATATCCACATGGCCCGCCGAGATGACCTCCATGCCATCAAATACCTACCACTAAAACTCAAAGGACCAGCTCGGTACTGGTTAAACAGTCTACCGGAAAATTCTATTGGCTGGGAAGATTTGGAAGACGCCTTTCACGATAACTTCCAAGGAACATATGTCCGGCCACCAGATGCCGATGACTTAAGTCACATTGTCCAGCAGCCCGGAGAGTCAGCCAGGAAGCTCTGGACTAGGTTCTTAGTTAAAAAGAACCAAATCGTCGACTGTCCGGACGCGGAAGCCCTTGCGGCCTTCAAACACAGCGTCCGGGATGAATGGCTTGCACGCCACCTCGGTCAAGAAGGACCTAGATCCATGACAGCCCTTACCGCTCTAATGACCCGCTTTTGCACGGGAGAAGACAGCTGGCTCGCTCGTAGAAGCAATGGCGTCAGCGACTCGGGCACTTCCAAAATCCGAGACGGCAACGGCAAGCCACCATGAAGCAAACACAACGGTCGCAATGATAATGAAAGATCACGTGACACAGTGGTCAACGCCGGATTCAGCAATCCCAAGCCCGGTCAACGGAAAAAGCCATTCAAGGCAAACAAAGACGGACCATCCAACCTAGACAGGATACTGGACCGACCTTGCCAGATTCACGGCCACCCCAATAAACCAGCTAATCATACCAACAGAAGATGTTTGGTCTTCAAGCAAGCCGGCAAGCTCAACGCTGAACACAAGGGAAGGAGGCCGCCAGGCAATAGAGATGATGGAGTGGTTCACCAGCCAAATGCCGGGGGTGAGAAGCAATTTCCCCCTGAAGATCAATCAAATCCGGAGCAGAAATAGCAGTTCGGCTTCCGATGCCCATCTCATATACCCGTTAAAACTATACCGCGCATACATAATTATGCACTTAAGATACCATGGGCATTGGCGGAAGCACAATACAGACAAGTCTGCAAGCACTCCGGTAACATTTTTATCTACTTTCCTTTTTCTTTCTTCATTATCTCTTAAAAACAGGTGGCGCAAAGGAGAAACATCTAAGACCGACTCCATCGGAGTTCGGATCCGTACACTCACCTACGGGGCTACTTCCTTCAAGGATTCCCCTCGCCGAGGATAGGCGACGCAGACGTGCGATGGGAGGTCCAAAATAACTTTTTGTAGACTGCACTCTTTTTCGAGCCTGTAACATGCCTTTTTCCTCCGCCTTTGACCCAGGGCATATCAAATAGCCGAGGTTGTGGCCTTTATAAATATCAAGTAATCATTGGCATATCGCTCAGGTACCAGTAAACATTATTCAAATTAATCATCTGTGTCTTTCCGCAAATGAATACGCCTCCTATGGTTGTTTCATAGATATACCCCGGCTTAACTTGCAGGGGCTCGGTACGGGAACAAAAGAGTTGCCAACAAATTCCGAACAGCTTTTATAGCGTACTTCGGTGTCGCGAGTTTGGCCTTATATGCATCAGCTCCGAATCATGTCCTGGGTCAATACTTGGGTTGCCCGGCTCCTGTGCTTGCTATCCTACGTTCCGCTCTATCGCTAGGGTAGTAAAGGGAGAACTACTGCGATTGTGCTTCCAGTTCACCTGGTTAAGCACCTCAGTAGAGAAAGCCGAAAACTGACTGTCATGAGGCGAGAGCTGGTCAACCACTCGATGACTTATCAGGATCTTTAGCGATTCCTCCGTGTCACATGAAGGACCTCTTTTCGGTTAAATATGTAGACGCATCGTATGAATAAGCCGCATACATACCAGAGGTTATGCCGTAGACCCACCATAAAACTCCTATGGCTAAGTGAAGGTGTTAACGCCCTATAGTCTGGTTGCCTTGTTCGCCGCATTGACACCTCCTTCACGGACCAAGAAGTTGGGTCAAGAGTGGTCAGGTGCCTTTTTGAACACCCCTATACTTCCTACAAGGGGGCTGAAGCCGACGACTGGAAAACTTTCAGATTATATTAAAAACGGCCGCACAGGAGGAACACAAGCTTTCGAGCAAAATATACAAATGATTAACTATAAAATTGTGTTGTACAATTCTCATACACCTCACTCGAACATTATGTCTTTCGAGCATTGACCCTCTATCAAGCGGGTGGCCACTAGGACGTCTTCAAAATAATGCTCCGGTTCGTAGCGGTCCTTGCCCTTGGGTGGACTTTTCACCGCAACATCGATGGTCTTCATCTTCCCCCAGAATGTCTTGACCCAGGTGAAGGCCATCCGTGCACCCTCGATGCACACTGACCGCTTCACAGCGTCGATACATGGCACCGCGTCAACAAGCCGCTGCACCAAGCCAAAGTAACTATTCGGAACAGGCTCAGTTGGACACAACCAGATTATGACATTCTTCATGGCAGCGCCGGATATCCTATGAAGCTCGGCCCATTGGGACATCTACTCATTCAGCAACAGAGGGCGCTTCGACGCACCGAATTGTGACCAGAAAAGTTTCTCCGTTACATACCTGTAACGCCCCGAGACAGTTGCGCCAGGTGTCCTCCAGTTATTCGTTATTGTTGCCTTGTCATTGCTTGCGTGTTGTGCATTGCATCATGTCATCATGCCATCATGTCATTTCTTTTCTTAAATCAACTAAATAAATGGCATGGATCTTTGATCCATTTAAACCGAGGGAATTCACTTGGTGATTCTCTTTATAACATATCCTCCCGATATTAGGGAGCTATATTAAATATTCCATTTTTGGAATCACCTATAACACACTTGCAATTTATCACATGCCCTTTTCTACTTCAAGCTTGGTCCCCGAACTTTTCTTGTAATTTCTTTCGTCACTTCCCCGAGCTCCACCTAAATTCTCAACATTTCTGGGCACTTCAAAACCCTAGCCCTAGTTCAAACCATTTGATTAAATTCAAATGAGTTTGAATTCATATCTTCCGATCTTGCCACTTCTAATTTTCTCGGACCATGAATATTCTTACGAGTCCGGGAAAATTATCCCCATGCCCAGATTCCATCCCTAACTTCTCTTTCTTTTCTTTCTCTTTTCTGTTTTGTTTTTTTAATGGAAAAAGAGATTTTGGAGAAAGAGAGAGAGGGAGAGAAAACCAGCAGGCCCGCAGCCTTCTAAGACCCAGCCGGCGCCCTCCCCACTGGGCCGGCCTCCAGGCCAATCTAATCCTAACCCTAGCGCCAGGGGAGGCCTCCCACCGATCCCCTCTCCCTCCGCCGCCAGAGAGCTTCAGCTCGTCCCCATCTCCCTCTCGTTCAACCCCCCTCTCTTTCCTTCTCGCATCACTCCTCCCTCCTCTTGATCCCTCTCCTTCTCCCCGCGCCTCCTCCATCTGCAGAGCACCACAGCGCCGCCGCAACCCTGCCGGTCCAGAGCACCGCGCCTCCGTCCCTGCCATGGACAGCCGCGTCTGTTTCTTCGTCGCCACCGGCAGGAGCAGGAGCCCCTTGACCTTCGCCGTCGTCCTGCCTACTCCAAGGACCTCCCGCGCCGCCTCTCCTCTGGTTTCTCCTCGTCGCCATCTTCTGCACCCCGGCCACCCTCGGCATCGCTTCGCCCGTCACCGGCCACCAATGCCCTAGCCGGAGCTTCTGCGAGCTACAGCGCGCCCCTTCTCCTCCTCCGTCTGGTGCCTGCGCAGCCAGCGCCAGGGACCTGCAGGCCGCCGAGTCCAACGCCAGCCGGCGCTCCTTCGCTCTTTTGCTTTGGCCATAGACGTCCATGGCCCGACGCCCACCTCTATTGCTTCATCGCCAGCCTCCTATCCGCGAGATCCGGCGATGCCGGCCACCAGAACCCACTACTGCTTCCTGCCACTGACCACTACCATCGCTTCCTTGCTGCTGCCACCCGGGGTCCTTTGCGTTTTGTTCATTTCAGACCATCAAAACCGGCAAGACCCAGACTCAGAACGTCAAGTACATCTACAAACCAGAAGAACTCAGATGCATCAAGTCCCCGAGGAGACCCGTTTTTCGTCAAGTTCGACTACATTGTGACGCGTCAAGTACCTCTACCGCCTTCTTCGGAATCCCAAGAATGCTAAGTACCTCGACACCCAGCGCCTAGAACTACTACCGACGCCGAAGACCCATGAACAAAAACCGTCAAGTTCGACTACCGTCGACCCCAAGTGACTCGGTTTCGTCAAGTCCTTCTACGAAAACGTGTACCACTACCGTCGCGAGTACCTCTACCATCCTCGTGTACCCCCTACTTCAACTACCGTCGACGTGGATCCGACAAGTTTGCAAGTACGACTACTTCGACTACCGTCGCCACGAGAATGACTACTTCCCACAACGAACCGTGAACAACTACTTCCTCTACCATTGTCGAGTACCACTACTTCCCACGAAGATCGTGAATGACTACATTGCTTGACCTGAACTGCTCCGATAACGCACGCTTCGAAGGTATAACCTCGAGACGACCGCCCGTGAACTAATGCATGTGTGATGTATGAGATGCTCGTGCTTGCTCCGTGCTCAAATTGTCGGTGCATGTTGCCCCTCTTTTGCCTTGTCACCATCGTCAACTCGTGGGATACCCGGAATCTGGGAGCGCCCCACCATCTTTTGCACGCATCCGCACACTTCTCCTTTGCATCGATATCTCAGTCGAGTTACCGGAACCGGAACGTTGCCGTGGCACCGTTTCATTATCGTCGCCATGGCACCCCTTTTCTTTCCACCACGGTGACAAATGCTTCATAATGCTCTTGTCAACTTTTAATAAAAATTGCATAAACTTGTTCATGTCATCCGCATCATGATAACAACAATTAAAATGTTTAAATTGTTGTTGCAGTAAATTACTAATGCATATGGGGATTTACCGGATTCGTTATTTGTTATATCCGGCCCCATTTAAATTGTTTAGATGGTGTAGTTTTGTTATGCCTCACCTCTTGCCATGTTAATCAACATTTAATATTGTTGGGTACCTAAATGAGAGAGAACTAAATAAGTATTGTGGTGTCCGTCAATATGCAACTCGTTGCATATTCAGCTCCACTTAATTTGTAGTTTTGTTTGTGCACTTTGCCATGCCATGCATATTTAAACCGGACATGCATCATACTTGGTTGTGCATCATGCCATGCTTATGTGGTGGTTGTTTACCATGTTGTTTGCTTTCTTTCCGGTGTTGCTTCTTCGGGTTAGTTCCGATAACGCCGTGTATGTGAGGATCCGTTCGACTACGTCTGTTTATCTTCTTCATGGACTCGTTCTTCTTCCTTGCGGGATTTCAGGCAAGATGACCATACCCTTGAAATCACTTCTATCTTTGCTTGCTAGTTGCTCGCTCTTTTGCTATGCCTATGATGCGATACCTACCACTTGCTTATCATGCCTCCCATCTTGTTAAGCCAAGCCTCTAACCCACCTTGTCCTAGCAAACCGTTGTTTGGCTATGTTACCGCTTTGCTCATCCCCTCTTATAGCGTTGTTAGTTGCAGGTGAAGATTGAAGTTTGTTCCTTGTTGGAACCTGGAGACGTTGTTCCTTGTTGGAACATGTTTACTTGTTGGGATATCACAATATATCTTATTTAATTAATACATCTATATACTTGGTAAAGGGTGGAAGGCTCGGCCTTATGCCTGGTGTTTTGTTCCACTCCTGCCGCCCTAGTTTCCGTCATATCGGTGTTATGTTCCCGGATTTTGTGTTCCTTACGTGGTTGGGTTATAATGGGAACCCCTTGACAGTTCGCCTTGAATAAAACTACTCCAGCAAGGCCCAACCTTGGTTTTACCATTTGCCACCTAGCCTTTTTCCCTTGGGAGTCGCGCATCCCGAGGGTCATCTTTATTTTAAACCCCCGGGCCAGTGCTTGTCTAAGTGTTGGTCCAACCCAGAGCATCGTGCAGGGCCGTCCCTTGGCAACTTGGGTTACGTTGGCTCTCGTACGCTTAGCTTATCGGTGTGCCCTGAGAACGAGATATGTGCAGCTCCTATCGGGATTTGTCGGCACAGCGGGTGGTCTTGCTGGACTTGTTTTACCATTGTCGAGGATGTCTTATAACCGGGATTCCGAGTCTGATCGGGTCTTGCCGCTAGAAGGAATATCCTTCGTTGACCGTGAGAGCTTGTGATGGGCTAAGTTGGGACACCCCTGCAGGGATTTGAACTTTCGAAAGCCGTGCCCGCGGTTATGGGCAGATGGGAATTTGTTAATGTCCGGTTGTAGAAAACATGAAGTTGACCTTAATTAAAATACATCAACCGCGTGTGTAACCGTGATGGTCTCTTCTCGGCGGAGTCCGGGAAGTGAACACGGTGTTGGAGTAATGCTTGACGTAGGTTGTTATAGGATCACTTCTTGATCATAGTTTTTCGCTCGTGCCTTGCCTTCTCTTCTCGCTCTCATTTGCGTATGTTAGCCACCATATATGCTAGTCGCTTGCTGCAGCTCCACCTCATACCTTTTACCTTACCCACAAGCTTAAATAGTCTTGTTCGCGAGGGTGCGAGATTGCTGAGTCCCCGTGGCTCACAGATACTTCCAAAACTAGCTTGCAGGTGCCGAGGTTACCGTGCAGATGACGCAACCAAGCTCAAGGAGGAGCTCGATGAAGATCTTGTCCTTTGTGTTGTTTCGTTCTAGTTGATCAGTAGTGGAGCCCAGTCGGGACGATCGGGGATCTGTGTAGCATTTGGGGTAGTCTTCTTTTATTTTGGTTCCGTAGTCGGACCTTGATTGTCTTTGGATGATGTAATGCTTTATTCATGTAATTGTGTGAAGTGGCGAGTGTAAGCCAACTATGTATCTCTTTCCCTTATGTATTACATGGATTGTGTGAAGATTACCTCACTTGCGACATTGCTTTCAATGCGGTTATGCCTCTAAGTCGTGCTTCGACACGTGGGAGATATAGCCGCATCGAGGGCGTTACAATACCCCTCTCGCGCCTGGTAAAACTACGCCGCATCAGAAGAACTCTTCGGCAAGTCTAAAAACTCGTCCGGAGAAGTCCACAATTGGTTAGGCTGAGCATAGTTCGAATCGCCGAACTTAGTATGTAGCAAAAAGGGCTTACCAGACGCAATTTCCCCAGCTTGCCGGATCTCCTCACGGGCTGCTCTGGATTCAGACTGCGCTTCTCTTGCCTCTCGTAAGGCCTTGTCAAGTTCAACCGTTTTGGCTTCATTCTCCTTCTCAAGGAGTTCACATCGGCTAGCAGCATTTTTTAGTTCGAGCGCCATCGTGGATATCTTCTCCTCGTCTTGACGCTGAGCAGCTTGTTCGGCTTTTAATTCATCTGATGCCCTTTCGGCAGCTACATTACTACACTGGGCCTGCTCCTTGGCCCGGGCCAGCTCCGCCCGAAGAATTTCAACGGCGGCAGCACCATCTGCAGCCATGCATATTATAGTATATAACTTTTAGTGTCATGCTTATATCACAAAAATGCATGTGAAGGGACTGCCCCGAATACATAACTTGCGATTTGTCAAGACGCATATTGATTAACGCAATGTCATCCCCGGCCACATCAAGCTTCTGTTCCAGCTTGGCAATATCCGTAGTCTGGGAAGTAGCCAGGGGGAAGCAGCCTGTGTTCAAGTTAATCAGATTAGTCCTTGAATATTTCTTCTTGATCCTCCATTCGCCTCCCATAGGAAGCCAACCCGAGTCTCAGGGGCTACTATCTATACACAGGTATATTTTGAAGATAAAACACAATTGCACATATTATAGTACAAACCTCGAAGCCTCTTAGTAGGGTCGCAAAGGCCTCACTCAATCCGCTCTTCATGGACACGACCTTTTCAACCACCGTGCCCATCAATGTACGATGTTCCTCTGAGACAGATGCCTGCCGTAGCATGTTCGTCAAGATATCCGGCGCCTCTGGGTCTCCGGAGGCTGCCGTAGGAGTACGGCCACCCTTTGAAGGGATCTGTTTATTCGTATCCGGCTGTATACCGGATTGTTCGGGGCCTTCCTTGATGGTCCCCAGACCCTGCGCCACCGAAGTATCACCTTCGGGTAATGTCTTCATCGTCCCTTGCACCACTTGTTGGTCCGAGGAGACCCTCCACGACGACACCTCAAAGTCGTCCGCCCCATTGGACGGAGAAGCCGGTGGGGGCGTCTTGCTTTCCATCATCTCCAGGAGAAGGTCCTCGAGGAAGAGGATTGTTGAAGAAGACTGCTTGCTGAGTTGCAAAAAATATCTATATATTCCAGTCATTACAAGAATAGAACGGGACATGTTTAAAATAGCCTTGTTCACTTACGATTTGGTCTAAGGCTTGTCCTCATCATGAGACTGCGCTTCGACATCCTCCAAGCCCGAGCCACCCACCAGAGGCATCTTGTCTCGCTTAGGAGCCTGCTTCTCCCAATCTTCGGAGGCGGCCCTTTTCTTCCTAGGAGGGAAGGAGACAGTGGCCCCCCTTCACTTTTGTCTTCGGGTGAGGGAATTTTGATTCCTCCGAACACAATGTCCGATATACCCTTGGAATAGGGGCCATCTTTGGCCCTCTCACCCTCCGCCTCGCCCTCCTTCGCAGGCATCTGGTATGGTGCCAGGGCCAGCATCCTTATTAGAATAAGATTCGCTGGGCCTTCGGGCAGAGAGGCCGAACACATAATTAGTTTGGCCTTCTTTATCCAGCCCTGCAAGAATATAGCTTGCTTAGTACCATATTACAGTATGCATAATTACAAAGTGTTTGGGAGCTAAGTGCTTACCGAGGTATCTGGATGGTTGCAGTTAAGGCCAACGTCCTCGGTACTGTCCGGCCAATGTTTCCGCTTCCCGAAAAATAGCTTCCACATCCCTTCGTGTGTGGTGCCGAAGAAGTGTTGGAGGGTTCGTGGTCCTTTTGGATTAATCTCCCACATGCGGCGAGACCTGCGCTGGCATGGCAGGATTCGGCGGACTAACATCACTTGAATCACGTTGACAAGATCGATGTCTCTCTCGAGGAGGGTTCGGATGTGGCTCTGTAAAGTATGCACTTCATCAACTGATCCCCAATCCAGCCCATTGTTAATACATGATGCAAGTTAAGGCGGAGGGCCAGAACAGAATGCAGGTATAGCGGCCCACTTGGTACTACGGGGTTCCGTGACGTAAAACAACACTCGCTGCCATTGGTTGGAGGTTTCGGTGAAGGAGCCTTTTGGCCAGAGAGTATTGGTAAGTTTGCTCACTACAACACCACCGCACTCTGTCTGTTCCCCGTCAACTACCTTCGGCTCACACTAAAGGTTTTGAGCCATAAGCCGAAGTGTGGGGGGATTCGGAGGAAGGCTTCGCATGTAATGATAAACGCCGAGACGTGGAGGAAAGAGTGAGGGAGTCCTGGACTAAGGGGTCCTCGGGCGTCCGGCCTATTATCCATGGGCCGAACTGATGGGCTGTGAAGACATGAAGGCCGAAGACCGCACCCGTGTCCGGATTGGATTCTACTTGGCATGGAGGGCAAGCCTGGCGACTGACTATGAAGATTCCTTCTTATGTAACC
>NC_041392.1:584150500-584238481 GCF_002162155.2 Triticum dicoccoides | reverse complement strand
CCCCCGGTGTCTATATAAACCGGAGGGGTAGGTCCGGAAAGGATACACTCATTACCATAGTCATACATGCTAGGCTTCTAGGTTTTAGCCATTATGATCTCGTGGTAGATCAACTCTTGTAACACTCATATTCATCAAGATCAATGAAGCAGGACGTAGGGTATTACCTCCATAGAGAGGGCCCGAACCTGGGTAAACATCGTGTCCCCCGTCTCCTGTTACCATCAATCCTAGACGCACAGTTCGGGACCCCCTACCCGAGATCTGCCAGTTTTGACACCGACATTGGTGCTTTCATTGAGAGTTCCACTGTGCCGTCGACGAAAGGTACGATGGCCCCTTCAATCGTCTATAGCGACGCTGTCCAAGGAGAAACCTTCCTCCCCGGACAGATTTTCGTGTTCGGCGGCTTCGTACTGCGGGCCAACTCGCTTGGCCATCTGGAGCAGATCGATAGCTACACCCCTGGCGACCAGGTCAGATTTGGAAGCTTGAACTACGTCGCGGATATCCGTGGAGACTTGGTATTCAATGGATTTGAGACCGCAGCGATCGCTCCCCTCGCCCCGATGAACATGACTCAAATCTGTCATCAGACCAGATTCAGGAGATGGCTCATGTTGCTGCAATGGCCTTAGAACCAGAGCAGATCATGCCATTCAAGGCCACAGAGTCCGCGGCGTTAGAGCCGCACACAGACTCGACACCCTGCAATATTTGCGCCAATGGAACTCTGGACTCTTCTCCGGCTATAAGTTCTGGACCATGTACGCTTGCGGACACCAAGCTAGATCGGTTATCGATCATCGAATTCAGCGCCGCAGACGTTTTCAGCACTCACATTTGGGCGATGTGCTAAACTCTTCAAAGGACCTGTCATTCATGGGAGAGTCGCAGCTGAACTATGTCCGGCTCGAACTAGGGGCTGACGACGGAGAATTTCTCTTCCCACCCGCCACCCACTTCATAACCACTGTCGAGGACTTAACCGACATGCCCGCTCCTGGCTCCACAGACATTGACGGTATAGACGACGATGCCGATAAGGAGCAAGGCCAAGACCCGCCAATCATCAGGCGTGAGACGGCCACCCCTTCACATGACGTGTACATGATCGATACACTTAGCCTCGCAGCGAAGACAAGGGAGATCTAGTTAAAACTCCTGAGTCATAGTCTAAGTTTCGGTGCCCCAAACGCCGCCCCAAGTCACACCGCAGCAACAATGGCACTGGAGAAAATGGTACTCTGGACGGCGCCGAAAGCAATGAAGACCCTGTGGGAGCAACATCCGAGCAGGAGGAACATGAAAACGGGCAAGCCAGCCCCGACGAACTGGCCCTGCCCAGCAACGGTTCAGAGGACGACAACTACCTTCCGGTCTCCGATGATGAGGTAAGCCTCGGCGACGAAGACTTCATCGTACCTGAAGAGCCCCTCGAACAGGAGTGCTTCAAGCGTAGGCTGATAGCTACGGCAAGAAGCCTGAAAAAGAAGCAGCAGCAGCTTCAAGCTGACCAAGACCTACTCAACGACAGATGGACTAAAGTCCTGGCCGCCGAAGAATACGGCCTTAATAGCCTAGCCAAAGGCTACCCAAAGCACAGATTGCTACACCAGTCCGATGAAGGGGCATTGGATCCCATACCATCGTCACACAATGTGACATGTCGCCGGCAACTCTGTTCGAATAAAGAGGCAACTCAAGACGAACACCAGACAGCCCCACCTCACCGTAAAGGCAGGAACAACGCGGGTCACGATTACCCAAACGACCTACAAAGAGACTTGGACAGTAGAGCAGGACACGCAAGACCGATCTACGGATCGCGAAAGCATGCTTCAACACGCGACGATGGCTACCTATTCGGACGTGTCCAACCTCGCCACGCCCGAGCCAAAAACCGTAAAGGGACTCCTTCGGAGTTACGTCGCAGTGTGGCCCAGCATAGAGGCGCCGCATACCCGCTTTGCTTCACTGATGAAGTAATGGATCATGAATTCCCCGAAGGATTCAAACCCTCAATATTGAATCATACGACGGGGCAACCGATCCCGCGGTGTGGATAGGAGATTTCATCCTCCACATCCATATGGCCCGTGGGACGATCTCCACGCCATTAAATACCTCCCACTAAAACTAAAAGGGCCATCTCGGTACTGGTTAAACAGCCTGCCCGAAAATTCCATAGGCAGCTGGGAAGACTTGGAAGAGGCCTTCCTCGATAACTTCCGAGGAACATTTGTCCGGCCACCAGATGTCGATGACCTAAGTCAAATTTTCCAACGGCTCGGAGAATCAGCCAGGGAGCTCTAGACTCGGTTCTTAGTCAAAAAGAACCAAATCGTCGAATGTCCGGACGCGGAAGCCCTTGCGGCTTTCAGACACGGCGTCCGGGATGAATGGCTTGCACGCCACCTCGGCCAAGAAGGACCTAAATCCATGACAGCCCTCACTGCTCTGATGACCCGCTTTTGCGCGGGAGAAGACAGCTGGCTCACCCGTAGAAGCAATAGCGCCAGCAACTAGGGCACCTCCGAAATCCGAGACGGCAACGGCAAGCCACGAGGAAGCAAAAACAACAGTCGCAATGACAATGAAAGATCAGGCGACACGGCGGTCAACGCCGGATTCAGCAATCCCAAGCCCGGTCAGCGGAAGAAGCCATTCAAGGCGAATCGAGATGAACCATCCAACCTGGACAGGATATTGGGCCGACCATGCCAGATTCACGACCACCTCGATAAACCAGCTAATCATACCAACAGAAACTACTGGGTCTTTAAACAGGCTAGCAAGCTCAACGGAGAGCATAGGGGGAGGAGGCCGCCAAGCGACATGGATGACGGAAAGGTTCACCAACGAAACACCGGGGGTCAGAAGCAACCTCCACCCGAGGATCATCTGCTCCTAGAACGGAAATAGCAACCCGGCTTCCGCCGCCCACTCCACACACCTACAAAATTTGTACCGCGGATACATCATTATGCACTCAAGATACCATGGGCATTGGAGGAAGCACAATACAGACAAGCCTGCAAGCACTCTAGTAACTTTCTTTTATTACTTATTTTTTATTCTCTTCCTTCGCTATCCTTTAAAAACAGGTGACGAACAGGATAAACATCTGGAGCTGGCTCTATCGGAGTCCGGATCCGTACACTCACCCAAGGGGCTACTTCCATCAAGGATTCCCCCCACCGAGGACTGGCGGCGCAGACGTGCGATAGGAGGTCCAAAATAACTTTTTGTAGACCGCACTCCCTATTTCTTGAGCATGTATTATGCCTGTTCCTCCGCCTCCAACGCCGAGCATGTCAAATAGCCGGGCGGATGGCTTATATATATATATATATATATATATATATATATATATATATATATATATCATAAATAATCATTGGCATATCACTCAGATACCAGTAAACAATATCCGAACTAACACTACAACAAAATTGAGATACCGTGACAAAAATCCGCATGACGATGGTGGACAACGTCACAAAAATAACTAATGTGTGATGTTTTCATAGGTGGCGTCACTGATTACCGCAAATCGGTGACGATGGACGTCATCGAATAGCCTCGACTGTTGAGCGCACCTAGCTGCCAATTTTATGACATATTGCTAATTTCCATGACGAACCTGCTAGAGTCATCGAATATTAGAAATGTGTGATGATCATTTTGTTGTCATGTAACTTATAGCAGTGGGAACCGCCATAGTTGCTTCATGGGTTATTGGGCACTAGGACCCACACATCAATGGTGGCAGTGGGACCCGCAAAAGTTTTTTCACAGGCTGTTGAGCGATGCAATTACTTTATTCTATTTCATATAAATGGGTATTGGGTAGTAGCTTGGTAAACACTTAGTGTGTTCTGTCTAATATAATTAGGTAGTTGTCGGGAAAAAAACTTGAACCACACGTCCATGACCTGATGGGCTTTTGTTCCCTCTCATTAAAAAAAAGTTTGAAATAGGAGAGTGGATTGAAAATGGCGGAAAAAATATTTTGTTCTCTCCTTTTTTGCGAGGAAACTTATTTTGTTCTTAGGTAATACAAATAGATAGTGGCTGGGCAAAATGTCGAATCTTATAAAAATGTTTCGCAAAAATATCTTATAAAAATGTTTCGCAAAAAAATCTTATAAAAATGAAAAAAAGGGAAATAGGAGAGTGGATGAGAAAAGTTTGTTACACGGAGTTCGACTTCCCCGACCACAATGGTCTCCCGTTACGGCATTGACAATAGGATAGAGTTCAGATACTGATTTACCTTGTGCTAAAATATGCTGTATTATGTTCTTCCGACTAGCAGGTTAATCGTTCTGGAAAAACTAGATTCAGTACTTTTTTTTGGAGAGCCCAGGTAGTGTTAGGTGCGGTAGTCTTTTTAATTTTCCTTTTTTCCCTTTTGTTGATATTTTTATTTTTTTAATAAAAACATACCATATATTTCTAAAATAATTTACTTAAAACTTCCCTCATTTGAAAATTTTCATGCAGTGCATAAAAAATGTTCGCACAACTTTAAAAAAAAGTTGATAGTATTAAAAAGTGTAGGTAATATTTTATAAAACATCACACCTTAAAAAATATGTTTGTAATGTTATTAAGACAATTTATACAATGTAAAAAAATGTCCGCACAGTTTAGAGAAATATTTTTCCAACTAAAGAATATTCAATGTGTATATGCAAATGTTTAACATACATTCAAAAATTTGTTTGAGACATGTATTTGAAAAAATGTACAACATATATTTGAAAAACGTCCAGTATGTATCGAAGAAATGTTTGACAAGCATATGAAAAATTTACAATGTGTATTGCAAAATGTAGACATGTGTTAGAAAACCCCAAAGAAAACAAATAAAAGAACACAGAAAACACATAAAAATCCGAAGTAACAAAATGAAAACCAAAAAGAGAAAAATAGGAAGAAAAGCTAAAAAATACAAGCTCTACAGTAAAAAAAAAAATTGGGTCGGCCAATGGGGAGCATTGTAGGAGATCACTTGTTCGGGAGCGCAGTGGGCATTTTGCCAATGATATATTGCTCTCTGCGAGCGTTAACGCTTCGATCGCTTACGCCGATTGCACGTATGGGTCGGACGATTAACGAGCACTGGAAGGCGCAACCAAACTGAGGCAACAGGGCCAACCTTTGTTGGAACCTTCCAGCAATGAAAGTTGTTTTCATATCGGTTTTCCGAGTTTTCTGTCTAGTTTTAGTTTCTTTGTTTTCTCCTTTTTCATCCCTTTTATGTTATTTTTTCTTTTAGCGAACGCACGCATGGGTTGGCCAATTAACGCACCCTTAAAACATTCTAGTGATGGAAGAAGTGATACGATGGTCTGACGAGTAAAAACCTGAACCGATTGTCTCGCAGATTCGGTCGTCGGTCCATTTTTTTCTTGACTATGACTACGATACATCTATAATTTATAAATGACATTAAGTAGATAATAAGAAAATATAACAAATTACTTTTGGTGAAATACTAATTGACCATGAAAAACTATTATTTTCTTGCAACCTAGCAAAAGTATAGAAAAGAGGTCGGGCATGAAATCTACATGGGCCAGTCATATCAGTGACACGTTCTCCTGGCACAAATATCTCTTCCCACGATCCCAGACTCTTCGTATACAAACTAAATAGCTGGTTTAGCTCCTGGTTAGACGCCGCCGCCACCATAGTGGGATCTCGATCTGGCACCACCGGCGTCATCCTCAGCCGCGAGCGGCATACCTGGCCGCCTTTCCAGATTATCCAGCTGTCGGTGTCAAAACTGGCGGATCTCGGGTAGGGGGTCCCGAACTGTGCGTCAAGGCCGGATGGTAACAGGAGACAAGGGACACGATGTTTTTACCCAGGTTCGGACCCTCTCGATGGAGGTAATACCCTACTCCTGCTGGATTAATATTGATGATATGGGTAGTACAAGAGTAGATCTACCACGAGATCAAGGAGGCTACCCTAGAAGATGATTGTTGTGTATGGAGTTGATTTACCGACTAGCCTGGCCTCGGTTTATATAATGCACCAGAGGCCTAGGATTACAAGAGTCCTAGCCGAATACGCCGGTGGGGGAGGAGTCCTTGTCTTGATCACCAAGTCTCGTGGAATCTTCCTTGTATGCGGCAGCCGTCCGGACTGGCCCATGAGTATACGGCCACGGGGGTCCTCGGCCCAATCTAACAGATCGAGAGATGACGTGTTGAGTACCCCCTAGTCCAGGACACCGTCAGTAGCCCCTTGAATCGGTCTTCAAGTTAGGGACGCTCCTCGATTCTTTTGAACTGTTCTTCACCTTCGGTCGCCGGTCTTGAAGACTGGTTCAACAAATCTTCTCTTCTTCGATCTTGAGGATCGCCGAAATGCATTCAACGAGTGTACACGTCGGGTATCCAAGGAGCCCCTTTAAGTTTCCGGCCTTTATCAATGCCTTGTTATTTTTATGCCACACCTCGGGTTTGAAGTTGTTCCCGGGCGGCAGTGTCCTCTTGCGCCCGAGCTCCAACGCCGGACTGCATTCGAGGTATCTTTGGCAGCCGAGCACCAACGCCGGACTGCTTCCGAGCTCCAACGCCGAAATGTATCCGAGCTCCAACGCCAGACTATATCCAAGCTCCAACGCCGGACTATATCCAAGAAGTCATAGATCATCTTGGTCCAAAAAAGTTGAAGGAGTTTAGCCGAGCTTAATGCCGGAATTGCCCTCTATGGAGCCAGCCACTGGCGCCCGAGCTTTATGCCGGACTGCTTCCGAGGTGGTGCACCACCCGACAGCAGGCCGATTTTTTGTGAATATTTTTAACTGGTGCAGTTTATTCTCTGCCGATGTATATCCAGTAGCTCTCAAGGTGTGTATCAGTCTAAAACCCGAGATGCACCTGAAGGAAAGCATAAAAACCGCTGTTCCCAGTAGCCCCTGAGACTTAGGTCGATGCGCGAAATCGGCCTGAGGATCAATTCCTAGCTCGACAGCATACATAGGAATAAAAACACAGTGTAATATATTAGAGATAATAGTGATCAGCGAATGGGCCCTTGAAAGAGGGTCTTGAAAAGTTGTCGTGATTTATTTAGCTTGACGCCAGATAGGTCCAAATGGTACCTATTGTTATCCGAAGACATGTTTGCCCATAGTTCGGTCAAGCCAAACACTTGACAGTTGGAATTTTTTGCATTGAAATAGGCAATGCAGTAGCCCCCGAGACAATGGTCGGGTGGCAACACCAGATCAGGGGATCGATGTGCCCCTTCAATATTTATAAATAATGAGCACGAAGCCCAGTAGCCCCCGAGCCTTAATGTGGGCACGGGTGGCCAAATTAAGGATCGATATCCAGAAGAAAATCACAGATTATATGTAATGATTCTATGTATCCAAGTACTTTACATCATTATTTGACTCCATTGTGACCGTTTATCAGTTGAAAGTGGCCCATCGTCGGCTTCTACCCCTTGGTAAATACTACGCAGGGTGTTTCCGCACTAACAAAACAACCCTTAGCCGACGTCTCGGTGCCCGGAGGCGGTTGTGTTAGCAGAACCGAGGCAATCAGATATGCGGGCTTTATAACGTTCGCTTAGTCGTAGGAGCTTTAAACTGGGGAAGCTAACTATGAGCCCCCGGTTAGTGTTCGGCGACATCCGAAATCAAGCCGTAAACACTTCGGCCAATGTTATGAACAGCCCTTCATTTAATATAGTCATCGGATCGCTGACCAGTTTACGCCTATTGTGACGGTCAGTTTTCGGCTTTCTTCACTGAGGTGCTTGACCATGTGAGCTGGAAGCACAATCGCAGTGGTTATCCCTTTGCGCACCTAGCCGAACAAAGCGGAACGTAGGAGGCAAGCACAGGAGCCGGGCAACCCAACTATTGACCGAAGACACAATTCGAAACCGATGCATATATAGCAATATCCGAGAATGTTTTTGCCGAATCCCTAAAGGTGTCCGGCGTTGCACTGCGAGACTAATGTTGAAAACACACAAGTAGTTTAAAAGTGCCATAGGCTCAAAAAGCCAAAAAACTTATTCAAAAGTTTAATGTCCGAACTAGATCAAGTGTTCGGTTGCCAATGCGAAAATTAGACTTTAGAAAATAAAAGTGCTTCTGCCGTGCTTTAACATGACACATCATATCTCAAGACTTCAAGCGGGTCAGCCTACAGCTTCAACCTCCTTATCCCGAAGGCGGAGTGCTTCTCCGAGGCTAGTTTAGCAAACTGCACTCGAGCGGCTTTAGAGAGAAGCAAAGCGATCCGGCTGTTGACCACACGCTCGTGTCAAAAAAAGGAGTGATAGATAATAATAATGATAATAAAACTTTGCAACGACTAATAAGAAGAACACTTATCATAAAACGGCTCATATAAATTTAAGAGCCCCCAAGTGACTTGGGTAAAAGAATGATTGCATGTACCGAAGTACTTATATCATATCTATGTTCAACCGAACTTTAAACACGTCTTAACCGACCGTCGACTTCTCCTTGTTCGGTCAAGGACCGAAAAGTGTTATGTACTCCATCTGTCGAGAATATCGACGGTGTTTCCAATAACCAGGCAATCAGGCCATAAGGCTGTAACAGACAAAGCGCGCTCAGGAAACTTATGCTATATTACCGTGAAGTGTAAGAAGCATCTTCGAAGAAAATAGTACCCCCACCGATACCTTTCTTCGGTGCTCATTGTTATTATGAGACTTGTGCAATAGATTTTTTTGTACTCATGAGTTCCGTTGTGTGCCGACCATCATTGAAAACTATAAGAGCGCTAGCTTTCGGCTTCACCCAGTCTGAGGTCCGGCTCGGGTGACCCGATCGTGACAATCGCAGAGGTGCTCCCTTTACTCCCTAGCCGAACAATCAGGAACGTAGGGGTAAACATAGGAGCGAGGCAACCCAGCTTGCAAATCGCTTAAGTCAATATGGTGCATATTGTGGCGTAATACACAAACAAGGAACGAAGCCATACAAGTATAATCATATGCAAGAGGAAAAGCTTCATGAAGGAAGCCCCCAAATGAATTGGGTATTTGAATTTATGCGTCAGAAACAAAGTTTGGACAAGGAAATTTTTTACAAGCAACTTTTTCCCAAAAAAGTATAATGCTTGGTCAAACCGAACACAAGTTAGAAATTAAAGCTTTGAGCATGAAAGTGACTTAGCTGGTTAATGTGTTCGGTATTGATGATGCGGTCTGAGCTTGATGTGGGGCAAGGTTCCATCCCCCAAGCCGGTCCCGAGGTGGCGGCGCGGAGAGCTCGACACGCCGAAGTGGTGACGTAGCACGGCCAATGCAGACCGCCAGAGTGATGCCGAAGTCCCCGGATCATTTTCCTGTGCACAAAAAATAGTGCAAACCGGAGATAATAGTAATAATGATAATTAAAAAATCATTGCATAACAAATAATTTATGCAAAGTGAGTAATAAAAGAAATATGGCCTGGCGCCGAAGTCAATGTCGATGCAGGGCGTCGGCGTGATGCAGTAAAGGCGTGACAAAGCCCGAATTCACAGGTCGGTTCAAGTTCCGGATGCGGCGTGCGCCGGACTATGTACGGAACGTAACCGAACCATCATGCGGCCATCGTTAATGCGACCATCATTTGATCAACCTGTGTACGGATGATGGACAAACCGGAGTAATAATTCTTTGGAAAAAATGAACCCAAACAAGCAAAAAATAATAGGATTAATAGCACCTAGTTTATTTGTTGTAGCAATCCGAAGGAAGGTGATTCCCAAAATTGGGACTCGCTCCGCACACCCATTGCCTGATGGGCGATAAAACGACAGCATGGCAATGCTGGCGAATGTTGGCTCGCAGAGGCAAAGCCCTCGGCCCAACTAACGTGACGGAGCTGGTCGTCCAGTGATGCTGAAGTGTCCGGAGTAGGTTGACGAAGAGATGGCGAAGGCCCCGGTCCAGCCGAGATGTCGAAGCCTCGACGTCAGCCGATGAGTCGAAGCAGGTCGGCGTGACGGACACCAGCTTGAAGAAGCAATAGTCCGGCCCTATCGATGCAGGTCGTGACGTGGTCGATGCCGGCTTGATGAAGCGACCGTGCGGCGATGCCGGTGTGCCCGCTCCAGGTAATCCGTGGGGCGGTGATGTTGGTGATGATTTATCCGTCGCGATGCCGGACTCTCGTTCGGCTTGCCGAGATGATGATCCGAAAAAGTTGAGCTTGGCTCAACAAAGTGATGACGTGTCTAGCGTAGGTTGGCAGCCGTGGAGCAATATTGCCGAACTGGTTCGACACCAGCATGATGTTGAAGATCATGTTCAAAAGATTTTAGTGGGATGTGCTCGGGAACAAAACACAATATCCCATACAAAACTCCCTTAAAAAGGATGTCCGAAATCCCGTTCATAAAAAAGACGAACTCGGGTCGGATTCGTTTTCGCGCAGAAAACAGATCCGAAAAAGTGATGCACTAATCGGAAGGTTCCCGGAGTTTGCACGGTCGGATCGAGCTGAAATTTGGAGGGCTGGTAGATATAGGAATTCCGCAGCCGATCAACGGTTGGATCTTCCAAAGGACATCCGAGCTAGAAGCTGGACACCACGCCCTAAACTCGTCCAGATTCCCGTCCAGATTTGACAGGGCTCCGGTATATCGCGGATTGCTAGAGATTCCTCCATCGGAACTCGACGAAATTTTCCAGGGTTGTTGTAGACCCAATTCCGCACAATCCCACCAAAGCAATCATTAAAACGACACTCTAAGAGGTGATGGCAGCGGATACAAGTTTGCTGTTTGGAAAAATAGCACGGTCGCCCGAGGGCAATGTTGACATTGAGCCCCCGAGCTCCATGGATGATTCCTCCATGATCTTGATAGAGATCGGAGTTGATGTTGATAAAGGCCCTCATCCGAACATGATGATCAGAGGTAGGGCGCGGTCCTTGGTCAAACCAAGGTGACCAGTCGAGCTGGTGACGAAGATGCTGAAGACGCAGTTGATCTGCAGGCGAGCCATCGATCCTTTTGCCGATCGCACAGCGGAACTCTCAATGAAAGCACCAATGTCGGTGTCAAAACCGGCGGATCTCGGGTAGGGTGTCCCAAACTGTGCGTCAAGGCCGGATGGTAACAGGAGACAAGGGACACGATGTTTTTACCCAGGTTCGGGCCCTCTCGATGGAGGTAATACCCTACTCCTACTGGATTAATATTGATGATATGGGTAGTACAAGAGTAGATCTACCATGAGATCAAGGAGGCTAAACCCTAGAAGCTAGCCTATGGTATGATTGTTGTGTATGGAGTTGATTTATCGACTAGCCTGGCCTCGGTTTATATAATGCACCAGAGGCCTAGGATTACAAGAGTCCTAGCCGAATACGCCGGTGGGGGAGGAGTCCTTGTCTTGATCACCAAGTCTCATGGAATCTTCCTTGTATGCGGCAGCCGTCCGGACTGGCCCATGAGTATACGGCCACGGGGGTCCTCGACCCAATCTAACAGATCAGGAGATGACGTGTTGAGTACCCCTAGTCCAGGACACCGTCACCAGCCTTCCCTCCAGCACCTCAAACTCGTCCCCTCCTACACGCTGCGAAGGCCGCCGACAGGGAGTTCATCTTCCTCCGAGCTCACAATCGATCTGACCGCGCTGGATGCGAACGCCGCCCGGCCAGATCGCCATGGCACTTTACGCCACCAACGCATCCACTCTTCACGAGGACCTGACGCCGCACGGATCTGGCCATGATGAACAACGAAACCGCCACACGATCTTCCTTTCCATATCCCATTATCCCTTATATCTCTCGTGGTACGGCATGCCAGTCACGAGTTGAGCAGCAGCAGAAAAATATTGAGGCATCAGCGACCCGGCGCCACCGTGTTTTTCTTTGTCTCTCTAGGTAAGCCATCTTCCCGCTGGCTCTAGTTTGTCTTTCCTCTGATTCACAGGATCTCGATCTGACGTCGTTCTTCTGTATGTAGGAAGAATTATGGGTCACTCCCTCCAGCCGGATCCAGCAGCACACGACATCAACTACTATAGCCAGCTTGCTCCGCATCCATGTTGTAACAATTTTTTTTGTTATACAATCCACACGGTACACAGTTCTTGTGTGTTGCGTCTGCCAAAGTGCTGCACATGGACGAGATAGCAAGCTAACAAGCCACTGCTACCCTTATAATCACAGCATGTCATCTACTTATTGGTCTGTTTATGTGTTTGTTCCAAATTCTAATCCTATGCTTGTGACAGGATGCCTACGCAAGTCATCTTTGAAGATGTCGGGATGGACAAAGAAGGGTTACACCAACTTTGATGAAGATGACATGTTGTACTATTATGTGAGGCCACCAACAAATGTTCCTCGCTTTGATGAAGACGAAAGCTATACTATTATGTTCAAGAAAATAGACCACATTCATTTGTTAATCTAGTCCTCAGTGTCTATTAATGCTACATGTTTTATCAGGCTTCTATGTAACTTGTGTTATTTTGGCTTATGTGGTATGTGAACTATGATGATGATGTTTTATTTTTAGTAAGAAATATGATCGTGATGTGTGCTCTCAAATACCATGTTGTTTGGAGATTAATTGGTTGTCACATGATGTGAAAATATTATGTGTCGAACAGTTAACCTCCACAATGGAAATATGGACTAAATGAGTAGAAAATATAAAATAAAACAGATACATTTAATATAATTAAGTGGAAAATGGGAATGGCCGAACAACAGCCCAATAAAATTTGAGTATTGTATTAAACAATATTGGGCTACAATTGGCCGTGGCCTAGAGAATGTATATAAAATGTAAATTGACTTATTGGGCCCAGCCCGTGTAGAAATACAATGTGCATTGGGCCATCAAGAAATCCGCTCACGTTCTTGTGTCACCTATGGTGACGTACAAAACGTCACTCGAAGTCCCGTATTCGGTGACAATCTGCGTGCGCGCCGTCACTAGGAGTAATCTGTGACGGGGATTCTGTGACGATGCTCATGACGCATGAAAAGCGTCACACAAAGGTATTTTGTGACATTTATCAATGCTTCATGACATTTTTCAGCTTGTCATAGTAGGCCGGATCTCTTGTAGTGTAATCATCTGTATTGTTTTCCCGACAAATATGGCCCCTACGGTTATTTCACAGAAATACCTTGGCATAACCTACCAGGGGCTCGGTGTGGGAACAGATGAGTTGCCAGTAAAAGTTCGAATAGCCCTATAGCATACTTCAGCGTCGCAAGTTTGGCCTTATATGCATCAGCTCTGAATCATTGTCTTGGCTCAATAGTTGGGTTGCCCGGCTCCTGTGCTTGCTACCCTACATTCCGCTCTATCGGCTAGGGTAGTAAAGGGAGAACTACTGCGATTGTGCCCTGGTCTAAACCGGACGAGCACCTCAGTAGAGAAAGCTGAAAACTGATTGTCATGATGTGGCGTGAGCTGGTCAACCACTTGACAACTTATTGGAATCTTTAGCGATTCTCTGTGTCACACGAGGGATCTTTTTCAGATCGAATATGTAAGGCACCATATGTCGCACACATACAAGGGGCTATGTCGTAGCCCCACCATAAAACTCCTATGGCTAAGTGAAAGTGTTAACGCCTTATAGTCCAATTGCCTGGTTCGCCGCATTATCACCACTTTCATGGACCAAGACGTTGGATAAAGAGTGATTAAATGCTTTTTCGAACACCCCCGTACTTCCTATGAGGGGGTTGAAGCCGACGACTGGAAAACTTCCAGATTATATCAAAATGGCTGCACAGGAGGAGTTCAAGCTTTCAAGCAAAACATAAATAGATTAACTATAAAATTGTCTTTTACAATTTTCATACACCTCACTCAAACATTATGTCTTTTGAGCACTGACCCTCTATAAAGCGGGCGGCCTCTAGGACGTCTTCAAAATAATGCTCCGATTCCGGACGGTCCTTGCCTTTGGGTGGACCCTTCGTCGCAACATCGATGGCCTTCATCTTCCCCCAGAACGTCTTGACTCGGGCAAAAGCCATCCGTGCACCCTCAATGCACGTTGACCGCTTCACAGCATCGATACGCGGCACCGCGTCAACAAGCCTTTGCACCAAACCGAAATAGCTATTTGGAACAGGCTCGGTTGGCCACAACCGGATTACGACGTCCTCCATGGCAGCGCCGGATATCCTATGAAGTTCGGCCCATTGGGACATCTGTTCATTGAGCAACAAAGGGCGCTTTGATGCGCCAAACTACGACCAAAAAAGCTTCTCCGCTCTTGGTAATACTGTGCCGCATCAGCAGAACTCTTCGGCAAGTCTAAGAACTCATCCGGAGAACTCCATACTTGGTTAAGCTGGGCATAGTTCGGATCACCGAACTTAGTTTGCAGCAGAAAGGGCTTTCCAGCCACTATCTCCCTCGCCTGTCGAACCTCCTCATGGGCCGCTCTGCATTCCGATCGTGCTTCTCTCGCCTCTTGTAAGGCCTTGTCCAGATCAGCCGTTAAGGCTTTACTCTCCTTCTCCAGAAATTCATAGCGGCCGGTAGCATTCTCCAGTTCGAGCGTCATCGTGGATATCTTCTCCTCATCTTGGCGCTGTGCAGCTTGTTCGGCTTTTAATTCAGCCGATGCCTTTTCGGCAGCAGCATTGCTACGCCAGGCCTGCTCCTTGGCCCAAGCCAGCTTCGCTCGAAGAACTTCAACGGCGGCAGCACCATATGCAGCCAAATCTCAGCATCATGCTTATACCACAAAAATGTATGAGTATTGTCCCGAATACATACCTTGCAACTCGTCCAGACGCATATTGATTAAAGCAAGATCATCCCCTGCCACATCAAGCTTCCGCTGCAAATCGGCAATTTCCATAGTCCGGGAAGCAGCCAAGGGGAAGCAGCTTGTGTTCAAAGTTGATCAGGTTAGTCCTCAAACGATCCTTTTCGATCCTTCGTTTTGCTTCCCAGTGGAAGCCAACCCGAGTATCAGGGGCTAATACCAATACACAAGCGCATCTTTGCAAATTAAGCATAGCCTAAAACATTATGTCACAAACCTCTAAGCCCTAGTAGACTCATGAAGGCTTCATTTAGTCCGCTCCTCGTTGGCGAAATCTTCTCGATCACTGTACCCATCAAGGTACGTTGTTCCCCCGAGAGAGATGCTTTCCGCAATGTGTCCCGTAATATATCCGGAGTCTCTGGGTTTTCGGAAGCTGCTCTAGGAGCACAATCACCCTTTGAAGGAATCTGTTCACCCGTCTCCAGAATCACTGTCGGCTGTGAACCAGTCAGTCCGGGGCCTTTGTTATCATCAGCCCTGGAATCCCGGATGGTCGAAGCTCCACCTTCGAGTACTGCTGAGGGAGTCCTGGATTAGGGGGTGTCCGGACAGCCGGACTATATCCTTTGGCCAGACTGTTGGATTATGAAGATACAAGATTGAAGACTCCGTCCCGTGTCCGGAAGGGACTTTCCTTGGCGTGGAAGGCAAGCTTAGCGATACGGATATGAAGATCTCCTACCATTGTAACCGACTTTGTGTAACCCTAACCCTATCCGGTGTCTATATAAACCGGAGGGTCTTAGTCCGTAGGACAACGTACACATCAACAATCATACCATAGGCTAGCTTCTAGGGTTTAGCCTCCTCGATCTCGTGGTAGATCTACTCTTGTACTACCCATATCATCAATATTAATCAAGCAGGACGTAGGGTTTTACCTCCATCGAGAGGGCCCGAACCTGGGTAAAACTTCGTGTCCCTTGTCTCCTGTTACCATCCGGCCTAGACGCACAGTTTGGGACCCCCTACCCGAGATCCGCCGGTTTTGACACCGACATTGGTGCTTTCATTGAGAGTTCCTCTGTGTCGTCGCCATCATGCTCGATGGCTCCTACGATCATCAATAGCGATGTAGTCCAAGGTGAGACCTTCCTCCCCGGACAGATCTTCGTCTTCGGCGGCTTCGCACTGCAGGCCAATTCGCTTGGCCGTCTGGAGCATATCGAAAGCTACGCCCCTGGCCGTCAGGTCAGATTTGGAAGTTTAAACTACACGGCTGACATCCGCGGAGACTTGATCTCCGACGGATTCGAGCCACTGCCGAGTGCGCCGCTCTGTCACGACGAGCATGATTTAGTTCTTCCACCGAACAATGCCCTGGAGGCCGCACCCGCGTCAGCTCCAACCCTTAATTCGGAGCCAACTGCGCCGATCGAGGATGGGCGGTTGGACGCCACCTTGGGGGCTGCGATCTTAACAGCGATTGAGCCGAACGCTAGCCCCGCACTCCGCGAAACTCATGATTCCAAGGAGCCGGACTCCTCTCCGGACTCCGAACCATTCGCACCTCTGCCGATCGAATCCGATTGGGCGCCGATCATGGAGTTTACTGCCGCGGACATCTTTCAGCACCCGCCCTTCGGCGATATTATGAAATCACTAAAGTCTCTCTCTTTATAAGGAGAGCCCTAGCCGGACTATGGTCAGCGAGATTGGGACACAGACGATGAAGAAATTCAAAGCCCACCCACCACCCACTTTGTAGCCACCGTCGATGATTTAACCGACATGCTCGACCTCGACTCCGAAGACATCGACAGTATGGATGCCGATGAAGAACCAGCGCCTATTGGGCCCTGGAACGCCACCTCGTCATATGACGTATACATGGTGGACGCACCAAAAGATGACGACGAGGAGCGGAAGGACGCACTGAAGGCTTGTTCCCTCGAAAAACAGTCAAAGCGGCGCCACCCCAAATCCCGCCCCGACAGAAATAGCGATCATACAGACCCAGCGCTGGAGCAGGGCAAACCGCTGCCAGACAACGGCAATCTGGATAATCAAACCGAACAAACAAATCCTATCAAGGATCATGGTCCGGACGACATAACACCGGACAGGCACCCAGAGCAGCAGACTGCCCGTAAAAGGCTTGTTGCCACCGCGAGGAGTCTGAGAAAGCAGAAGCAAAGGCTCAAGGCCGCGCAAGACACACTCCAAATCAGATGGAGTAAAATACTCAACACAGCAGCAAGGTACGGCGACAATCGCCCCTACAAAAGCTACCCAAAGCGGAAGCTGCTACCCGAATTCGATGAGGAGGCCTCAGACCCCCCACAACCAAATATCAAAGCAGCCACCTGGTCGGATGGACGACCCCTCTACCAACACAGAGCGGCATAAAATGCCGCTCACCATACAACACGCAACCAATGCAAGGGCTCGCACCCAAAGAACGGTGCAACAAGATCCATCTATGGACCACGCAAGTGCACCCCAGCATACAATGCAACACAACAAACATCCGAACAACGCGGTACACCCAGCTACAGGGGTGCCACACACCCCCTATGTTTCACCGATGAGGTGCTGGACCACGAATTCCCAGAGGGATTCAAGCCCGTAAACATAGAGGTATATGACGGAACAACAGACCCTGGGGTCTGGATTGATGACTACATCCTTCATATCCATATGGCTCGAGGAGATAACCTCCACGCCATCAAGTACCTACCCCTCAAGCTCAAAGGGCCAGCTCGTCACTGGCTCAAAGGCCTCCCCGAAAGCTCCATTGGAAGTTGGGAAGAGCTCGAAGACGCCTTTCGGGCAAATTTTCAAGGGACCTATGTCCGACCTCCGGATGCGGATGATCTGAGTCATATAACTCAACAGCCCGGAAAGTCAGCCCGAAAGCTTTGGAATAGGTTTCTTACTAAAAAGAACCAGATTGTCGAGTGTCCGGATGCCAAAGCCTTAGCGGCTTTCAAGCATAGCGTCCGTGACGAATGGCTCACCAGAAACCTCGGCCAAAATAAGCCGAGAACAATGGCCACATTAACAAACCTCATGACCCGCTTTTGCGCGGGAGAGGACAGCTGGCTAGCCAGATGCAGCACCAGCGACCCCAGTACATCTGAAGTTAGAGATGGAAACGGGAAATCACGGCGCAACAGCAATAACAAATGCCGGAATAAAGAAGACAGCACAAAGGGCACGGCAGTAAATGCCGGATTCAAAAGCTCTCGGCCAGGAAAAAAGCCGCCCCCTAAAGGCACCAGGGATGAATTGTCCAGCCTCAACAAAATTCTGGACCAAGTATGTCAGATTCATAGTACCCCTGGTAAACCTGCTAATCATACCCACAGAGTATGTTGGGTCTTCAAGCAGTCCGGCAAGCTCAATGACGTACACAAGGGGGAGGATACACCAAGTGAAGACGAGGACGAGCCCCCCAAGCAAGACACAGGGGAACAAAAGCAATTTCCACCAGAAGTCAAAACAGTAAACGCGTTACACGTAATCAAGGGAAAAAACAAGGCGGCACTCCCAGGAAAGTATACCCAAGTGCCTGTCACCACGAAGTCCTGCCACTGGTCATCTCAACTGATCACTTTCGACCATCGCGATTACTCAGCAAGTATCCGACACGCAGGACGGGCTGCCCTGGTATTAGACCCAGTAATTGGCGGATATCACTTCACAAGGGTCTTGATGGACGGCGGTAGTAGCCTAAACCTAATATATCAGGATACAATCCGCGGGATGGGGTTAGACCCAACACAAATTCGCCATAGCAATACTACCTTTAAAGGAGTAACGCCAGGCCCAGGGGCTCGTTGTATGGGCTCCCTCCTACTACAAGTTACATTCGGCTCCCCCGATAACTTTCGTCGCGAGCATTTAACTTTCCACATCGCTCCGTTTCAAAGTGGCTATCAAGCACTACTCGGACGCGAAGCTTTCGCTCGCTTTAACGCAATACCACACCACGCCTCCCTCACACTCAAGATGCCCGGTCCATGTAGCATCATTACAGTGCACGGAAATATCAAGCGATCTCTACGCGCCGAAGAAAGTGAGGCTGCCCTGGCCGTCGCACACTAAAGGCGCCCGGACAAGCGAAAGCATCCAATAGGTCGTCAAGACCTCAGATACAACTAATCAAGTCCGGCGCCGCTATTTATATGGAAATAAGTGGTCACACCCCTATTTGTCAATACAAGGGGCTCAACGCGCAGACAAGTGGCAATTTCTTATCATCTTGAATTATATATGGTTTCTTCAAAAACTATCCTTTTGCACGACAACTTTTTCACATAACTTCCTCTCTTTCACAGACGATCATCGTGCTACACCCGTCCAGGATACGGCACAACAGAGACACATGCGCAGACGTGCAGCAGGGACCCGCTCCAAGGATTCTTTTTAGATTAAGACCCTGCGTAAACCTTTTTTACTGTCTCTTGTTGATACATATCCACCGTTGAGAAGGATGTTGATGTCTTGGCATGTGGCCACGCCAGAACAATGCACGTACCTGGACACACGGGGCTTCTTACAAAGGCCACTATTTAGGCCCAGTTTATACCACAAAGACCGAATACCTTAGGGAGTGTTCGGCGTCGCGAGTTTGGCCCTATATGCATCAGCTCCGAATCATTGTCTTTGGTCAAATGTTGGGTTTGCCCGGCTCCTGTGTTTTGGTGCCTTACGTTCCGCCTTGCCGGCTAAGGTAGCACCAGGAGAACTACTGCGATTGTGCCCTGGTTCATCCGGACGAGCACCTCAGTAGAGAAAGCCGAAAACTGACTGTCATGATATAGCGTGAGACTGGTCAACCACTTGATGACCTCTGGGAATGTTAGAATTCCTCCGCCTTAACAAAGGGCCGTTTCCTGGCCAGGCATGTACGCACCCCGAGATCGAGAGAGTGCGGAGCCACCAGGGGCTATCTAGTAGCCCCACTGTCAAACTCCTATGGTTAAGTGAAAGTGCTAAAGCATCATAGTCCGGTTGCCTCGCTCGCTCCGCTATCACCTCCTTAATAGGACCAAGATGTTGGGTTAAGTGTGAATGTGTGTTTTTGCGAGCACCTCCACATTATATGCATGAGGGTTGAAGCCGAAGGCTGCAATCTTTTAGGTTATACACATGTATACATAAACGGCCGCCCAGGAGGCATCATATTACTTTCAGGCAAAAGTATAAAAATAGCCTTATAAAAATTTATAAAAGCATTTCGCTTACAATGAGATTACATATCACTCAAACATAATATTTTTTGAGCACTAGGTCTCTATCAAACGGGCACCCTCAAGAACTTCCCCAAAGTAGTGCTCGGCAACCTTTTGACCTATAGCCGAATCCCGCGCTGCAACATTGGTAACATCCATCTCCGCCCAATATGCCTTAACACGGGCAAAGGCCATCCGTGCGCCCTCTATGCACGCCGACCTCCTCATCGCATCAATACGCGGCACCACGTCAAGGACCTGCTGCACCAAGCTGAAATAGCTGTTCGGTTTTGGCCTTCCCGGCCATAGCTGATCCACAACAGACTTCATAGAGAGTCCGAACAACCTATTTAGTTCGGCCCACTCGACTAATTGGTTAGTCAGTGAAAGTGGACGCTCGGGAGAATGGAATTGCCTCCAAAACAGATGGTCTACTCCATGGTCTGTCTGTCCCTGGAAGTACTTGGCCGCATCGGCAGCGCTCGCCGCCAAATCCATATACACATCCTCCGAACTCCACAGCCGATCCAGAGGGGCATACCATGGATATCCGAATTTCCTCCGCAACATGAAGGATTTCCCAGCTACAATATCCCCGGCTTCCCGCAGCTCTTCCTTCTTTGCCCTCATAGCAGAGCGGAGATCCTTTTTCGCCGCAGCAGCCTTCTCAAGGTCCGATGCCTTCGCTTGGTTTTCCTTTTCAAGAACCCGGCAATGGTCGGCGGCGGCTTTTAATTCTATAGCCATCTTGGCCATCTTGTCTCGGGTCTCGCCATGCGCGGCCCTCTCGGCTTGCAACTCTTCGTCCGCCTTCACAGCAGCCGCATTACCTCTCGCTTGTTCCTTGGCTCGGGCAAGTTCTGCCCGCAAGGCTTCAACAGTGGCAGCTCCATCTACAGTCACAACATATTTAAGATACTGGCATCATGATGCTCTTCCTATGTGGCATTTACCAGATATTGACACTTACCCTGTGCCTCGTCAAGCCTTTTGTTAACAAGCTCGATGTCGGCGTCTGCCGCATCCAACTACCGTTCTAAATGGGCAAACTCGCTAGTCCAGCTAGCCACCGGAGCTTCCATCACCTACACATAAAGGCAGTATGGTTATTTCCCGGGAATATGGTCCTCTGTTCGTCGTCGTTTCCGACGACAACCAGAGTCTCAGGGGCTACTATCTACACAGGGCACACCTAGCATGTGCAGGATTATCATACATTCTTTTACGTACCTCAAAGCCTGTCAGTAGACTCATAAAAGCTTCATGCAATCCGCTTTCGGCGGACGATATTCTCTCCATCACCGTATTCATCATCACACGGTGTTCATCTGAGATGGCCTCTCGCCCCAACAACTCCCTCAGAACATCCGATCGCACACTAGACGAGGCCGGACTATTTTGTCTGCTCCCTTCGGGAGCCGGACACTGGGAGCTTCGGGGGTCAATGGGATTATCTTCTGGCCTCACCGGACTCGGAGAGGCCCTCCACGACAACACTTCAGGGTCGCCCGCTTCTGGAGCGGAGGAGTCCGGAGGAGGCGTTTCACTCTCCATCATCTCTGGAAGAAGATCCCCCGAAGATGAGCTCATTTGAGAGGGGCTAAGGCCCGAACTGCAAAATATATGCAGTGGTTATTTTCTCAGAAGAAAAAGATGGCATATCGGTACTATTAAAGGTATTTCGGGTCACTTACGACTCGTGGGAGAATTGATCCCCCCGCAGACTTTGTGCGGCAACAGCGCCCCCCAAGGTGGGACCCTCTGTGGGAGACTTCTTCTCTCGTTTGGAAGCTTTGGCTTCCGAATCCCCGGGCGCAGTCCTTTTCCTCTTCTAGTCGCCTTCCCTCATGGAGACGCTCGCTCCCTCGGCTAGAATGGGCAGCGTTGGGGCCCGCGTCCGCCTGCATTATCCTCCACAGTATCTTCCTTCAAGGGCTCCGGGCAAGGTGCGGTCTGGAGCATCTTTTCCAATACCGGATTTTCCAAACCCTCGGGGAGGGGGGCCGAACACCGAATCAACTTCGCCTTTGTTAGCCAGTCCTGGTCAAAAAGCAAACTCTCAGAAATAACTTCGTAACAAAGTAGAGATAGTATGTTTGGCCGGAAGATGCCTTACCTGTTCGGCGGCGCAGTTACTACTCAGACCCACGTCCTCGGTGATTTCCGGACACTCCATCTGAGGTCCGAAGAATGACTTGTACATCTCCTCGTGCGTCAGGCTAAGAAAAATTTGAATAGCACGTGGTCCCTCGGGATTAAACTCCCACAGGCGAAGAGGCCGGCATTTGCAAGGCTGGACTTGACGAACCAGCATAACCTGTATCACCGCAACCAAACTGAAATCTCCATTGAAGATATCTCGAATGCGGCCTTGCAGTATAGGCACGTCCTTGACTGGACCCCAGCTCAGACCTCTGCTGATCCACGACATCAGCTGTGGTGGGGGGGCCGAGAAGAACACAGGGGGGGCACTTGGCACTTCTAGGAGCCGTGATGTAGAACCACTCCTGTTGCCACAATTCAGACACCTCTGGGATGGAACCTTTGGGCCACGGAGCTCCCGTCATCTTGCGTATTGAGGCACCTCCACACGCTACATGTTGCCCCTCGACCAGCTTCGGCTTCACTTCAAAGGTCTTGAGACATAGGCCAAAGTGGGGGGGTAACCCGGAGGAAGGCCTCGCACACGACAATAAATGTCGTGATATGAAGAAAGGAGTTCAGAGCTAGATCATGAAAATCTAGCCCGTAGTAAAACATCAAACCCCTGACGAAAGGATACAGGGCAAGGCCTAGACCTCGGAGGAAGTGGGAAACGAACACGACGTTCTCGTTGGGTTCGGGGGTGGGCACGGCCTGCCCTCGGGGAGGCAGCCGATGCAAAATCTTGGCGGTCAGATATCTGGCCTCCCTCAACTTCTTGATGTCTTCTTCCGTGACAGAGGAAGGCATCCATCGGCCTTGAAGGCTAGATCCAGACATGACTAAAGGTTCGGAGCGCCTGACCTGAACTTCGGGCGTTTGAGCTTGAGGTAGGGGAAGGATTCGATTGAGCACGGGAGGGAAAAATAAAAGCCTTGTCCCCTTTATAAAGAGGGTGAATATCAAGCGTCCTCTCCGTGTCCGTTTGGACTTGCCTATAATCTAGGAGTCCTAGAAGCGGTTGGGTTGCCCACGCCCGTATTGATGAGAATCCCGGGATAAGGGGACACGATCTCTGCTTTAACAAGACGTGCCAAGGAAACCGCCTCGCATGACGCGCTGAGGTGGGATAACGCTCGGATAAAGGCTTGGCCGTGGTGTGACACGCTACGGAATACATCAGCCGATTAGATTGGTGTAAATATTATTCTCTCTATGGCAATATGTGGAAACTTATTTTGCAGAGCCGGACACTATCTTCGTGTTCAAAATCTTATATGAAGTACTTGGAGGAGAACCCGCCTTGCAATGCCGAAGACAATCTGCGCGCCGGACTCGTCGTCATTGAAGCCTGTTCAGGGGCTACTGAGGGAGTCCTGGATTAGGGGGTGTCCGGACAGCCGGACTATATCCTTTGGCCGGACTGTTGGATTATGAAGATACAAGATTGAAGACTCTGTCCCGTGTCCGGAAGGGACTTTCCGTGGCGTGGAAGGCAAGCTTGGCGATACGGATATGAAGATCTCCTACCATTGTAACCGACTTTGTGTAACCCTAACCCTATCCGGTGTCTATATAAACCGGAGGGTTTTAGTCCGTAGGACAACGTACACATCAACAATCATACCATAGGCTAGCTTCTAGGGTTTAGCCTCCTCGATCTCGTGGTAGATCTACTCTTGTACTACCCATATCATCAATATTAATCCAGCAGGACATAGGGTTTTACCTCCATCAAGAGGGCCCGAACCTGGGTAAAACTTCGTGTCCCTTGTCTCCTGTTACCATCCGGCCTAGATGCACAGTTCGGGACCCCCTACCCGAGATCCACCGGTTTTGACACCGACAACTGCCTCTTCTGTCCCCTGCATAACTTGTTGGTCAAAAGGGACCCTCTGTGATGACACTTCAGAGTCATCCGCCTTGTTGGGTGAGGAGGTTGGAGGAGGCGTCTCGCTCTCCATCATCTCTAGGAGGAGACTCCCCAAAGAAGAGGATCGCCTAGAAAAACACTGTGCCAACCTGTAGAAATACATGAATGCGTTACGTATATCTTCGGTAACAGCAATAGAGTGGGACGTTATCAAAGTGCTCCGGATTCTCTTACGGTTTGGCCGAGGGCTTGTCCCCTTGTTGGAGCTATTTAACGGAGTCTCTTTCCAAACCCAGGCCGCTCGACGGTGGCATCTTGCCCTTCTTGGGAGATCGCCCCTCCCAATCTTTGGAGGCAGCCCTTTTCCTCCTGTTTGGAGAAGGGATACTGGGTCCTTTTCCGCTTACGTCTTCGGGCGAGGAAAGGTCGATTTCTCCGGACTCAGTGTCTGACTTACCCTTGGAACCAAGGTCATCTTGGGTCTTCTCGCCCTCCCCTGCTGGCGCCTGGTATGGCGCCGAGGCCAGCATCCTTGTTAACACGGGAGTTGCTGAGTCTTCAGGAAGGGGAGTCGGACACCTAATTAATTCCACCTTTTTTATCCAGCCCTGAAAAAGGATGATACTGTTGGTATCTTGCCACTGGGTATTTGATTATACAGTATTTGGTAATCGGGTACTTACCGGGGTATCCGGATGGTTACAGTCTAGGCCGACATCTTCGGTGGTATTCGGCCATTGCCTTCGTTTCCTGAAGAATAATTTCCACACTCCTTCATGCATTGTGTTGAAGAAGTGCTAAAGAGTCTGCGGCCCTTCTGGATTAAACTCCCATAGGCGGAGTGGCCGTCGCTGGCATGGCAGGGTCCGACGAACTAGCATTACTTGAACGACGTTGGCTATGTCAATGTCCCTCTCAATGAGGCTTCGGATGCGACTTTGTAGAGTTCGCACATCATTCGTTGATCCCCAATCCAGCCCCTTGTTAATCCATGATGCAAGCTGAATTGGGGGGCTGGATCAGAAGGCGGGCGCAGTTGCCCACTTGGAGCTGCGGGGCTCAGTGATATAGAACCACCCCTGCTGCCACAGATCGGAAGATTTCGTGAAGGATCCTTTCAGCCAAACGGCGCTAGCAAGCTTGCTCACTGTAGCGCCGCCGCACTCGACTTGCTCCCCCTCTACCACTTGCGGCTTCACATCGAAGGTCTTGAGCCACAAGACGAAGTGCGGGGTAGTTCGGAGGAAGGCTTCGAACGTGACGATAAACGCCGAGATAACAAGAATAGAGTCCGGGGCCAGATCGTGAAAGTCTAGCCCGTAGTAGAACATGAGCCCTCGGACGAAGGGGTTAAGTGCAAACCCTAACCTATGGAGGAAGTGGGACACGAACACGACCCTCTCGCCGGATCTGGGGTGGGAATAACCTGCCCCTCGGTAGGAAGCCGGTGACGGATTTCTGCGGTCAAGTATCTCGCCGGCCGAAGCTTTGCGATATCTTCCTCGGTGACAGAAGAAGATACCCACC
This sequence comes from Triticum dicoccoides, assembly GCF_002162155.2. Classification (NCBI taxonomy): domain Eukaryota; kingdom Viridiplantae; phylum Streptophyta; class Magnoliopsida; order Poales; family Poaceae; genus Triticum; species Triticum dicoccoides. The sequence goes on along the minus strand of NC_041392.1, from coordinate 584,212,929 downwards.
GGCCTTGACGGCTGGATCCAGACATGATTGGGTCTCATGGCGACTGAATCCCGGGTGTTGGAACTCAGGGTTGCAGGGGTCGAGGAAGAGGCAAGCGCAGAAGAAAAAGACGGGTTTGTACCCCTATATAAAGGCTGCGAATATCAAACGTCTCCTCTTGGGCCTAAAAAACGTGCTTGTTTCCAAGGAGTTGTACCCCAGTGACGGTTGGGTTACCCACGTCCAAGAAGACAGGAATCCCTTAAAAAAGGGAGGCACGATCTCCGCTCGGATAAGACACGCCAATAAAGCCATGTCTTGGGACGTGGGGCGACGGGCCGGCTAAAACGGTTCACAAGTAGTGGTCGGGCAGGCGTGGTATCATATTACCAAAAAATGGTCGATGAGGTGAACTCATAAAATATTATGTCCTCTGCGGTTGTGTATACAAGTCCGGATACAATCATCACATCTGAAGATCAACTGGGAGTTCGGAAGGGGGAACCCGCCTTGCAATGCCGAAGACAATCTGCACGTCGGACTCCTCGTCATTGAAGCCAGGTTCAGGGGCTACTGAGGGAGTCCTGGACTAAGGGGTCCTCGGGCGTCCGGCCTGTTATCCATGGGCCGGACTGATGGGCAGTGAAGACATGAAGGCCGAAGAACATACCCGTGTCCGGATTGGATTCTACTTGGCATGGAGGGCAAGCTTGGCGACTGACTATGAAGATTCCTTCTTATGTAACCGACTCTATGTAACCCTAGATCCCCCCCCCCCCGGGTGTCTATATAAACCGGAGGGATAGGTCCGGAAAGGATATACTCATTACCATAGTCATACAGGCTAGGCTTCTAGGGTTTAGCCATTACCATCTCGTGGTAGATCAACTCTTGTAACACTCATATTCATCAAGATCAATGAAGTAGGACGTAGGGTATTACCTCCATAGAGAGGGCCCGAACCTGGGTAAACATTGTGTCCCCCGTCTCTTGTTACCATCAATCCTAGACGCACAGTTCGGGACCCCCTACCCGAGATCCACCGGTTTTGACACTGACAAAGAGTCCGGAACTAGATCATGAAAATCTAGTCCGTAATAAAACATTAGCCCCTGGATGAAAGGGTGAAGAGCGAACCCTAGCCCTCGGAGGAAGTGAGAGATGAAGACGACCCTCTCGCCAGATCTGGGGGTCGGAATAACCTGTCCTTGAGCAGGGGGCCTATGGTGGACCTCCACGGTCAAGTATCTGGCCGCCCGAAGCTTTGCAATATCCTCCTCTGTAACGAAGGAAGCTGCCCATCGGCCTTGAGGGCTGGGTCTGGACATGATGGGGAGGCTTGAGGCAATGAAGTCGAACCTCGGGTGCTAGAACTCGAGGTTGGGAAAGCTGAGGAGAAGTTTGGCATAAAAAAGATGGCCCTTGGTTCCTTTATAAAGGCCGAGGGTATTGAATGCCTCTTCCTAAGCCTAAGAACCTGCCTATTCCTAAGGAATCTTTTCCGCAAGACGGTTGGGTTACCCATGCTCGTATTGATGAAAATCCCGCAATAAGGGGACACGATCTCTGCGTCAACAAGACATGCCAATAAAAACCATGCCCCGAAATGTGGAACGGTAGGACGGGAAACAGTTCGAAATAATGGTCGGAAAAGCATGACGTCACATTACTAAAATTGTCAGCAGATCGGATTCATGATATACTATACTCTATACGGTTGTGTGTTGCAGATCCGGACACGTTTGTTTCGTCCGAAGACTATCTTGGAGTTCGGAAGGAGGAACCCTCCTTGCAGTGTCGAAGACAGATCTACGCGCCAGATACCTTGTCATTGAAGCCAGGTTAAGGGGCTACCGAGGTAGTTCTGGATTAAGGGGTCCTCGGGCGTCTGGCCTGTTGGCCATGGGCCGGACTAATGGGCTATGAAGATACGAAGACCGAAGAATGTACCCGTGTCCGGATAGGAATCTCCTTGGCGTGGAAGGCAAGCTTGGCGACGGAATATGTAGATTCCCTTCTTTGTAACCAACCTTGTGTAACCCTAGATCCTCCCGGTGTCTATATAAATCGGAGGACTTAGTCCGGATAGGATATATACTCATTACCGTAGTCATAGAGGCTAGACTTCTAGGGTTTAGCCATTACAATCTCGTGGTAGATCAACTCTTGTAATATTCATATTCATCAAGATCAATCAAGCAGGAAGTAGGGTATTACCTCCATAGAGAGGGCCCGAACCTAGGTAAACATCGTGTCCCCTGTCTCCTGTTACCATCGACCTTAGACGCACAGTTCGGGACCCCCTACCCGAGATCCGCCGGTTTTGACACCGACACCGGGCGCTCCTTGCTCGGTGTCCTCCTGAGGGAGACGTGCCACAAAGCACGCCTCCAGATGGTGCCCGAGCGCCTCCCTCGTGATGTTGGCAAGGTCTGAGGCCCTCCAGAAGAGAGCCCCCGAGCCCTGCCCAAGGAGGGCGTCGGACGCGCCTTCCTACGCGATGGAGGGAGGCGCCCCAGGTGCAGGCGTCGATCCAGTCATGGCGTCACTTGCCTGAGGCCCTGCGCGGAGCAGCTGCTTCTTCTTCTTGGGGGTAGCCTCAGGAGGGCACTCGCCCTTGCTATCGGGGCATCGATTGCTACAACTTGGAAGGCACGCTCAAGGGAGCACATCTCGTCTCTTTCTTCGCACGGGACTGTGATGATTCCGCCACTACCTGGCATCTTGAGGACGTTGTAGCCATGATGGGTCACCGCCATGAACTTGGCCAGGGCTGGGTACCCGAGGATTGCATTGTATGGCAGACGGATATGGGTGACGTCGAAGTCGATGAGCTCAGTGCGGTAGTTGTCGTGCTGCCTGAAAGTGACTGGGAGGCGGACCTGCCCGATCGGGGTGGTGGAGCCGTCGGTCACTCCTAAGAAAGGCATGGTAGGCTGAAGCTGATCATACGGCACTTGGAGGTTGTCGAACGTGTCGACGGACAGGACGTTGAGCCCTGCGCCGCCGTTGATAAGGGTCTTGGTGACTTGCAAGTTGCTGATGACTGGTGAACAAAGCATCAGGAGGGCGCCAGCGGTGGCCGTGCACTTGAGTTGATCTGCCGAGCTGAATGTGATGGCACACTTGGACCACCTGAGCGGGCGTGTGGCCTCGAGCTTGGGGAGGACTGCATTCGCTTCACGAGCAAACCACTTGAAGATACGATGTGAGGCTGGGGCTTGAGCTCCTCCCAAGATGCAGGCGATAGCACGCGGCTCCTGGAAGCCCCCAGCCCCCTCATCTTGATGGTGGTCTTCATTCCTTCTTGGTGGTGGTGGCGGCAGAGGAAGCCCAGCATTGCCCTGAGGATGATCCTCGTGAGGCTGATCCCTCCAGGCGCCTCGCGAGGCTGATCTTGCCAACGGTCCTCGCGAGGCCGGTCGTGCCACTCTTGACGCGGGCCACGGTCATCCCAGTGTCCGCCACCACGTCCCTCTCCTCGGCCGTAGCCCCGGTCATTGCGCTCGGGGCGTCGACCGGAGCATCCTTCTCGAATGACCCTGAGCTCTTGATAGTCGTTGGTGTTGTGGCTATGCAGGTTGTGGAAGGCGCAGAACGGTCGGCTGCTCTTGGATGACTCGGGCTGGTCTCTGCCGCGCTTGGTGTCCGGCTCCGCCACGAGCATGGCTTCTCCCTTGCACTTCACGTCCTTGACCTTGGCTTCCTTCTCCTCCGGGTCCACGGCTGGGAGCTCGAGGAGGGAAAGGCACCCCTCCTCACCTCTTGCGCACTTGGTCGCCAGGTTGAACAGCTTGAGAGATGTGCATAGTTCCTCGTGGATGGTGAGCTCCTCCTTCATCTTGACGTCGCAGACGCCATCGGAGAACGCAGAGATGATAGCCTCGTCCGTCACCTTGGGGATCTTGAGGCGAACGTTGTTGAAGCGCTGGATGTACTTCTGCAGGGTCTCTCCCGGTTGCTGCTTGATGCGGCGCAGGTCTCCCGCGGCCGGTGGGCGGTCGCGAGTGCCCTGGAAGTTGGCGACGAAGCGACCGCGCATCTCGTCCCAGGAGGAGATGGAGCCAGGAGGCAGGCTCAGGGGAACCAGTTCGCCATGACTTTCTCAAGGATAGCAGTAAATCAGTAAGAGACATCATAGAACACGCCATATCTAATAAAGTACGGTTACGACGTTTGGACACACCATTACGTTGTGGTGTTCCAGGTGGCGTGAGTTGCGAAACTATTCCACATTTTTCAAATGAATACCAAACTCATAACTCAAATATTCACCTCCACGATCAGATCGTAGAAACTTTATTTTCTTGTTATGATGATTTTCCACTTCACTCTGAAATTCTTTGAACTTTTCAAATGTTTCAGACTTATGTTTTATTAAGTAGATATACCCATATCTGCTCAAATCATCTATGAAGGTCAGAAAATAACGATACCCGCCACGAGCCTCAACACTCATCGGGCCGCATACATCAGTATGTATTATTTCCAATAAGTCAGATGCTCGCTCCATTGTTCCAGAGAACGAAGTCTTAGACATCTTGCCCATGAGGCATGGTTCGCAAGTATCAGGTGATTCATAATCAAGTGATTCCAAAAGCCCATCAGCATGGAGTTTCTTCATGTGCTTTACACCAATATGACCTAAAAGGCAGTGCCACAAATAAGTTGCACTATCATTATTAACCTTGCATTTTTTGGCTTCAATACTAAGAATATGTGTATCACTACAATTGAGATTCAACAAAAATAGACCACTCATCAAGGGTGCATGACCATAAAAGATATTACTCATGTAAATAGAACAACCATTATTCTTTGATTTAAATGAATAACCGACTCGCATTAAACAAGATCCAGATATAATGTTCATACTCAACGCTGGCACCAAATAACAATTATTTAGGTCTAAAACTAATCCCAACGGTAGATGTACAGGTAGCATGCCAACGGTGATCACATCGACTTTGGGACCGTTTCCCATGCGCATCGTCACCTCGTCCTTAGCCAATCTTCATTTAATTTGTAGCCCCTGTTTCGAGTTGCAAATATGAGCAACAAAACCAGTATCAAATACCCAGGCGCTATTACAAGCATTAGTAAGGTACACATCAATAACATGTATATCGAATATACCTTTCACTTTGCCATCCTTCTTATCCACCAAATACTTGGGGCAGTTCCGCTTCCAGTGACCAGACCCTTTGCAGTAGAAGCACTTAGTATCAGGCTTAGGTACAGATTTGGGCTTCTTCCCTTGAGCAACAACTGGCTTGTTGTTCTTCTTGAAGTTCCCCTTCTTCCTTTTGCCCTTTTTCTTGAAACTAGTGGTGTCGTGGAATCGTCACGGCAGATTTCCTAGTGTGAGGACTTAGTCGTGAGGCCAACGCATCTATGTGGTAGCTTGAGAGGGGTTGAGTGGAATCGAGAGACGCAATGCAAGACAAGGGTTTAGACAGCTTCAGGCCCCGGGAAACATCATCCGGTAACAACCCTATGTGTTGTTTGAGGCTATCTCTCGTTATGATCATGAGGAAGTCGTCGTAAACCGGCTCTCCCAGTTAACCCTAACCCTTTAAGATTGTTTCTTCTCTTTTTCCCCTTTGGGGAGCCCTGCCCCTCCTTATATATGTTGAAGGGGCGGGTTACATGTAGAGTCCAACTCGGACTTAAGACTTAACTATTATGACTTCTCTTCATGGGCTTCTTAACGTCTTGGGCTTCATAATGTCTCGGGCTTCATAACTCCTAGCGACCCAGTTACCACTGCCTGCCGGGAGTTAACTAGTGTCGATTTAAGATGGTATGCCGGTTTATGATTGTCTGCTGAGTTATCATCTGACTTAACTCCTGTCTTAACTGTCAGCCGGTTTACCGTCTGGGTTAACTGACTGTTTTACCTGTCTGTCTTAACTGTCAGCCGGTTTAACAACCTATCGGTTTACCGTCTAACTTAACACCAACCGGTTTACCACCTGCCTTAACACCTGCTGGTTTACTAAGTCCCAGCCGGGTTATACCTTCGGCCGAATCATACCGCGGGATATATCCCCGACATTAGCCCCTAGTTTAATTTGGATTTATCCTTGTTAAACTGATCCTGATCATCCTTAAGTCCTTGTTACCTCCTTCTTCTATAAAATCCGGGTCAATAGGCCAGCTTCATAATCAATTTGCTGACATTTAGTTTGTCACAGGGAAATATTGTGAAGAATAACTCCTTTGACTCAGCTCCCAATGCTTAGCAAAAATATTGATCTTTGAAATATTCATCTGATCTTCAGCCGGTTTAAGAATGTAGAACTTTGCCGATTTAAGAATGTAGAACCTTGCCGGTTTAAGAATGCAGGACCTTGTCGATTTATCATTGCCGGTTTATGAATATTGATGGCAGCGGGTCATAATTGTAGTTAACATCAAGCTTGAAAATATACCTCTTATATGCCTATCACTTGTAGCCCCCAAGTCTTAAGAAGGTAACGTAGTAACAGCTTAAGAGTTGCTTCAATATGAATGTCACAAGCTTGAAGAAATCCAGGTTGTTCATCTCAGTCACTAATCAAAACTGAATATTCCACATATGTAGCCCCCAAGTACCAGGTTGTCATGCTTGCAGCAACCTGGGACTTTAAATTGCCTTATGCTTATAAAACTTCAACCAGTGTAGCTCCCAAGGGCCGGGTTATTATGCAATAATGAGCAGGGACTTTGTAAATATAATCGTGTAGATTTGAGTAGTGATGTGTAGCCCCCATCGTAGGGGTTGAACCCACGTCCACAAGGCTAAGAGCTTTTGTGCCTTATCAACTGAGCAATGGATCCTTCAATATAATGGATTTAACTTGTGTACCTTGAATTGTTGACAGGAGCAATTGGTAGCCCCCAAGGGCCGGCTCATTACGATGTGATGAGTCGGGTCTTTAATAATATGAGCAAACAATGACTTTGCATTAGCCCCCAAGTGTCATGGTGCATGCTTGCAGCGACATGAGACTTGTGTATTTGATGTAATCCCAACTTGAATAATGTAGCCCCCAAGTGCCGGGTCGTAAGCCTGTAGCGACTCGGGACTATTCCTTCCATTGTAGAATAAATTATATCCATTGTGCTGAAGCGACTTTGAAAACCTTAATCATAATATTGGTTATAACCATAATAAAAATCCAGCCGTGTTGGCTATTAAAGATTTGAATAATATAACCTGGTTTGAAAACCGGTTCCTGTCATATAAACCGGTATATCCATGCTCATATGATACATGCTGTGATGATGTAATGATGATGCAACATATGATGCAATATATAATGATGTATGTGTATGATCAAGAGGTTTAAGCTATGGTTCGGATACGACAAGAGCCCCCATGTAGTCATAATTGTGGCATTGCACCGATCAAGAGGTGTAGCTATGGTTCGAATACGACCAAGCCCCCGAGTGATTTTCCTAGTGCCCTTATGCCTATCAAGAGGCGTAACTATGGTTCGAACCCATAGTCCCCAAGTGATTTTCCTGGTGGCCTTATGCCTATCAAGAGGTGTAGCTATGGTTCGGATACGACCAAGCCCCCAAGTGATTTCCCTGGTGCCCTTATGCTGATCAAGAGGGTATAAGCTATGGTTCGAATACGAGTAGAGCCCCCAAGTGATTTCCCTGGTGGCTTTAAGCCTATCAAGAGGTGTGACTCAGGTTCGAACATAGCCCCCAAGTGATATTGTGAGTTGTGCTCAAGGGATACCCATGTTTGAGTTGTGCTGTGCAGCAGACTCTCTTTGGCCCCTTATGATAATATCGGCTTGATAGCCGGATTACCGAAGTAACCAGAGTTGTGCTCTTACGATAATATTGGCTTGATAGCCGGATCAAGAGGTGTAGATATGGTTCGAATATGACCAAGCCCCCAAATGATACTATGAGTTGTGCTCAAGAGGTACCTATGTTTGAGCTGTGCTTTTGCAACAGACTCTCTTTGGTCCCTTTAATTTTTCCTAAGAACTCGAACTTGCGAGAGATTATTCTTTTTGAACCAGAAATTCTTAACCGGCTATTGAGAGCTTCAAAGCTTTGCAGGAGATAGCTTTCCCTTGAGCCGGATTATAAACCGGAATCCTTTTTTTAAGCCGAAAATTGATGGCCTTTAATTTTTCACCAATATGGCGATTTAGGGTCCTGCATTAGATAACTTTGCAGCCGGAGTAAATGCTCTTTTAAAGAAAGCAACATATAATATCAAAATATACTAGATGGATTTCACCTGATATGCCAGACCAGTAATTATCCACCCGGAGTTGATGATCACCATGATGAAGCGGAAATCAATCATGGATGGGTCCGCTGTGGGAGTACACAGATGAGTCGGTCGCGATATTATAGGCCAGCGCAGGCGGAAGAGTCAGCCGCGAGCACAGTCCTAGCAAGCTGATGTAAACCAGGCTATAAAGGCGATGTCTTGCACGCGTCCATTCACCAGGTAATGTGGCACGGACGAACACCGGGCAGGACGTTGCCAGCGCGTGCGCCGTACCCATGGTATAAACCACGTTTATAATGAATAACTATCCTGCATGTCAACATATATGAATCGAAGTAATTGATTTTTCTTGATGAAAACAATATGTACTAACAAAACAGACATAGATAGATATCACCTGATGTTTTTGAAAGACAGATGATCTGTACATGGACTCTTTGTACGTTGTAGTGGTTGTTGCAGCAGTACTTTGAATGCACTTGTAATAGTTTGACCCTTACGAGACCCTCTGTGTGATGACCATTTAAGTGATGTCTTTGGAGGTATTAACCGTTCGAACAGCTGACGATGTCAATCCTCAGGTGGCTTATTAAAACTAGCGCTGCTGCCATGATTGACTTAAAAACTACACCGTGATACACATAAGTCTCTGCCGTTAAGCAGATGCTGGACATCATCTGCACTACTAACTCTAGATATGCCCCCTCCTTATATTTCTTTTGTAATCTCATCTTCAGCTTAACCCATCTGACGCTCTGTTCCACAAAATTCTGAAGCCAAGGTACAGTGGCCTCCACACATTGGCAAAGAAACACTTGTATTGGATCCAGGCCCCGTTTTATTCCACCGGCTCGAAAACTCCCCTATTTCTTCTCGTACAGAAACACTTGTGTTGATTCCTCTTGTATGCATCAACGACAAACCCACATCAGCAGAGGCACGCCAGTTAGACGGACAGTTTGAGGCGGAGGCGAAGGCAGCGAGGCCACCGCGAGGCGGCAACTCTGGCAGGACAGACCCGGCGCCGGCCGCGGACATAGGTGACCTGGCGGGGCAGCAGCTGAAGCGGGACAGAACAGTAGGTGTAATCCGGCGGGGCAACAGCAGTCAGAGGTAATCCAGCGGGGCGGCAGCTGAAGCGGGCAGAGGTAATCCGGCGGGGTGGAGCTAGCTGGGGGAGGGCCTCGGTGGCGTCTTTAAGGAGGAATTGGACGGGGCTGTCAGGTGCGCGGGAGCGGGCCATGAACCGGAGGCAGTGGCTCGGCGAGGCAGGTGAGCCGGCGACATCATCCGGGAAAGCTGGCGGTTTAGAACGAGGCGGTTCACGACAGAAGACAAGGCAAAGCCCACGGCTGTGGCTGAAGCGGACTGCGGCATTGATCTTGATCCGGCAAGCCGGTTTGGGAACGAGCGAATGAAGCGAGGCAGCAGCAGCGGAAGTGTTCGGCGACTTAATCAATGCCGAGGAGCGATCAGAGCACGGCCATGGGCCGGTGAAGAGCCACAGGCCACGGCCGCCTAGAGCGGCGAGGGCGGTCTTACACCTGTAGGTCAGTGGCGAGGCCACGCCAGCAACTTGCAGGGGTGGCAACGAGACCAGAATAGCAGTTTCCATGGGTGACGAGTCGTGGTGGAGGTTGATATGGACGGCAAGCCAGCGAGCAACTTGAGCGTGGAGGCGGCGGTCTGCCGGCGCAGGTGGCTCAGGGTGACGGAGAGAGGCTGTAAGCAGTCGAAGGCGAGACAACTGGCCATCATGGAGGAGTCCGGGTCGTGGGGGAGGCGGCTTGAGGTCGGAGTCGAGGCCGGGACGGCTTAAGGCCGGTCGAAGGAGGCCCACCAGCGAGCGGTTGACCCGGTAAGGGGCGACAGCGGTTTACGGTGAGTTGCAGCAGAAACTGAAGGCGGGTTGCCGCGGTGGCTCGCGGTGACAGGGTCGGTTCAATCCGGCGGTGGAGGCAGCTGAACGAAGCCGTGGCGGACCGGCAAAGCTCCAGTTGGCGGTTTGCGAGCGCAGCCCTGGCGGTTCTGCATGCGGTTGCAGTTTGGGCGGTTTAACACGGCAGAGGACCGTAAACTCTCGCCGGAGGTGAAACGGGGGCGACCCGGATCGGAGGCCCGCAGGCGTTCGGCCTGAACAGAGGCCGGGCGAGGGCGAGGGTGAGTCGGAACAGCAGCCTTCTTTTCAAGCCCTACACCGCAGCTCAGCCACACGGATCGGTGCTACTGGCTGACCATCAGTGTGTTGTCTCGCTGTCGAGGCACGCAATACACTGGGCAGGCTCGGCGAGGCCGTAGACGTCCTTGATGCAGCTGCTGTGGAATGTATGGTGGCATCTAAGGACAGCGATGATAGGGGGAGCAGAGGCATCGTGGGTGGCGCCCCCATGAGCCTCAAATGCAAGGTCGAGCTTGCAGAGCGCGCACCTTGTTCCCCGTGGCTCTGTCTCTGGCGCTTCATCATCCTCAAACAGAGCAGGACCCTTGATGTGAAGCTACGCTTGCGAATTCACCAACTTATACTGTTGTAGAAGCTTCTCTTGCTGCTTGATTAACAGTGCCCTCCTGTAAGCAGCACTCGACATAGCATGGGAAGACTCATTTGCATTCCTGATTTCTAGCTTCGATACAACCATTGGGCCAGTAGCACCAATCGGGACGCTGGCCTGGCTTGTGGGCAGAGTTATCTTGCTAAGCTTCTGTTGAATATTGTTTTTGTAATTGTTGTCTTGGCAATGTAACGACTGGAGCAACAAACTGATTGACCTAGGTTGTCCTGTTGCCAATAGCTTCTAAAATGACTGGGGCAACCGGCTGACTGGTTTGTCGTGTTCTTCTATTTCCAATAGCTTCTGTAATGACTGGAGTAACCAACTGATTAGCTTGCCTTTCTCCTCTGACAACAGCATCTGTAATGACTAGAGTAACCAACTGATCAGCCTGCCTTTTTCCTCTGACAACATCATCTGTAACTGCTGGAGCAACCAACTGATTGACTTGATTTGTTCCACTAGTCTGTGTTGACTACAGCAACTGACTGTTTGACTTGGCTAGCTCCACTCGCAATAGCTTCTGTAATGGCATCCGACTTTTTTTTTGAATGTCCAAAGCATAGACTGGCCTTTCCCTCGTACACACATATCCAAGTTTAAATTACCTCTGCTCCAGACTAGACCGGCTAATTAGGAAACCATCCGATTTGTTTTTGTTTTGTTGGACATGCACCAGCACTGAGTAGAATTCGGATATGATAACTGATCCGAACGCAAAGTACTCCTTCCTTTTGTCTTGACGTGATGATAAACGTTTGTAGTATTCCTTCCGGTCCACGCACAGTCCTCGGGTAGTCCACAAGCCCTTGCTTTTTATACTAGCATCTACGCCAGTCCAGACCGTGTCAAGGCAGGAGGCCATATTCTTAACAAACGGCCTCGGAACTGAAGCAGACAATGAGGGGTGGAGCGGTCACGGTGGCGGCGGTTTGGGCAAAACGACCACCGTAAAGATTTTTCTGTCCGTCTCAGTATAACATGTTGTTCCAACCGCTCGTTGACGATGCAGATCCATGCAGGCTGACTGATCTGGCTGGTGAATCCAATGCTAAAACAGATCCTTTCAAACTGGCCCTTTTATCTGGAAAATCACAAACTTTTTGATCCCTTCGAGAAAATCCCTTCAAGAACTCAACACCACCGTGCATGGACCCCACGGTGGACGCCAACTGTCGTGGAATCGTCACGGCAGATATCCTAGTGTGAGGACTTAGTCATGAGGCCAACGCATCTATGTGGTAGCTTGAGAGGGGTTGAGTGGAATCGAGAGACGCAACGCAAGACAAGGGTTTAGACAGTTTCGGGCCCCGGAAAACATCATCCGGTAACAACCCTACGTGATGTTTGAGGCTATCTCTCATTATAATCATGAGGAAGTCGCCGTAAATCGGCTTTCCCAGTTAACCCTAACCCTTTAAGATTGTTTCTTATCTTTTTCCCCTTTGGGGAGCCCTGCCCATCCTTATATATGTTAAAGGGCGGGTTACATGTAGAGTCCAACTCAGACTTAAGACTTAACTATTATGACTTCTCTTCATGGGCTTCTTAACATCTTGGGCTTCATAACGTCTCGGGCTTCATAACTCCTAGCGACCCAGTTACCACTGCCTGCCGGGAGTTAACTAGTGCCGGTTTAAGATGGTCTGCCGGTTTATGATTGTCTGCTGAGTTATCATCTGACTTAACTCCTGTCTTAACTGTCAGCCGCTTTAACAACCTGCCGGTTTACCGTTTGGGTTAACTGCCTGTTTTACCTGTCTGCCTTAACTGTCAGCCGGTTTAACAATCTGTCGGTTTACCGTCTGACTTAACACCAACTGGTTTACCACCTGCCTTAACACCTGCCGATTTACCACCTGCCTTAACACCTGTCAGTTTACTAAGTCCCAGCCGGGTTATACCTCTGGCCGGATCATACCGCGGGGTATATCCCCGACAAGTGGTCTTGCTAACCATCAACACTTGATGCTCCTTCTTAATTTCTACCTCCACAGCCTTTAGCATTGTGAAGAGTTCGGGAATTCTCTTTTCCATCCCTTGCATATTATAGTTCATCACGAAGCCTTTATAGCTTGGTGGCAGTGATTGAAAACTCTAGCAATGACACTATCATCAGAAAGATTAACTCCCAGTTGAGGTACCCAAACATTCTGAATATGTGTTCACTGACGGAACTATTCTCCTCCGTTTTGCAGCTATAGAACTTGTTGGAGACTTCATATCTCTCAACTCGGCCATTTTCTTGAAATATTGACTTCAACTCCTGGAACATCTCATATGCTCCATGACGTTCAAAACATCGTTGAAGCCCGATTCTAAGCCGTAAAGTATGGCACACTGAACTATGGAGTAGTCGTCAGCTTTGCTCTGCCGGACGCTCATAACGTCCGGAGTTGCTCCTGCAGCGGGTCTTGCACCTAGCGGTGCTTTCAGGATGTAATTCTTCTATGCAGTAATGAGGATAATCCTCAAGTTACAGACCCAGTCCGTGTAGTTGCTACCATCATCTTTCAACTTAGCTTTCTCTAGGAACGCATTAAAATTTAAGGCAACAGTAGCACGGGCCATTGATCTACAACAACATAGACATGCAAATACTATTAGGTACTAAGTTCATGATAAATTTAAAGTTCAATTAATCATATTACTTAAGAACTCCCACTTAGATAGACATCCCTCTAGTCATCTAAATGATCACGTGATTCATATCAACTAAACCATGTCCGATCATCACGTGAGCTGGAGTAGTTTTCAATGGTGAACATCACTATGTTGATCATATCTACTATATGATTCACGTTCGACCTTTCGGTCTCAATGTTTCGAGGCCATATATGCATATGCTAGGCTCGTCAAGTCTAACCTGAGTATTCTGCATGTGCAAAACTGGCTTGCACCCGTTGTATGTGAAGGTAGAGCTTATCAAATCCGATCATCACGTGGTGTCTCGGCACAACGAACTATAGCAACGGTGCATACTCAGGAAGAACACTTGTACCTTGAAATTTAGTGAGCGGTCATCTTATAATGCTACCGCCGTACTAAGCAAAATAAGATGCATAAATGATAAACATCACATGCAATCAAAATATGTGACATGATATGGCCATCATCATCTTGTGCCTTTGATCTCCATCTCCAAAGCACCATGATGATCTTATCATCACCGGCTTGACACCTTGATCTCCATCGTAGCATCGTTGTCATCTCGCCAACTATTGCTTCTACGACTATCGCTACCGCTTAGTGATAAAGTAAAGCAATTACATGGCGATTGCATTTCATACAATAAAGCGACAACCATAAGTCTCCTGCCAGTTGTCGATAACTTTTACAGAACATGATTATCTCATACAATAATTTATATCTCATCACGTCATGACCATATCACATCACAACATGCCCTACAAAAACAAGTTAGACATCCTCTACTTTGTTGTTGCAAGTTTTACGTGGCTGCTATAGGCTTCTAGCAAGAACCATTCGTACCTACGCATCAAAATCACAACGATATTTCGTCAAGTGTGTTGTTTTAACCTTCAACAAGGATCGGCCATAGTCAAACTCGATTCAACTAAAGTTGGAGAAACAGACACCCGCCAGCCACCTATGTGCGAAGCACGTCGATAGAACCAGTCTCATGAACGCGGTCATGTAATGTCGGTCCGGGCCGCTTCATCCAACAATACCGCCGAATCAAAGTAAGACGTTGGTGGTAAGCAGTATGACTATTATCACCCACAACTCTTTGTGTTCTACTCGTGCATATAACATCTACGCATAGATCTGGCTCGGATGCCACTGTTGGGGAATGCAGTATTTCAAAAAAATTCTATGATCACGCAAGATCTGTCTAGGATATGCATAGCAATGAGAGGGGAGAGTGTGTCTATGTACCCTCGTAGACCAAAAGCGGAAGCGTTTAGTAACGCAGTTGATGTAGTCAAACGTCTTCACAATCCAACTGATCCTAGCACCGAACGTATGGCACCTCCGTGTTCAGCACACGTTCAGCATGATGACGTCCCTCGAGCTCTTGATCCAGTTGAGGACGAGGGAGAGTTCCGTCAGCACAACGGTGTGGTGACAGTGATGATGAAGTTACCGGCGCAGGGCTTCGCCTATGTGACGCCCCAAGACCGGAGCTTCAGATGCCTTCCATGGTTTCCGAGATTCGTGGTGTGATTTGTTTTTGCTTGTTGCTTTCATCAGTGCATCATGTGCATTGCATCATGTCATCGTGCCATCATTTTCTCAAAGCCAACTAAAACTCACTTAAATAAATTGCATGGATCTTCAGTCCATTTAAACCGAGGGAAGGGTGACTTCTCTTTATAACATATCCTCCCGATATTAGGGAGCTATTATAAAGTATTCCATTGATGTGGAATTACCGTGACACACTTGCAATTTAAACTCTCAAGTCTTTTCTGCTTTGAGTTGCTCCTCAAACCTTGCCATATATTATTTCATCATTTTCCGGAGCTCCACCAAAAACGCGAGCATTTTTGGACCTTCCTAACCCTCACTTCCTATTCGGACCATTTGAATTTAAATCAAATGAGTTTGAATTTAAACTTTGAAAAATGCCCACTCCATTTTTCTTGGATCGTACACATTTTTGCGAGTCCGGGAAAATCATCCCCGTGCCCAAACTCTTTCTCTACCCCTTTTCTTTTCTTCCATTTTCTCTCTTTCCTTTTTTTTACTTTCTGTTATGAGAGAGAGAGTAGAGGCCCCAGTACAGACCAGCTGGGCCTCCCAGCGCCCCACTCCCACCAGGCCCATCCTTTCACCAGCGTCGGCCCATCCCTCTCTAAGGCCCATTTGCCCCTAGGCCCACCTAACTCTAACCCTAGCCACCTGGAGCCAGTGTTCCCTTCTCTCCCTCGATCCCTTCTCCTCCCTCGCACCGTCACCACACGCAGGAGAGAGGCGCGCCGACCCCCTCTGCCCGATCCCCATTCCTCCCTCTCGACTGTGCAGCCTCCCTCACCCCTCGACCCCTTTGGTGCGCCGCTTCCTTCCCCAACACCGAGCACGCACAGCGCCCGATCCCGCGCGCAGGCCTCCAGCTCCGTCGCTGCTCTACCGCGGCGCAGCCATAGCGTCGTCCTCCGACGCCGGCGAGCATAGGCCGCCGTCCACCGCCGAACGCCTCCTCATGAGGGAGCGGCTATGCCTCCCCTTCCCCGAGCCTTCCGTGCGCCTCCACCTCCTTGCCGGAGCAGCAGCAGCAGCCGGCAACCACCAACGACGTCGACCCTCCAGCCGCCCCTGTCGGCCTTCTACCTCCAGCCGCCCCTGCCGGTGACCAGCACCGTCGTGGCCGTCCCCTCACCAGTGCCTTGGCCTCCTTCCTCGTGCACCTCTCCTGCTGCTGCACGCCACTGCCACTCTGCCCGGTGAACCTCCTCACCTCCCTTGCCCCACCGGAGCCCAAGTCCGGCGCCGCCGTCGAGCTGCGTCGCGTTCCTCTGCCTCTGCTCCGTTCACCGGAGTCCTTGCTTTGCGTCACCCCACCGAGTCCCTCTGTTGGTGCGCCTCTACCGTGCTGCCGCCCATGGATCCACGCATCGCTGCACTTGTCATCGAACTTCGCAGCCTCTTCTGCTTCAGGCCATGCACAGCCCCGCGTTGACTTCCCTGGCATCTTCTTCCGCGAGCACAACAACTGCAAGCCCTGCTGCCTTCGGTTGCAGCTGGTTCGATTTGTCATGTTGGACACCGACGCCCGCAGATTTTGGACGCCAAGTTCCGTTTCAAAATGTTCAACTACATCCTATGTGGATTTCGACAATTACCACGACCTCCGTCGATCACCAAGTACACCTTCGGATGGCCAAGTTTCTTTTCAAAACGTACGACTACGCGGCGTTGCGCCAAGTACCCCGATGGTCGGAGCCCTCGGATCCGTCAAGTTCGTCTACGAACCGAGAACAACTACCGTCTCCGAAGAACCGTGTAACGGAACCGTCAAGTTCGACTATGACTCGTGTACGACTACGCGGGATTCCTCGGACGCCAAGTTCAAGGATGCATCAAGTTCCTCGCCGTGACCCCGAACATCTATGGAAACTCGTGCAACGATAAACATGTACCACTACCGTCGCGAGAACCTCTACCGTTGACCCTAGAGCATGCGAGAACGACTACTTCCACTATGAATGTCCCGAGAATGTCAACTTCCCCTACACCGCATCGAACTCGAACCGCTCCGATAATGCATGCTTCAAAGGTATAACCCCGAGACGACTGCTCGTGAACGAATGCATGTGTGATGTATAAGATGCTCGTGCTTGCACCGTGCTCGAATTGTCGGTGCACATTGCCCCTCTTTTGCCTTGTCACCGACATGCAGAAACCAGGTTACCGGGATCACCTCATCATCTTGCATGACACGCTCACGTCACTTTTCCTTTTGCACCGGTATCTCCATGAGCTACCGGAACCGATATGTTGCCGTGGCACCATTTTCGGATTCGTTGCCGTGGCACCTCTTTCATTTCCGCCACGACGACTAATACTTCATAAAATGCTCTTATCAACATTTTCTTAAAACTTGCACATGTCATTCGCATCATGATAATAACATTTAAATGTTTAAAAAAATTATTGCACCAATATTGATAAATGCATATGGGGATCTACCGGAATTGTTGTTCGTTGTTTCCGGCCTCATTTAAACTTGCCTAGATAGGTAGTTTTGTTGTGCTTCACCCCTTGCCATGTTAATCAACATTTAATATTGTTGAGTACATAAACGAGAGAGAACTAAATAAGTCACGTGGTGTTTCATCAATATGCAACGGAGGATTGTTTGTGCACTTTGTCATGCCATGCATATTTAAACCGGACATGCATCATACTTGTTTGCGCATCATGCCATGCTTATGTGATGGTTGTTTACTATGTTATTTACTTCTTTCCGGTGTTGCTTCTTCAGGTTAGTTCGATAACGTCGCGTTTGTGAGGATCCGTTCGACTACGTCCGTTTGTCTTCTTCATGGACTCGTTCTTCTTCCTTGCGGGGTCTCAGGCAAGATGACCATACCCTCGAAATCACTTCTATCTTTGCTTGCTAGTTGTTCGCTCTATTGCTATGCCGCGATACCTACCACTTGCTATGTCATGCCTCCCACATTGCCATGTCAAGCCTCTAACCCCCTTTCCTAGAAAACTGTTGTTTGGCTATGTTACCGCTCTGCTCAGCCCCTCTTATAGCGTTGTTAGTTGCAGGTGAAGATGTAGTTTGTTCCACGTTTGGAACATGTTTACTTGTTGGGATATCACAATATTTCTTATTTTAAATTAATGCATATATATACTTGGTAAAGGATGGAAGGCTCGGCCTTATGCCTGGTGTTTTGTTCCACTCTTGCCGCCCTAGTTTCCGTCATACCGGTGTTATGTTCCTTGATTTTACGTTCCTTACACGGTTGGGTGTTATGGGGACCCCTTGACAGATCGCTTTGAATAAAACTCCTTCAGCAAGGCCCAACCTTGGTTTTACCATTTGCCTCACCACCACCTACCCTTCCCTCGGGTCGGCCAACCGGAGGGTCATCTTTATTTTAACCCCCCCCCCCCGGGCCAGTGCTTGTCTAAATGTTGGTCCGAAACAGAGCCACTTGCAGCGCCACCTCGGGGAAACTTGAGGGTTGGTTTTAATTGTACGTAGTGTTCATCCGGTGTTGCCCTGAGAACGAGATATGTGCAGCTCCTATCGGGATGTCGGCGCATCGGGCGATCTTGCTGGTCTTGTTTTACCATTGTCGAAATGTCTTGTAACCGGGATTCCGAGTCTGATCGGGTCTTCCTGGGAGAAGGAATATCCTTCGTTGACTGTGAGAGCTTGTGATGGGCTAAGTTGGGACACCCCTGCAGGGTTTTGAACTTTCGAAAGCCTTTTAATGTCCGGTTGTAGAGAACTTGAAACTTAACTTAATTAAAATGCATCAACCGCGTGTGTAGTCGTGATGGTCTCTTTCCGGCGGAGTCCGGAAAGTGAACATGATTCTTGTGTTATGCTTGAACATAAGTAGTTTCAGGATCACTTCTTGATCACTTCTAGTTCACGACTGTGTTTTGCTTCTCTTCTCGCTCTTATTTTGCGTATGTTAGCCACCATATATGCCTAGTGCTTGCTGCAGCTCCACCTCATTACCCTATCCTACCCATAAGCTTAAATAGTCTTGATCTCGCGGGTGTGAGATTGTTGAGTCCTCGTGACTCACAGATACTTCCAAACAGTTGCAGGTGCCGATGATACCAGTGCAGGTGACGCAACCAAGCTCAAGTGGGAGCTTGATGAAGATCGTGTTCGTTGTGTCGTTTCGTTTCCTTTTGATCAGTAGTGGAGCCCAGTCGGGGCGATCGGGGATCTATGCATTTGGGGTTGTCTTTCTTTATTTGGTTCCGTAGTCGGACCTTGATTGTATTCTGGATGTTGTAATCCTAAATTATGTATTGTGTGAAGTGGCGATTGTAAGCCAACTCTTTATCCCTTTCTTATTCAGTACATGGGATGTGTAAAGATTACCCCTCTTGCGACATGCCTACTATGCGGTTATGCCTCTAAGTCGTGCTCCGACACGTGGGAGATATAGCCGCATCATGGGTGTTACAGCCTAAGCACTACGACGATATGACCGAGGTGTTAAACTGTGGAGGGGGGCTCCGCACACGGCTAAGAGATTGTCTGTTATGCTTTGGGGTGCCCCTGCCCATGTATATAAATGAGGGGGGAGGAGGCCGGCCAAGGGGGGGCGCGCCATAGGGGAGTCCAACTAGGATCCATAATCCTAGTTGGAGTCCCCTTCCTTTTTCCAAGAGGGGAGAGAGGGAAGGAGGAGGAGAGGGAGAAGGAAAGAGGGGGTGTCGCCCCCTCCCTAGTCCAATTCAGACTTGCCATGGGGGGCGCGTGGCCACCCCTTGTGGCCCTTCTCTCCTTTCCACTAAAGCCCATCAAGGCCCAATACTTCCCCGGGGGGTTCCGGTAACCTCCCGGTACTCTGATAAATACCTGAATCACTTTGGAACAATTTCAATGTCCGAATATAACCTTCCAATATATCGATATTTACCTCTCGACCATTTCGAGACTCCTCGTCATGTCCGTGATCTCATTCAGGACTCCGAACAAACTTCGGTCATCAAATCACATAACTCATGATACAAATCGTCATTGAACGTTAAGCGTGCGGACCCTATGGGTTCGAGAACTATGTAGACATGACCGAGACATGTCTCCAATCAATAACCAATAGCGGAACCTGGATGCTCATATTGGTTCCTACATATTCTACGATCATTATGCTAAGCTTATGGATGGGTCTTGTCCATCACATATTCTCTAATGAAGTGATCCCGTGCATCAAATGACAACACATGTCTATGGTCAGGAAACTTAACCATCTTTGATTAACGAGCTAGTCAAGTAGAGGCATACTAGGGACACTATGTTTGTCTATGTATCCACACATGTACTAAGTTTCCGGTTAATACAATTCTATCATGAATAATAAACATTTATCATGATGAAATATAAATAACAACTTTATTATTGCCTCTAGGGCATATTTCCTTCAATTACAACTTGGAGCCACCGAACATTTTCACCCGGTCTCACTGAAACACATAAAGTCCAAACCTTTTGTACTGACCGGTCTCACCAAGTGGTTTCTTTCGGTCCTACCGAGTAGGACAGAAAGGTGTGTGATGGTTGGATTTTTGGTGCTGCCTATATATACTCCACCCACTCTACCAGACTCTCAGTGAGCAACCAGAGCAGAGCATACACATTCGATACCCATATTTCTGGTAGAGAGCTCAACAACCTTGTGTTGAGATCAAAGGGATTTCACTCCAACCATAAAACTTTTGATCTGTAGTCACCTCATTGCTTTCCACCCAAACCATCTCCTACCCCAAAGCCAAAATTGTGAGAGAGTGTTTGAGTGTTGTGGAGATTATCTTTTGAGAAGCACGAGAGCAAGAAGTTCATCATCAACAACTCCACCTATTACCTTTTGGAGGGTGATGTCTCCTATATTTGGCTAGGTGTGCTTCGGAGTTTGCAATCGTGTGGAAACCAAGAAGTTTGTAAGCGAAAGGATATCGCCTACTTCGTTAAGATCTGCCCCGAGTGAGGCTAGTACTCCATAGGCATAAGCCATGGTGGACTTTGTTCCTCTGTGGAATCTCGCAGTCGTTATCCTTGTGGTTGAAACCTTTGTTTGCGAATTCTCAAACTCTACTCCCTAATTACTTGTACTTGCATGATTGTTATTTACCGCTACTCATACTCTAGATATGAATGCATGGGTGTACATGTTGTAATCTAGCTTGTAACCAAATCTGCCTAAGAATCAAGGAACATTAAAAAAATTAATCGGTGTAAGTGCATCTAGTGCCCCTTAGTGATTTTGGTGTATTGAAGACATATATGTTAAGGGACTAATGTGTTTGTGAGTGTACATAGGTTTATAAGTCTATGAGGAGTTTGATATTTACAGAGAAAGTCGACCCCTAAAAATGAGGTTCTTCAACTGAAGACTTTGGATTTCTGAAGACTTTCTGAAGACTTTGAAAGTGAAGAAATTGGTGCAATCCTGAAGACTTGGTATTCATTCGAGGAACATGAAGCATGAAGACTTTTGTTTTTATAGTTTGATTTTCTCTTTCTTGAGTCGTAGGAAACACCGTACTGTTAAAGGTGTTGGAAATATGCCCTAGAGGCAATAATAAAAGCATTATTATTATATTTCCTTGTTCATGATAATTGTCTTTATTCATGCTATAATTGTGTTATCCGGAAATCGTAATACATGTGTGAATAATAGACACTAACATGTCCCTAGTAAGCCTCTAGTTGACTAGCTCGTTGATCAACAGATAGTCATGGTTTCCTGACTATGGACATTGGATGTCATTGATAACGAGATCACATCATTAGGAGAATGATGTGATGGACAAGACCTAATCCTAAACATAGCACAAGATCGTATAGTTCGTTTGCTAGAGTTTTCCAATGTCAAGTATCTTTTCCTTAGACCATGAGATCGTGTAACTCCCGGATACCGTAGGAGTGCTTTGGGTGTACCAAACGTCACAACGTAACTGGGTGACTATAAAGGTATACTACGGGTATCTCCGAAAGTGTCTGTTGGGTTGACACGGATCAAGACTGGGATTTGTCACTCCGTATGACGGAGAGGTATCACTGGGCCCACTCGGTAATGCATCATCATAATGAGCTCAAAGTGACCAAGTGTCTGGTCACGGAATCATGCATTACGGTACAAGTAAAGTGACTTGTCGGTAACGAGATTGAACGAGGTATTGGGATACCGACGATCGAATCTCGGGCAAGTAACATACCGATTGACGAAGGGAATTGTATACGAGGTTGCTTGAATCCTCGACATCATGGTTCATCCGATGAGATCATCGAGGAGCATTGTTGGAAATATGCCCTAGAGGCAATGATAAAAGTATTATTATATTTCATTGTTCATGATAATTGTCTTTTATTCATGCTATAACTGTATTATCCGGAAATCGTAATACACGTGTGAATACTTAGACCACAATATGTCCCTGGTAAGCCTCTAGTTGACCAGCTTGTTGTGATCAACAGATAGTCATGGTTTCCTGACTATGGACATTGGATGTCGTTGATAATGGGATCACATCATTAGGAGAATGATGTGATGGACAAGACCCAATCCTAAGCATAGCATAAAAGATCGTGTAGTTCATATTGCTAGAGCTTTGTCAATGTCAAGTATCTCTTCCTTAGACCATGAGATCGTGTAACTCCCGGATACCGTAGAAGTGCCTTGGGTGTATCAAACGTCACAACGTAACTGGGTGACTATAAAGGTGCATTACAGGTATCTCCGAAAGTAGCTATTGGGTTGACACGGATCGAGACTGGGATTTGTCACTCCGTATGACGGAGAGGTATCTCTGGGCCCACTCGGTAATGCATCATCATATTGAGCTCAATGTGACCAAGGTGTTGGACACGGGATCATGCATTACAGTACGAGTAAAGTGACTTGCCGGTAACGAGACTGAACAAGGTATTGGGATACCGACGATCAAGTCTCGGGCAAGTAACGTACTGATTGACAAAGGGAATTGCATACAGGGTTTGATTGAATCCTCGACATCGTGGTTCATCCGATGACAACATCGAGGAGCATGTGGGAGCCATCATGGGTATCCAGATCCCGCTGATGGTTATTGACTGAGAGCGTCTCGGTCATGTCTGCATGTCTCCCGAACCCGTAGGGTCTACACACTTAAGGTTCGGTGACGCTAGGGTTATGAAGATATGTATATGCAGAAACCCGAATGTTGTTCGGAGTCCCGGATGAGATCCCGGACGTCACAAGGAGTTCCGGAATGGTCCGGAGGTAAAGAATTATATATAGGAAGTGCTATTTCGGGCATCGGGACAAGTTTCGGGGTTATCGGTATTGTACCGGGACCACCGGAAGGGTCCCGGGGGTCCACCGGGTGGGGCCACCTGTCCCGGGGGGCCACATGGGCTGTAGGGGGTGCGCCTTGGCCTTCATGGGCCAAGGGCACCAGCCCCTATAGGCCCATGCGCCTAGGGTTTCCCCCTAGGAGGAGTCCTAGTGGTGGAAGGCACCCCTAGGTGCCTTGGGGGGGAGGGAAACCTCCCCTAGGCCGCCGCCCCCCTAGTAGATCTCATCTACTAGGGCCGGTGCCCCCCCTTGCACCCCTATATATAGTGGGGGAGAGGAGGGACTTCATACACCAGCCCCTGGCGCCTCCACCTCCCCCTGTTACGTCTCTCCCTCGTAGTCTCGGCGAAGCCCTGCTGCTGTGACGCCCTGCATCCACCACCACGCCGTCGTGCTGCTGGATCTTCATCAACCTCTCCTTCCCCCTTGCTGGATCAAGAAGGAGGAGACGTCTCCCGTCCCGTACGTGTGTTGAACGCGGAGGTGCCGTCCGTTCGGCGCTGGTCATCGGTGATTTGGATCACGTCGAGTACGACTACATCATCACCTTGCAAGCTTCCGCACGCGATCTACAAGTGGTATGTAGATGCAAACTCTCTCCCTAGACTCGTTGCTTAGATGAACTCATAGATGGATCTTGGTGAAACCGTAGGAAAATTTTTAATTTTCTGCAACGTTCCCCAACAGTGGCATCATGAGCTAGGTCTATGCGTAGTTCTCTTTGCACGAGTAGAACACAACTTTGTTGTGGGTGTGGATTTTGTCATCTTACTTGCCTCTACTAGTCTTTTCTTGCTCAACGGTATTGTGGGATGAAGCGGCCCGGACCAACCTTACACGTACACTTACGTGAGACCGGTTCCACCGACTGACATGCACAAGTTGCATAAGGTGGCTGGCGGGTGTCTGTCTCTCCCACCTTAGTTGGAGCGGAATCGATGAACAGGGCCCTTATGAAGGGTAAATAGAAGTTGACAAAATCACGTTGTGGTGATTCGTAGGTAAGAAAACGTTCTTGCTAGAACCCAATTGCAGCCACGTAAAAGATGCAACAACAATTAGAGGACGTCTAACTTGTTTTTGTAGCGATTGATCATGTGATGTGATATGGCCAGAAGTTGTGATGAATGATGAATTGTGATGTATGAGATCATGTTCTTTGTAATAGGATTCACGACTTGCATGTCGATGAGTATGACAACCGGCAGGAGCCATAGGAGTTGTCATTATTTTTTTGTATGACCTGCGTGTCATTGAATAACGTCATGTAAACTACTTTACTTTATTGCTAAACGTTAGTCATAGAAGTAGAAGTAGTCGTTGGCGTGACAACTTCATGAAGACACGATGATGGAGATCATGATGATGGAGATCATGGTGTCAAGCCGGTGACAAGATGATCATGGAGCCCCGAAGATGAAGATCAATGGAGCTATATGATATTGGCCATATCATGTCACAACTATATAATTGCATGTGATGTTTATTATGTTTTATGCATCTTGTTTACTTAGGACGGCGGTAGTAAATAAGATGATCCCTTATAAAATTTCAAGAAGTGTTCTCCCCTAACTGTGCACTGTTGCTACAATTCGTCGCTTCTAAGCACCACGTGATGATCGGGTGTGATGGATTCTTACGTTCACATACAACGGGTGTAAGACAGTTTTACACAGCGAAAACACTTAGGGTTAACTTGACGAGCCTAGCATGTGCAGACATGGCCTCGGAACACGGAGACCGAAAGGTCGAACACGAGTCGTATGGAAGATACGATCAACATGAGAATGTTCACCGACGATGACTAGTCCGTCTCACGTGATGATCGGACACGGCCTAGTCGACTCGGATCGTGTAACACTTAGATGACTAGTGGGATGTCTAATCTAAGTGGGAGTTCATAATTTGATTAGAACTTTATTATCATGAACTTAGTCTAAAACCTTTGCAAATATGTCTTGTAGATCAATGGCCAACGCTAATGTCAACATGAACTTCAACGCGTTCCTAGAGAAAACCAAGCTGAAAGATGATGGCAGCAACTATACGGACTGGGTCCGGAACCTGAGGATCATCCTCATAGCTGCCAGGAAACAATATGTCCTAGAAGGACCGCTAGGTGACGCTCCCGTCCCAGAGAACCAAGACATTATGAATGCTTGGCAGTCTCGTGCTGATGATTACTCCCTCGTTCAGTGCGGCATGCTTTACAGCTTAGAACCGGGGCTCCAAAAGCGTTTTGAGCATCACGGAGCATATGAGATGTTCGAAGAGCTGAAACTAGTTTTCCAAGCTCATGCCCGGGTCGAGAGATATGATGTCTCCGACAAGTTCTACAGTTGTAAGATGGAGGAAAACAGTTCTGTCAGTGAGCACATCCTAAAGATGTCTGGGTTGCACAACCGTATGACCCAGCTGAACATTAACCTCCCAGATGAGGCGGTCATTGACAGAATCCTCCAGTCGCTCCCACCAAGCTACAAGAGCTTTGTGATGAACTACAACATGCAGGGGATGGAAAAGACCATTCCTGAAGTGTTCTCGATGCTGAAGTCAGCAGAGGCTGAAATCAAGAAAGAGCATCAAGTGTTGATGGTCAATAAGACCACTAAGTTCAAGAAGGGCAAGGGTAAGAAGAACTTCAAGAAGGACGGCAAAGATGTTGCCACGCCTGGTAAACCAGTTACCGGGAAGAAGTCAAAGAATGGACCCAAGCCTGAGACTGAGTGCTTTTATTGCAAGGGGAAGGGTCACTGGAAGCGGAACTGCCCCAAATACTTAGCAGATAAGAAGGCCGGCAACACCAAAGGTATATTTGATATACATGTGATTGATGTGTACCTTACCAGTAATCGTAGTAACTCCTGGGTATTTGATACCGGTGCCGTTGCTCATATTTGTAACTCACAGCAGGAGCTCCGGAATAAACGGAGACTGGCAAAGGACGAGGTGACGATGCGCGTCGGGAATGGTTCCAGAGTCGATGTGATCGCCGTCGGCACGCTGCCTCTACATTTACCTACGGGATTAGTTTTGAACCTTAATAATTGTTATTTAGTGCCAAGTTTGAGCATGAACATTGTATCAGGATCTTGTTTAATACGAGATGGCTACTCATTTAAGTCTGAGAATAATGGTTGTTCGATTTATATGAGAGATATGTTTTATGGTCATGCTCCGATGGTCAATGGTTTATTCTTAATGAATCTCGAGCGTAATATTACACATGTTCATAGTGTAGATGCCAAAAGATTTAAAGTTGATAACGATAGTCCCACATACTTGTGGCACTGCCGCCTTGGTCACATTGGTGTCAAGCGCATGAAGAAGCTCCATGCCGATGGACTTTTAGAGTCTCTTGATTATGAATCCTTTGACACGTGCGAACCATGCCTCTTGGGCAAAATGACCAAGACTCCGTTCTCCGGAACAATGGAGCGAGCAACCAACTTGTTGGAAATCATACATACCGATGTGTGCGGTCCAATGAGCGTTGAGGCTCGCGGAGGATATCGTTATGTTCTCACTCTCACAGATGACTTGAGTAGATATGGGTATGTCTACTTAATGAAACACAAGTCTGAGACCTTTGAAAAGTTCAAGGAATTTCAGAATGAGGTAGAGAATCAACGTGACCGAAAGATAAAATTCTTACGATCAGATCGTGGAGGAGAATACTTAAGTCACGAATTTGGTACACACTTAAGGAAATGTGGAATCGTTTCACAGCTCACGCCGCCTGGAACACCTCAGCGAAACGGTGTGTCCGAACGTCGTAATCGCACCCTATTGAATATGGTGCGGTCTACGATGTCCCTTACCGATTTACCGCTATCATTTTGGGGATACGCTCTAGAGACAGCTACATTCACTTTAAATAGGGCACCGTCTAAATCCGTTGAGACGACACCGTATGAATTATGGTTTGGGAAGAAACCTAAGCTGTCGTTTCTAAAAGTTTGGGGATGCGATGCTTATGTCAAGAAACTTCAACCTGAAAAGCTCGAACCCAAGTCGGAAAAATGCGTATTCATAGGATACCCTAAGGAAACTGTCGGGTACACCTTCTACTTAAGATCCGAAGGCAAGATCTTTGGGTCCAAGAACGGATGCTTTCT
This sequence comes from Triticum dicoccoides, assembly GCF_002162155.2. Classification (NCBI taxonomy): domain Eukaryota; kingdom Viridiplantae; phylum Streptophyta; class Magnoliopsida; order Poales; family Poaceae; genus Triticum; species Triticum dicoccoides. Next base: position 584,185,532 of record NC_041392.1, on the reverse strand, counting down.
GGAAAAAGAGTTTCTCTCGAAAGAAGTAAGTGGGAGGAAAGTAGAACTCGATGAAGTACTACCTCTTGAGCGGGAAAGTGGCGCAGCGCAGGAAACCGTTCCTGTGATGCCCACACCAAGTGAAGAGGAAAACAATGATAATGATCAATGTACTTCGGATCAAGTTACTGCTGAACTTCGTAGGTCCACAAGGACACGTTCCGCACCAGAGTGGTACGGCAACCCTGTCCTGGAAATCATGTTGTTAGACAACAATGAACCTTCGAACTATGAAGAAGCAATGGCGGGCCCGGATTCCAACAAATGGCTTGAAGCCATGAAATCCGAGATAGAATCCATGTATGAAAACAAAGTATGGACTTTGACAGACTTGCCCGATGATCGGCGAGCGATAGAAAACAAATGGATCTTTAAGAAGAATACGGACGCGGATGGTAATATTACCATCTATAAAGCTCGACTTGTCGCTAAGGGTTATCGACAGGTTCAAGGGATTGACTACGACGAGACATTCTCTCCCGTAGCGAAGCTAAAGTCCGTCCGAATCATGTTAGCAATTGCCGCATACTATGATTATGAGATATGGCAGATGGACGTCAAAACAGCATTCCTTAACGGGCATCTTAAGGAAGAACTGTATATGATGCAGCCGGAAGGTTTGTTCGATCCTCGGAACGCTAACAAAGTATGCAAGCTCCAGCGATCCATTTATGGACTGGTGCAAGCATCTCGGAGTTGGAACATTCGCTTTGATGAGATGATCAAAGCGTTTGGGTTTATGCAGACTTATGGAGAAGCCTGCGTTTACAAGAAAGTGAGTGGGAGCTCTGTAGCATTTCTCATATTATATGTAGATGACATACTCCTGATGGGAAATAATATAGAATTTCTGGACAGCATTAAGGCCTACTTGAATAAGTGTTTTTCAATGAAGGACCTTGGAGAAGCTGCTTATATATTAGGCATCAAGATCTATAGAGATAGATCGAGACGCCTCATAGGTCTTTCACAAAGCACATACCTTGATAAGATTTTGAAGAGATTCAAAATGGATCAGTCCAAGAAGGGGTTCTTGCCTATGTTACAAGGTATGAGACTGAGCTCAGCTCAGTCACCGACCACGGCAAAGGATAAAGAAGAGATGAGTGTCATCCCCTATGCTTCAGCCATAGGATCTATTATGTATGCCATGCTGTGTACCAGACCCGATGTAAACCTTGCCGTAAGTTTGGTAGCAAGATACCAAAGTAATCCCGGCAAGGAACACTGGACAACGGTCAAGAATATCCTGAAGTACCTGAAAAGGACGAAGGACATGTTTCTCGTTTATGGAGGAGACGAAGAGCTCGTCGTAAAGGGTTACGTCGACGCTAGCTTCGACTCAGATCTGGATGACTCTAAGTCACAACCCGAATACGTGTATATGTTGAATGGTGGAGCAGTAAGCTGGTGCAGCTGCAAGCAGAGCGTCGTGGCGGGATCTACGTGTGAAGCGGAGTACATGGCAGCCTCGGAGGCAGCACATGAAGCAATTTGGGTGAAGGAGTTCATCACCGACCTAGGAGTCATACCCAATGCGTCGGGGCCGATCAAACTCTTCTGTGACAACACTGGAGCTATTGCCCTCGCCAAGGAGCCCAGGTTTCACAAGAAGACCAGGCACATCAAGCGTCGTTTCAACTCCATCCGTGAAAATGTTCAAGATGGAGACATAGAGATTTGCAAAGTGCACACGGATCTGAATGTCGCAGATCCGCTGACTAAACCTCTCTCGCGTGCAAAACATGATCGACACCAGAACTCTATGGGTGTTCGATTCATCACAATGTAACTAGATTGGTGACTCTAGTGCAACTGGGAGACTGTTGGAAATATGCCCTAGAGGCAATGATAAAAGTATTATTATATTTCATTGTTCATGATAATTGTCTTTTATTCATGCTATAACTGTATTATCCGGAAATCGTAATACACGTGTGAATACTTAGACCACAATATGTCCCTGGTAAGCCTCTAGTTGACCAGCTTGTTGTGATCAACAGATAGTCATGGTTTCCCGACTATGGACATTGGATGTCGTTGATAACGGGATCACATCATTAGGAGAATGATGTGATGGACAAGACCCAATCCTAAGCATAGCATAAAAGATCGTGTAGTTCGTATTGCTAGAGCTTTGTCAATGTCAAGTATCTCTTCCTTAGACCATGAGATCGTGTAACTCCCGGATACCGTAGAAGTGCCTTGGGTGTATCAAACGTCACAACGTAACTGGGTGACTATAAAGGTGCATTACAGGTATCTCCGAAAGTAGCTATTGGGTTGACACGGATCGAGACTGGGATTTGTCACTCCGTATGACGGAGAGGTATCTCTGGGCCCACTCGGTAATGCATCATCATATTGAGCTCAATGTGACCAAGGTGTTGGACACGGGATCATGCATTACGGTACGAGTAAAGTGACTTGCCGGTAACGAGACTGAACAAGGTATTGGGATACCGACGATCAAGTCTCGGGCAAGTAACGTACCGATTGACAAAGGGAATTGCATACAGGGTTTGATCGAATCCTCGACATCGTGGTTCATCCGATGACAACATCAAGGAGCATGTGGGAGCCATCATGGGTATCCAGATCCCGCTGATGGTTATTGACTGAGAGCGTCTCGGTCATGTCTGCATGTCTCCCGAACCCGTAGGGTCTACACACTTAAGGTTCGGTGACGCTAGGGTTATGAAGATATGTATATGCAGAAACCCGTATGTTGTTTGGAGTCCCGGATGAGATCCCGTACGTCACAAGGAGTTCCGGAATGGTCCGGAGGTAAAGAATTATATATAGGAAGTGTTATTTCGGGCATCGGGACAAGTTTCGGGGTTATCGGTATTGTACCGGGACCACCGGAAGGGTCCCGGGGGTCCACCGGGTGGGGCCACCTGTCCCGGGGGGCCACATGGGCTGTAGGGGGTGCGCCTTGGCCTTCATGGGCCAAGGGCACCAGCCCCTATAGGCCCATGCGCCTAGGGTTTCCCCCTAGGAGGAGTCCTAGTGGTGGAAGGCACCCCTAGGTGCCTTGGGGGGGAGGGAAACCTCCCCTAGGCCGCCGCCCCCCCCTAGTAGATCTCATCTACTAGGGACGGCGCCCCCCTGGCACCCCTATATATAGTGGGGGAGAGGAGGGACTTCATACACCAGCCTCTGGCGCCTCCATCTCCCCCCGTTACGTCTCTCCCTCGTAGTCTCGGCGAAGCCCTGCTGCTGTGACGCCCTGCATCCACCACCACGCCGTCGTGCTGCTGGATCTTCATCAACCTCTCCTTCCCCCTTGCTGGATCAAGAAGGAGGAGACGTCTCCCGTCCCGTACGTGTGTTGAACGCGGAGGTGCCGTCCGTTCGGCGCTGGTCATCGGTGATTTGGATCACGTCGAGTACGACTACATCATCACCTTGCAAGCTTCCGCACGCGATCTACAAGTGGTATGTAGATGCAAACTCTCTCCCTTGACTCATTGCTTAGATGAACTCATAGATGGATCTTGGTGAAACCGTAGGAAAAATTTTAATTTTCTGCAACGTTCCCCAACAAGCATGTGGGAGCCAACATGGGTATCCAGATCCCGCTGTTGGTTATTGACCGGAGAGCGATCTTGGTCATGTCTACATGTCTCCCGAACCCGTAGGGTCTACACACTTAAGGTTCGGTGACGCTAGGGTTGTAGGGATATGTATATGCAGTAACCCGAATGTTGTTCGGAGTCCCGGATGAGATCCCGAACGTCACGAGGAGTTCCGGAATGGTCCGGAGGTAAAGAATTATATATAGGAAGTGCTATTTTGGCCGTCGGGACAAGTTTCGGGGTCACGGTATTGTACCGGGACAACCAGAAGGGTCCCGGGGGTCCACCGGGTGGGGCCACCTATCCCGGAGGGCCCCATGGGCTGAAGTGGGAAGGGATTCATCCCAAAGTGGGCTGGGGCGCCACTTCCCCTAGGGCCCATGCGCCTAGGGTGGGGGAAACCCTAAAGGGGGGCGCCCCTTGCTTGGGGGGCAAGCCCCCCACCCCTTGGCCGCCGCCCCCCTAGGAGATTGCATCTCCTAGGGCCGCCGCCCCCCCTAGGCCCCCCTATATATAGTGGGGGGGATGGAGGACCTCTTACCCTTTGCCTTTTGGTGCCTCCCTCTCCCTCTCCAACACATCCTCCTCCTCCATAGAGCTTGGCGAAGCCCTGCCGGAGTACTGCAGCTCCATCACCACCACGCCGTCGTGCTGCTGCTGGAGCCATCTTCCTCAACCTCTCCTTGCCCCTTGCTGTATCAAGAAGAAGGAGACGTCACGCAGACCGTACGTGTGTTGAACGCGGAGGTGCCGTCCGTTCAGCGCTAGGATCTCCGGTGATTTGGATCACGTCGAGTACGACTCCCTCATCCCCGTTCTTTAAACGCTTCCGCGCGTGATCTACAAAGGTATGTAGATGCAATCCGATCACTCGTTGCTAGATGAACTCCTAGATGGATCTTGGTGAAACCGTAGGAAAATTTTTGTTTTTCTGCAACGTTCCCCAACAGTGGCATCATGAGCCAGGTTTATGCGTAGTTCTCTTGCACGAGTAGAACACAATTTGTTGTGGGCGTTGATGTTGTCAACTTTCTTGCCGCTACTAGTCTTATCTTTCTTCAACGGTATTGTGGGATGAAGCGGCCCGGACCAACCTTACACGTACGCTTACATGAGACCGGTTCCACCGACTGACATGCACTACTTGCATAAGGTGGCTGGCGGGTGTCTGTCTGTCCCATTTTAGTTGGAGCGGATTCGATGAAAAGGGTCCTTATGAAGGGTAAATAGAAGTTGACAAATCACGTTGTGGCTTTCACGTAGGTAAGAAAAACGTTCTTGCTAGAACCCTATTGCAGCCACGTAAAACTTGCAACAACAATTAGAGGACGTCTAAGTTGTTTTTGTAGCAAGTGTTCTGTGATGTGATATGGCCAAAGTTGTGATGAATGATGAATGATATATATGTGATGTATGAGATGTTCATGCTATTGTAATAGGAATCACGACTTGCATGTCGATGAGTATGACAACCGGCAGGAGCCATAGGAGTTGTCTTTATTTTTTGTATGACCTGCGTGTCATTGAGAAACGCCATGTAAATTATTTTACTTTATTGCTAAACACATTAGCCGTAGTAGTAGAAGTAATAGTTGGCGAGCAACTTCATGGAGACACGATGATGGAGATCATGATGATGGAGATCATGGTGTCATGCCGGTGACAAGATGATCATGGAGCCCCAAGATGGAGATCAAAGGAGCTATGTGATATTGGCCATATCATGTCACTATTATTATTTGATTGCATGTGATGTTTATCATGTTTCTGCATCTTGTTTACTTAGAACGACGGTAGTAAATAAGATGATCCCTCATAATAATTTCAAGAAAGTGTTCCCCCTAACTGTGCACCGTTGCGACAGTTCGTTGTTTCGAAGCACCACGTGATGATCGGGTGTTAGATTCCAATGTTCACATACAACGGGTGTAAGACAGATTTACACATGCAAACACTTAGGTTGACTTGACGAGCCTAGCATGTGCAGACATGGCCTCGGAACACAGAAGACCGAAAGGTCGAGCATGAGTCGTATAGAAGATACGATCAACATGAAGATGTTCACCGATGTTGACTAGTCCGTCTCACGTGATGATCGGACACGACCTAGTTAACTCGGATCATGTTATACTTAGATTACTGGAGGGATGTCTATCTAAGTGGGAGTTCATTGAATAATTTGATTAGATGAACTTAATTATCATGAACTTAGTCTAAATTTTTTACAATATGTCTTGTAGATCAAATGGCCAACGTAGTCCTCAACTTCAACGCGTTCCTAGAGAAAACCAAGCTGAAAGACGATGGCAGCAACTACACGGACTGGGTCCGGAACTTGAGGATCATCCTCATAGCTGCCAAGAAAGATTATGTCCTACAAGCACCGCTAGGTGACGCACCTGTTCTCCCTGCAGAACAAGACGTTATGAACGCTTGGCAGGCACGTACCGATGACTACTCCCTCGTTCAGTGCGTCATGCTTTACAGCTTAGAGCCGGGGCTCCAAAAGCGTTTTGAGAGACACGGAGCATATGAGATATTCGAAGAGCTGAAAATGGTTTTCCAAGCTCATGCCCGGGTTGAGAGATATCAAGTCTCCGACAAGTTCTTCAGCTGTAAGATGGAGGAAAACAGTTCTGTCAGTGAGCACATACTCACTATGTCTGGGTTGCATAACCGCTTGACTCAGCTAGGAGTTAATCTCCCGGATGACGCGGTCATTGACAGAATCCTTCAGTCGCTTCCACCGAGCTACAAGAGCTTTATGATGAACTTCAATATGCAGGGGATGGAAAAGACCATTCCTGAAGTATTTGCAATGCTGAAATCAGCAGAGGTAGAAGTCAAAAAGGAACATCAAGTGTTGATGGTGAATAAAACCACTAAGTTCAAGAAGGGCAAGGGAAAGAAAGCTTTCAAGAAGGACGGCAAGGGAGTTGCCGCGCCCGGCAAGCAAGCTGCCGGGAAGAAGCCAAAGAATGGACCCAAGCCCGAGACTGAGTGCTTTTATTGCAAGGGAAGTGGTCACTGGAAGCGGAACTGCCCCAAATACTTAGCGGACAAGAAGGCCGGCATCACGAAAGGTATATGTGATATACATGTAATTGATGTGTACCTTACCAGTACTCGTAGTAGCTCCTGGGTATTTGATACCGGTGCGGTTGCTCACATTTGTAACTCAAAACAGGAGCTGCGGAATAAGCGGAGACTGGCGAAGGACGAGGTGACGATGCGCGTCGGGAATGGTTCCAAGGTCAATGTGATCGCCGTCGGCACGCTACCTCTACATTTACCTTCGGGGTTAGTTTTAAACCCTAATAATTGTTATTCAGTGCCAGCTTTGAGCATGAACATTGTATCAGGATCTCGTTTAATTCGAGATGGCTACTCATTTAAATCCGAGAATAATGGTTGTTCTATTTATATGAGAGATATGTTTTATGGTCATGCTCCGATGGTGAATGGTTTATTCTTAATGAATCTCGAGCGTAATGCTACACATGTTCATAGTGTGAGTACCAAAAGATGTAAGATTGATAATGATAGTCCCACATACTTGTGGCACTGCCGCCTTGGTCACATAGGTGTCAAACGCATGAAGAAGCTCCATGCTGATGGACTTTTAGAGTCTCTTGATTACGAATCATTTGACACGTGCAAACCATGCCTCATGGGTAAATTGACCAAGACTCCGTTCTCAGGAACAATGGAGCGAGCAACCAACTTATTGGAAATCATACATACTGATGTGTGCGGTCCAATGAGTGTTGAGGCTCGCGGTGGCTATCGTTATGTTCTCACCCTCACTGATGACTTGAGTAGATATGGGTATGTCTACTTAATGAAACACAAGTCTGAGACCTTTGAAAAGTTCAAGGAATTTCAGAGTGAGGTTGAGAATCAACGTGACAGGAAAATCAAGTTCCTGCGATCAGATCGTGGAGGAGAATACTTGAGTCACGAGTTTGGCACACACTTAAGAAAATGTGGAATAGTTTCACAACTCACGCCGCCTGGAACACCTCAGCGTAATGGTGTGTCTAAACGTCGTAATCGCACTCTATTAGATATGGTGCGATCTATGATGTCTCTTACCGATTTACCGCTATCTTTTTGGGGCTATGCTTTAGAGACTGCCGCATTCACTTTAAATAGGGCTCCATCAAAATCCGTTGAGACGACACCGTATGAATTATGGTTTGGGAAGAAACCTAAGCTGTCATTTCTAAAAGTTTGGGGATGCGATGCTTATGTCAAGAAACTTCAACCTGAAAAGCTCGAACCCAAGTCGAAAAAATGCGTCTTCATAGGATACCCTAAAGAAACTATTGGGCATACCTTCTACCTCAGATCCGAAGGCAAGATCTTTGTTGCCAAGAATGGATCCTTTCTAGAGAAGGAGTTTCTCTCGAAAGAAGTAAGTGGGAGGAAAGTAGAACTTGATGAAGTATTACCTCTTGAACCGGAAAATGGCGCAACTCAAGAAAATGTTCCTGAGGTGCCTGCACCGACTAGAGAGGAAGTTAATGATGATGATCATGAAACTTCAGATCAAGTTGCTACTGAACTTCGTAGGTCCACAAGGACACGTTCCGCACCAGAGTGGTACGGCAACCCTGTCTTGGAAATCATGTTGTTAGACAATGGTGAACCTTCGAACTATGAAGAAGCGATGGCGGGCCCGGATTCCGACAAATGGCTGGAAGCCATGAAATCCGAGATATGATCCATGTATGAAAACGAAGTATGGACTTTGACTGACTTGCCTGTTGAGCGGTGAGCCATAGAAAATAAATGGATCTTTAAGAAGAAGACAGACGCGGATGGTAATGTGACCATCTATAAAGCTCGGCTTGTCGCTAAGGGTTATCGACAAGTTCAAGGGGTTGACTACGATGAGACTTTCTCACCGATAGCGAAGCTAAAGTCCGTCCGAATCATGTTAGCAATTGCCGCATTCTATGATTATGAGATATGGCAAATGGACGTCAAAACGGCATTCCTTAATGGTTTCCTTAAGGAAGAATTGTATATGATGCAGCCGGAAGGTTTTGTCGATCCTAAGAATGCTGACAAGGTGTGCAAGCTCCAACGCTCGATTTATGGGCTGGTGCAAGCATCTCGGAGTTGGAACATTCGCTTTGATGAGATGATCAAAGCGTTTGGGTTTATGCAGACTTATGGAGAAGCCTGTGTTTACAAGAAAGTGAGTGGGAGCTCTGTAGCATTTCTCATATTATATGTAGATGACATACTTTTGATGGGAAATGATATAGAGCTTTTGGACAGCATTAAGGCCTACTTGAATAAGAGTTTTTCAATGAAGGACCTTGGAGAAGCTGCTTATATATTAGGCATCAAGATCTACAAAGATAGATCAAGACGCCTCATAGGTCTTTCACAAAGCACATACCTTGATAAGATATTGAAGAAGTTCAATATGGATCAATCTAAGAAGGGGTTCTTGCCTGTGTTGCAAGGTGTGAAATTGAGCTCAACTCAATGTCCGACCACGGCAGAAGATATAGAAGAGATGAGTGTCATCCCCTATGCCTCAGCCATAGGTTCTATTATGTATGCCATGCTGTGTACCAGACCTGATGTAAACCTTGCCGTAAGTTTGGTAGGAAGGTACCAAAGTAATCCCGGCAAGGAACACTGGACAGCGGTCAAGAATATCCTGAAGTACCTGAAAAGGACTAAGGAAATGTTTCTCATTTATGGAGGTGACGAAGAGCTCGTCGTAAAAGGTTACGTCGACGCTAGCTTCGACACAGATCTGGATGACTCCAAGTCACAAACCGGATACGTGTATATTTTGAATGGTGGGACAGTAAGCTGGTGCAGTTGCAAGCAGAGCGTCGTGGCGGGATCTACATGTGAAGCGGAGTACATGGCAGCCTCGGAGGCAGCGCATGAAGCAATTTGGGTGAAGGAGTTCATCACCGACCTAGGAGTCATACCCAATGCGTTGGGGCCAATCAAACTCTTCTGTGACAACACTGGAGCTATTGCACTTGCCAAGGAGCCCAGGTTTCACAAGAAGACCAGGCACATCAAGCGTCGCTTCAACTCCATTCGTGAAAATGTTCAAGATGGAGACATAGATATTTGTAAAGTACATACGGACCTGAATGTAGCAGATCCGTTGACTAAACCTCTCCCTAGAGCAAAACATGATCAACACCAGAATTCCATGGGTGTTCGATTCATCACAATGTAACTAGATTATTGACTCTAGTGCAAGTGGGAGACTATTGGAAATATGCCCTAGAGGCAATAATAAAAGCATTATTATTATATTTCCTTGTTCATGATAATTATCTTTATTCATGCTATAATTGTGTTATCTGGAAATCGTAATACATGTGTGAATAATAGACACTAACATGTCCCTAGTAAGCCTCTAGTTGACTAGCTCGTTGATCAACAGATAGTCATGGTTTCCTGACTATGGACATTGGATGTCATTGATAACGAGATCATTAGGAGAATGATGTGATGGACAAGACCCAATCCTAAACATAGCACAAGATCATATAGTTCGTTTGCTAGAGTTTTCCAATGTCAAGTATCTTTTCCTTAGACCATGAGATCGTGTAACTCCCGGACACCGTAGGAGTGCTTTGGGTGTACCAAACGTCACAACGTAACTGGGTGACTATAAAGGTATACTACGGGTATCTCCGAAAGTGTCTGTTGGGTTGACACGGATCAAGACTGGGATTTGTCACTCCGTATGACGGAGAGGTATCACTGGGCCCACTCGGTAATGCATCATCATAATGAGCTCAAAGTGACCAAGTGTCTGGTCATGGGATCATGCATTACGGTACGAGTAAAGTGACTTGCTGGTAACGAGATTGAACAAGGTATTGGGATACCGACAATCGAATCTCAGGCAAGTAACATACCGATTGACGAAGGGAATTGTATACGGGGTTGCTTGAATCCTCGACATCGTGGTTCATCCAATGAGATCATCGAGGGGCATGTGGGAGCCAACATGGGTATCCAGATCCCGCTGTTGGTTATTGACCGGAGAGCGATCTCGGTCATGTCTACATGTCTCCCGAACCCGTAGGGTCTACACACTTAAGGTTCGGTGATGCTAGGGTTGTAGGGATATGTATATGCAGTAACCCGAATGTTGTTCGGAGTCCCGGATGAGATCTCAGACGTCACGAGGAGTTCCGGAATGGTCCGGAGGTAAAGAATTATATATAGGAAGTGCTATTTCGACCGTCGGGACAAGTTTCGGGGTCACCGGTATTGTACCGGGACCACCGGAAGGGTCCCGAGGGTCCACCGGGTGGGGTCACCTATCCCGGAGGGCCCCATGGGCTGAAGTGGGAAGGGATTCAGCCCAAAATGGGCTGGGGCGCCACTTCCCCTAGGGCCCATGCGCCTAGGGTGGGGGAAACCCTAAAGGGGGGCGCCCCCTTGCTTGGGGGGCAAGCCCCCCACCCCTTGGCCGCCGCCCCCCTAGGAGATTGCATCTCCTAGGGCCGGCGGCCCCCTAGGCCCCCCTATATATAGTGGGGGGGATGGAGGACCTCTTACCCTTTGCCTTTTGGTGCCTCCCTCTCCCTCTCCAACACATCCTCCTCCTCCATAAAGCTTGGCGAAGCCCTGCCGGAGTACTGCAGCTCCATCACCACCACGCCGTCGTGCTGCTGCTGGAGCCATCTTCCTTAACCTCTCCTTGCCCCTTGCTGGATCAAGAAGAAGGAGACGTCACATAGACCGTACGTGTATTGAACGCGGAGGTGCCGTCCGTTCGGCGCTAGGATCTCTGATGATTTGGATCACGTCGAGTACGACTCCCTCATCCCCGTTCTTTAAACGCTTCCGCGCGTGATCTAGAAAGGTATGTAGATGCAATCCGATCACTCGTTGCTAGATGAACTCCTAGATGGATCTTGGTGAAACCGTAGGAAAATTTTTGTTTTTCTGCAACGTTCCCCAACAAAAGGGGGTCGAGGAAATACTAAGGAAAAATTTCCATGTGATGCTCAACTCAAAATCCTACACCTACCAATCCCTTCGAGTGAAGCCATTGGCAATCACATACAGTTCAGTCATATTCTTCAGTGACAGAGACGAAGTTCTTCTGGTCTCTGAGGAATTTGTTCCGACCGAGGAGTTAGGAATTCGCCTGTGCGGATTGCCTACAAAGTGAGGAACATGATAGCCCTGAGGAATTTGATACTCAAATTTCCAGCCGTTGATGTGCCTTGTGCCAGCTGTACCAAAATATCTACCCACCTAACAGTCATATCATTAAAGGGCATTTATGTCTTCTCATGTCGGGATACTCCCTAGGCTATAAATAGCCGCCCCCTACAACCACTAGCTGGTTGGCTGCTCCGAGAGAAACTAACACTTGTCATTTGAGAGCATCCCATCCTCCGAGGACTTTGAGTGAAAATCATCAAGTGAGGAAAACCCAAACCCAAACACCTACAAACCCCAAGTGATTGAGCATCACTGAAGAGATTGATCCTGCGTGGATCCGACGCTTGTTACCTTTGAAGATTGTGCTTCTTCCAGACGGTTAGGCGTCAAGGTCTAGAGCATCCAAGAGGAATTGTGGATCGCCAAGTGACCAAGTTTGTGAAGGTTCGGAAGTCACCTGAAGACTTACCACGAGTGATTGGGCGAGGTCTATGTGATCTTAGCTCAAGGGGAATACGGTGAGGACTGAGTGTTCTGGACTGCGTGTTCATAACTGGGTGTCTGGGACTGTGTGTCCTCAGGTTTAAATACCTAGCCGCCCTAACCAGATGTACAACTGAGACAGGAGTTGGAACTGGTCTACCAAATCATTGTCTTCACCAAGCTTACTAGTTCTATTTCCTCAACTCTTTCATTTTCTCATAACTGTGTTGAGTGCTTGTTCATATCTGTGTTTGAAGACTTTGACTGAAGACTTTCTCAAATTCCTCAGTTCAATTTCTTCAGTCTGTTTGTCTTCATCCTGTGTTATCATGTGCTTACGCTTTCTGTACTCTGTGCTTGTCTTGATTTCATCATGATGACTATGCTTGTGTTTTGTTATGTTTACTTTTGAGTACTTATTCCGCTGCTAGTAGTTCTTCGCTAAGGAATTTCCTCACCTACAAATTCCTCACTGAAGAATTCATAAAAATCGCCTATTCACCCCCCTCTAGTCGATATAACGCACTTTCAATTGGTATCAGAGCGAGGTACTCCCTTGTTCTGTGTGATTTTGGTTTAACCGCCTGGAGTTTAGTTATGTTGACCGCATGTATGATCAAGGTCTCTGCTGGGTGTCCTACCTTCGATGGGATGGACTACCCATACTGGAAGAATAAGATGCGAATGCATCTTGAGGCAATTGATAACGATCTCTGGTATGTTGTGGAAAATGGTGTTCCCTCAGGCACACCTTCTCTGAATGTTGCTGATGTGAAGAGATTCAAGCAACTCGATTCTCAAGCGAAGAATATCATATGTGGCCATCTGAGCAAAGGACGGTATGGAAGAGTGAGTGCTTTGGAAACTGCTAAGCTTATCTGGGATAGGTTGTCCAAGGTGAATGAAGGAGTCTCAATACAGCATGACTCTCGAGTTGATGTTCTTCGTAATCTCTTCAACCGCTTCAAAAGACTCGACAATGAAAATGTTCAACAAACCTTCGATCGCCTCACTGACATCTCAAATGAGCTTCAAGCACTTGGTGCCACTGACATCACCGACCATGAGGTGGTGAAGAAATTGCTGAGATCGCTTGATTCCTCATTTGATACTCTGGCATTGATGATACAAGAACGTGCTGATTACAAGTCACTTGATTTCGCTGATATCCTCGAGAGGCTAAATACTCATGAGTTCCAGCTTGTTGAAAAGAGAGATCTCTAGGGTTCAAACTATGGCAGATCACATGCACTGAAGGCCAAGGCAGTATCTGAGTCCGAAGATGAAGACTCTGGTAGCAGCCTTGGTGATCCTGAAGAACTAGGCCATGAGCTAGCACTGCTCGTGAAGAAATTCCAGAAGTTCTCAAGACGTGGTTGCTTTGGAAGACCCTCAAGGAGCAATCATTCCTCATCCAGTGACTACAAGAAGAGGCTTTGTCACAAATGCAAGAAACATGGACATTACATTCAAGCTTGTCCTCAGTGGGAAAAGGAATCAAAGAAGAAGAAATACAAGGATTACAGTTCTGATGATGCGAAGAAAAAGAAGAAATCCTCAAAATCTTCATCATCAAAATCCTCAAAGTCTTCATCTCACAAGAAGAGCAGCTCCAAGAAGGCTCGGGCATTCATTGGCAAGGAAATGGACTCTGAGGCTGAATCTGAAGAAAATGAGGAAGAGGAGGCATCTGAGGAGTCCTAATCCGGTGTGGCGAGCCTAGCCCTCGCTACTGCATTCGTCAGCAAGTCTATCTTCAACAGTGAAGAAAATGACCTCACCAACAAGGCTGATGAAGGCAATGATGACTACGCTCCCACCTATTGCTTCATGGCAAAGGGTGCCAAGGTACTCAAATATACCTCCTATGGATCAAGTGAGAATGAATCTGATGAAAACCTCAAGCCCAGCTATTCTAAACTTGCTAAGATTGCTGTAAAACAACAAAGGGCTTTTGAAAAGGTTCAAAACATGCTAGACAAAAGTGATGATATGTTGGGTGAAGAAATGGATCACACTAAAGCCTTGACTGAAAATCTTCAGAGACTTAGGACTAGGTTTGACAACCTTCAAGGTCATCATAACACTCTCTTATCTGATCATGAGAAGCTTTCTTATGAATTTCTTCAAAGAAAGCAAGATCTTGAAAAGCTAAGAGTGAGTTATGAAGATCTTCAGAAGGAGCGTGATTCATTACTTGCTCAACAAATCAGCGCTTCTTAGGAAGAATTTGTTCCTCCTTGTTTTAAATGCATTGAACGTGAATCTGCTAATTCTTCACTTGAATGTTCAAATGCTGCTAATGTTTCAAATTCTTCACATGCCTCTACTATCACTAATTTCTCATCTGAGGACACTGCTAGTATCACTAACGATGCAGGGCTAAAGGAATTGTACATGACAGGCATGTACAAATGCCTCAAAGGGCATCAGACTCTTTGTGATGTGCTTAAAAAGCAGATCCTCAACAGGAACCCTAGGAAAGAGGGTATTGCCTTTGAGAGGAAACTCAATGATGATGGTACTTATTGGAAGCCTAAGCAGTACCCCAAAACCTCATGGGTTGCTGCAAAGGGACCTCCAGTTGATCCATCTAATTTATCTGGCTTTGCATGTGAATCTCCTTGTTCTGATGATGAGTCAATTGACTCCAACTATAAACTGTTCAAAAATTAGAATGGTGAAATATTTGCTAGATATGTTGGCACTAACTGCATGAACGGTCCTCCTATGAAGAAAATCTGGGTTCCCAAAAGGTGCCTTGAAAGTCTTCAGGTGAATGTCCTCAGGACACCACCTGTGAAGAATAGGAACCCCAGGTCAAATTCTTCATATGGACCAAATTCCTCAAAAGGATCAAAGTCCTCATATGATTATCATCGTGCTAACAACTCTGTTTCACGGGGAAGAGCTAAGGGCTATGAATATGAGCATTATTCTTCTAATTATTATGTTCATAAGTCCTCAAAGAATTTCTCTGCTTATTCATATGCTTATCCTAACCCCTCTTATGTGAAACGAAATGGGTTGGCGTCTATGCCACCTTTCTCATATGGAGCTCGCAGAGTGATGAACTCTTTGACACCCCTTCAGATGTGGGTGGTGAAGAAAAAGAACTAATCTCTTCTGCAGGGTCAGGTCTCCATACGAACGTAATCGTCTGAAGAATTTGCTGGAGACCTGAGGGTGCCTGAAAGGACGCAGGCTAACCATGAAGAAATGAACTTTCATTTCTCACGTCCTCATACTGCTTTATTTGTTCTATTGCTTGATGAAATTGATCTGATGAATTGATGTCACATTCTTCACTGATGAAGTATATGAGTTCGTAAGCTGCACTAATTCATCTGCAGGATGATCAACCCAAAGCCACTGAGTGGGTCCTCGATAGTGGATGTACAAATCACATGACTGGTGACAAGAATCTATTGATGGATGCTCCATTATCTCCGTCGCATCTGAAGCATATCATCTTTGCTGACAAAGACAAAAGTCAGGTATTGGGTCTAGGTAAGGTTGCGATCACAAAGGATCGACACATGGACAAAGTCATGCTTGTCGAGTCCTTAGGATACAACCTCATGTCTGTCTCAATGCTTTGCGATCTTGATATGGTTGTTGTCTTTGGCAAGTACCATTGTGTTGTGGTTATGGAAGCTCACAATTCCAAAGTCTTCAAAGGCTTTAGGAGAGGAGACCTGTATATTGTTGATTTCTCTACAGGACCACAACCAGCCGTGTGTCTACTTGCAAAAGCTTCAGAAGGCTGGCTCTGGCATCGACGACTTGGTCATGCGGGCATGAGGAATTTGCACATGCTTGCAAAGAAAAGCATGTCATTGGCATTGAGAATGTCAAATTCCTCAAGGATCACTTATGCGGAGCCTGTGAAGCTGGGAAGATGGCAAAGGCTATGCATCCAGCGAAGACTATCATGACCACCACTCGTCCATTTGAATTGCTTCACATGGATCTCTTCGGTCCTAACCATTATTCTGCAGTCTCAAATGAGGCATCTCAATATGGCTTTGTTATTGCTGATGATTACTCTCGATACACATGGGTACACATTGTTACTTACAAACATGAAGTGCAGAAAGTCTTCAAACGATTTTCCTCGAGGGCTTCAACCAACTTTGGTGTGAAGATCAAGCACATCAGAAGTGACAAATGGAACTGAGTTCAATAATTCTAGTCTTGATGATTATTCTTGATGAACTTGGTATTACTCATGAGTTATCTGCTCCTTATACTCCTCAGCAGAACGGCGTCGTGGAGCGCAAGAACAGGACTCTTGCTGAGATGGCTCGCACTATGCTTGATGAATACAAAACACCTCGTCGTTTCTGGATTGAGGCAATTGATACTGCGTGCCACATCATCAACAGAGTATATCTTCACAAATTCTTCAAGAAGACTGCCTATGAACTCCTCGCTGATAAGAAACCCAATGTAAGTTATTTCAAAGTCTTCGGTGCTAAATGTTGGATTAGAGATCCTCATCACAACTCAAAATTTGCACTGAAAGCACATGAAGATTTTATGCTTGGTTACGGAAAGGACTCGCACACCTACAGAGTCTTCAACAACGTTCTTCACAAGGTTGTTGAAACTGTAGATGTGCGGTTCGATGAAACTAATGGCTCGCAAAGAGAGCACCTACCTACTGTGATAGATGAACCAACACCTGAGGAAACTATCAAGTTCAAGGCTACTGAGGATGTCATTCCTACTGAAGAATCTGCTAAAGAATTCATTCTAGAACATGAAGAACATCGAGCTAATGCACCTGACGAAAATACTGAAGAAAATGCTGATCAAATTCATCAATGACAACAAGCTCATCCTCGCATTGCAAAAGAAGTACAAGTTGAAAAGATCATCAATGACATTAAAGCACCAGGTCCTCTCACACGCTCAAAAGCTTCACATTTATCTAACTTTTGTGGGCACTATGCTTTTGTCTCTATCACAGAGCCCACTAAGGTAGATGAAGCATTTCTGGAGCCTGAGTGGATTCATGCCATGCAAGAAGAATTACATCAGTTCGAGCTCAACAACGTCTGAGAACTAGTCAAACGTCCAGATCCTCGCAAGCACAATATCACTGGCACAAAGTGGATCTACCGCAACAAGCAAGACGAAAATGGCCTTATGGTAAGGAATAAGGCACGGCTTGTAGCTCAAGGCTACACACAGGTTGAAGGAATTGATTTCGATGAAACTTTTGCACTCTATATCAAATGGATGTGAAAAGTGCATTCCTCAATGGTAAGCTTGAGGAAGAAGTATATGTTGCTCAACCCCCAGGTTTTGAAGATCCAAAGCATCCTGACAAAGTCTTCAGACACAATAAGGCCCTCTATGGCCTCAAGCAGGCCCCACAGGCGTGGTATGATACTTTGAAGGAATTCCTTATGAAGAAAGGCTTCAAACCCGGTTCACTTGACTCTACTCTTTTCACTAAATCTTATGATGATGAATTGTTTGTGTGCCAAATATATGTTGATGATACTATCTTTGGCTGTACTGACCAACGTTATAGTAATGAATTTGCCTATATGATGAGTGAAGAATATCAAAATGTCCATGATGGGAGAGTTGAAATTCTTCTTAGGTCTTCAAATTCGTCAACAACGCAATGGCATATTCATATCTCAGGAGAAATACCTCAAGGGTGTACTGAGGAAAATCGGCATGCAAGATTGCAAAGGCGTCAAAATTCCTATGCCCACAAATGGCCATCTGTGCACTAATAAAAATGGTATTGACTTCGATCATAAGGTATACCACTCCATGATTGGTTCTTTATTGTACTTATGTGCATATAGGCCAGATATAATGCTTAGTGTTTGCATGTGTGCCCTATTTCAAGCTACACCGAAGGAATCACACCATAAGGTTGTGAAGCATATTCTTCGATATCTAGCTCACACACCAACACTTGGATTATGGTACCCCAAGGGCTCGGCTTTTGATATCATCAGATATTCTGACTCTGACTATGCTGGTGATCGTGTGGACCGCAAGTCAACCTCTGGTACATGTCATTTCCCCGGACGATCTTTGGTCTGTTGGTCCTCGAAGAAACAGAACTGTGTATCACTATCTACTGCTGAAGCTGAGTACATTGCCGCTGGTTCTTGCTGTGCTCAATTGCTATGGATGAAGCAAACTCTCAAGGACTACGGCGTCAACATGAAGAATGTGCCTCTCTTCTGTGACAATGAGAGTGCCATCAAGATTGCTCACAACCTAGTTCAGCACTCGAAGACAAAGCACATTCAGATTCGCCATCATTTTCTTCGTGATCATGTGTTGAAGGGTGACATTTCTATTGAGCATGTGAAGACTGAAGAATAGCTAGCCGATATCTTCACAAAGCCCTTGGATGAGAAGAGATTTAGCAAGTTGCGGTGTGAGCTAAATATTCTAGAATCTTCGAATGTTCTCTGAAAAGGACACTCATCCTAATACTTATGCAAAATTGATGACTTAGATGTGCAACACATGAAGAAACGTTTTTCATCAATCAATGAAGAATAACACTCTATGTGTGAAGAAATTAACGAAGAATTTGATTCTCAGAACCCTACGACAATTGTACGCGGTGTCTTAAATCATCATTCTTATACGGTGGGTCACGCCACCACCAAAAGTTGAAATTCCTCAGTTGTTCAAATTCTTCAACTTTGCATTGTCTTCACTATTTCTGTCGTTTTTCTTCATTGTCTATATATATATATGATTTTATGTCCTCTACAACATTCACTTATTGCTAATTCTTCAAGTTGGTTTTTCTGCTAAGTGAATGTGATCGGACCCTTCCCCCTCTATGCTAAACTCAACCCAATCTATTCACAAATTCTTCATGTGCGTTCTATTTGAAACTCATTAAAATATTCAATGTGTCCTTGTCAGCTGAAGAATTTGCGAACGGAACATTAAAACTTATCTTATCCAAATTTTCGGCTTTGCCGCTCAAACCGTTCCGCATCCCACGATATACTTATCTATTCACCCATGATCTAACACGATCTCCACTTCTCAGTACGTGGGTGACACATGTCATGCGAATGAGAAGGGTCAGGGGCACGTTCGTCCAAATTCTTCGGGCAAACAGTTTTTCACCATGGCTATAAATATCCACTCTCCCCTTCCTCACTTCCTTTACTCCACTCGACCTCCTTCTCCAGCTCGAGCTTCTCAAACCCTAGTGCCACCGCTACTTCATCATCGCCGGTGAGGAAGAGCTTCACTGCCTCGACCTCGTCGCCGCCGCCGTAGCCGTCTTCCTCCGCCGAGTTAGGGCATGGAAGATCTGCACTGACGAACTTCACATCTCCACATTCCAGTTCGTCGTGTTCTTTGTCCAGGGTAATTAAAAGTTACTTTTACTGCCCAAGTTGATTCAAATGATTTCTATAAATTCCTCAAAGGTGTTTTTCTTCATATCTTCACACACTAAAACACCTCACATGTCATCTGTTCTTGATTCATTTCTCTAAGCTGCAAATTTCTCTTCAAGATTCCTCAATTGTGCGGATTTCTGATCTGTACAACTCTGGAACCTAAGACTAAGAACACTCAGTGAAATTCTTCAAGACTAGTCTGGTCAAATTCCTCAAACTTGTTCTTTTTACAAAACCTTCTGAGAACGCATATGACCTCTCCAAATTCCTCGCAACTATACTCTTTTCACAGGTACTCATGTCTGCTGCTGAATCACTAGGTTCTCATCAACTTAACTCATTTGCAGCGTTCCTCGAAGAAAAATTGCATACTTCTTCAGAGAATTCGATTGTTCAAATTCCTCAACTGAAGAAAATGGCTGGCGGTAAGAAGCCACAGAAAGGAGGAAAGAAGCCAGAGGTCAACACAATGTTTGAAATCCCCGATGACATCTATGCTGGGTACTGCACACCCCCTGAGGAAGATAAAAATCAGCGCAAGGTGCGCATTCAGAAGATAGAGAGGAGATGGACTAGAGAGTGGAGGGAGTACAGATATGTTACTCCCAAACACATGAAGAAATTCGCTATTACCCCTCCATGCTCAAGACCTCCATTGGCACCTGGCCAAGAAGCAGATCCCACCAGCGTCAAGCACGATGAGGACTTTCCTGAAGAATGGGCCAAGCGCCAGGCCAAGTTGGCCAAGCAAGCAAAAGAAGCAGTGAGGAAATTCAATGAAGACTCTGATGCTACTGCTGCCACTGAGGCCTCTGTCATGCCGAAGAAATCTATGGAAAATAAGCCTGCACGTAAGCCAAGTGCTTCACCTTCAGTGCCCTCAAGGCCAAGCTCCTCAGCAATGCCCTCACGGCCAGAATCTTTAAAGCCCTCAAGGCCAATTCCTCATGCTGCTCCTGCTCCTCCAAAATCCTCAGCTCCTCTAAAGTCCTCAGCTCCTCCTCCAAAGTCCTCTGCACCGGTGCATCTTACCACGTGCCAAAGGACTACATGCATCTCTATTGCCTCATGAGCTTCAGCTAGTTCCTCAGCTGCACCCAATTCTTCAACGGGACCCTCTCTGCTGAAGACAAAGGCCACTGCTGGACGAGGTCCTTGCCCTAGTCCTCAAAAAAAGCAGGTCGCCTTCCAAGTGTTGTCTGAAGAAGACGAAGCTGATGATGAAGAACTTGCTGAGATCATCAGAAAATAGGCAAGTCAGGGCCGCTAGAGCCAAAGGTACAAATGTGCCACTGCTTTTGGATCCAAGGTTGATCCTCGACTATATTGATCTCTGGCACAAGGACCCAAACACTCCTATGCCTGATCTCAAGTTGACTCCTGGCCAAAGTCACATGCTGACCCATTTCATCCAAGAGTAAATGGAAATATGAGAAGGCCAGACAGATCAAGAAAGCGCAATATAAGGAGAAATTTTTGAAGAACAGCGTTGTCACTATGACAACTGATGAACTTGTAAAAATCCAGTCTGAAATCAAAACCCTCAGCGATGACTTCAAAGCCTACTGTGCTGATTGGCAAGGAGCCAAGTTCAGGTTTGTTAAACTGACTGAAAAGTTCACCTCCAATGTTGCAGCTCCATTGCAACAGGAAATTCCTCAGGCTGAAGCATCTGCTCAGCCGACTGATAAACATGCCAACACTGCTGATGACTTTCAGGCTGCTGAAGAAAATGTGAGTTCCAGGGCTGATGACTGCATTCCAGCCGCTAAAGAAATTGTCAGGGCATCCACTAGTGGTGCGCCTGAAGAAAATGAAGAAGTCAGGGCAACTGCATCAGTTGTGCCTGAAGAAAATCAACCAGATTCCTCTGCTCCTCCTGCGCCTACACCAACTCCAATCCTTCCATCTGCATCAGATGTGAAGAAGACCAAGGCTGCAGAGCGTGTAGCTGTGAAGAAAAGGAAAGCATCAGCTACTTCAGATTCTTCAGCTCCGAAGAAAATGAAGTCTATGAAAAATTCATTTGCAAATCACATTGATGTTGTTCCGATCTCAACCATGCCATCAAAGGACCTTGTTCCTTTTGATGAAGAATATGTGATCCCTAGCGAATCTGATGAAGAAAATCCTTCTGCTGCTTCGTCAGAGCAGATGGATGAAGAAATTGAAGCGGATCAAATCCCTTCAACACCGGTTGTTTCCTCGCCTATGCCTCAGTTCATAGCTGAAGAGGCTGGCATTGAAGAAATGGAAGATGAAGATGTGGACATTGGCTGCACCACACCTGTGCTAAGTGATGAATTTTGGGAAAGTCAGCACCCTAACTCTCCACTATTCACACCTTTATAGCAAATACCTCAATCCCCTGCACAAATTGTTCAAATGGGCTCTGAAGAAACTCACCCCACTTCGTATGTCCGTGAAGAAATTCCAGCCACTAGTGCTGAAGAAACCGCTGCTACTGAACATCTGAAGACGCAGACTGCCACTAAAGAGGAACCAGAAATTCCTCAGCCTGAAGAACCTGAGATTGCGATTCCTGAGGTTGTGATGCAACTCATTGACACTCCTCTACCCAAGCCAAAGGATCCATTCTCTAGGAAGCAAAAGTTCAAGGCTGATGATTTCTTTGGCGAGCACGTATTCTTCACAGACTACAACCCCTATGACTCTGCTCACATTAGGAAAAGGCGTTTCTGGACTGCCAGCCATGCTACTTTCTATTCCTCAGTGTTGTTTAACAAAGACAACATCTTCTACCATGAGCACATTCCTCACGTGGATATGGAATCTCTGCTGTGCTTCGAGCCAGTCCTTAGTGTTCTTCACGACGCTAGACTGTTAAATTTCTGCACTAACATCTGTGATTGGAATGAAGAACTCATTCTTCAATTTTATGCGACGTTGCACATCACAAGAGATTCTGAAGATGTGAATTCATGGGTGCTGGACTGGATGTCTGAAAACACTTACTACACGGCATCAGCTACTGAATTGCTTCGTGCTTCACCACTCAGTCCTCCCCTTGAAGCTGCTCGTTGCATCTACAGTGAACCTGAGCTTACAAATCACTACATGCAAGTTCTGATGAAGCCTTTGAAGCCAGGTCAGGCCCCACGAACCAAATTCCTCGTGAAGGAATTACTATATGTGCCTCGGACTGTCTATCGCATTCTGACGAGGACAATGAGTCCCATCAAAGGCCACGACTCATCTGATGAGGAAATAGTTGGCATCATGAAGAATCTGCTATTCAACATCATACATAGCATTCCTATCAACTATCACGATTTCTTCATGAGGACTCTCGCAAATGCTGCACTTTCTCCGTTTGAGCTGAAACCTTATGCACCTTGGATTATGAGATTCCTCAGGACAAGGTCTTCACTCAACTATAAGGCTGATTTTTAGAATCACCTCAGCTACTTGCCCCCGATTGAAGTCCTCAAGCAGACTTTTACTTCAACTGATGAAAAGGGCAAGGCTCTTGCTGTCATTGATGAAGGCATTCGTCCATTAGATGGTCAGTTTCGCAAAGCTGCATCTTATTCCACCAATGATGACTCTGCCACACATGACTCTGCTGCAAATGCACCCAAGTCTACTCCTCAAGTGACTGATCCTCGTGTGATGACTGACCGTGAGCTTCTGCTTAGTCTTCACTAGAAGGTGGATCGAAACCATAAATGGGTTAAGCGTCAGTTCGGTTCATTTCTTCATAACATGACTGCCACACACAATGCAGTGAAAAAAAACCATTACTACCTCCATGAAGTCTTCGGTCGCACCTGGGCCATTCTGTCACATCTGTATGGTGATGAAGATCTCAAGGCAACGAGTCTCAAGGAAGATTTTGACTGGTCTGCACCTCCACTGAAGAAATACAAGAAGGTCAAGGTTCCTCCTTTGGTGTCCAGCTCCTATTCTTCATCGTGCGACACCGATGAGCATGAAGACTTGGACGACACTGCAGCAGGCCCTTCAACAACAAACGACCCCAACAACGCTGGCGCTCCTTCATCAACTTGATATTCTTCAAGGGCGTTAGTCCTCATTTTCAATCCTTTTGGTCATTCGATGACAAAGGGGGAGAATTTTGAGTTAGTCTTCAAGCGGGTCTGTCTATATGGGCGTTTTTTTTTTGCTAAGTTACAACTCTCGTTCTTCTGAAACTTTATTGGATCGAGTTGTAAACTTAAACCCGATGGTGCTCTGATACTTTTGATGTGTTTTTCTGCATGCTTATTCCTCATATATGTTAATGCACGCATGATGAATTACATCAGTCACCATATTTCATCATGCATTCCAAATTCTTCATTATGATATGTCGAATGCGTGTATGAATTACAAGATATAGGGGGGATCTCCATGATTCTACTCTTCAAGTGCGCAATGCTTCAAAAGCAAATTCCTCATCATGCACGTCTTCAGGGGGAGGTCTTCTATATCATGCAATCAAATTGCTCAATATTAGTATTTACACTTCATATGTTTATCCCCGTTGAAAACTTAACCTATATTGTCATCAATCACCAAAAAGGGGGAGATTGTAAGTGCATCTAGTGCCCCTTAGTGATTTTGGTGTATTGAAGACTTATAGGTTAAGGGACTAATGTGTTTGTGAGTGTACACAGGTCTATAAGTCTATGAGGAGTTTGATATTTACAGAGAAATTCGACCCCTAAAAATGAGGTTCTTCGACTGAAGACTTTGGATTTCTGAAGGCTTTTTGAAGATTTTGAAAGTGAAGAAATTGGTGCAATCATGAAGACTTGGTATTTATTCGAGGAACATGAAGCATGAAGACTTTTGTTTTTATAGTTTCATTTCTCTTTCTTGAGTCGTAGAAACACCGTACTGTTAAAGGGGGTCGAGGAAATACTAAGGAAAAATTTCCATGTGATGCTCAACTCAAAATCCTACACCTACCAATCCCTTCGAGTGAAGCCATTGGAAATCTCATACAGTTCAGTCATATTCTTTAGTGATAGAGATGAAGTTCTTCTGGTCTTTGAGGAATTTGTTCTGACTGAGGAGTTAGGAATTCACCAGTGCGGATTGCCTACACAGTGAGGAACATGATAGCCCTGAGGAATTTGATACTCAAATTTCCAACCGTTTATGTGCCTTGTGCCAGCTGTCCCAAAATATCTACCCACCTAACGGTCATATCATTGAAGGGCATTTATGTCTTATCATATCGGGCTGTTCCCTAGGCTATAAATAGCCGCCCCCTACAATCACTAGCTGGTTGGCTGCTCCGAGAGAAACTGACACTTGTCATTTGAGAGCATCCCATCCTCCGAGGACTTTGAGTGAAAATCATCAAGTGAGGAAAACCCAAACCCAAACACCTACAAACCCCAAGTGATTGAGCATCACTGAAGAGATTGATCCTACGTGGATCCGACGCTTGTTACCTTTGAAGACTGTGCTTCTTCCAGACGGTTGGGCGTCAAGGTCTAGAGAATCCAAGAGGAATTGTGGATCGCCAAGTGACCAAGTTTGTGAAGGTTCGGAAGTCACCCGAAGACTTACCATGAGTGATTGGGCGAGGTCTGTGTGATCTTAGCTCAAGGGGAATACGGTGAGGACTGAGTGTTCTGGACTGCGTGTTCAGAACTGGGTGTCCGGGATTGTGTGTCCTCAGGTTTAAATACCTAGCCGCCCTAACCAGATGTACAACTGAGACAACAGTTGGAACTGGTCTACCAAATCATTGTCTTCACCAAGCTCACTGGTTCTATTTCCTCAACTCTTTCATTTTCTCATAACTATGTTGAGTGCTTGTTGTTTGTTCATATCTGTGTTTGAAGACTTTGACTGAAGACTTACTCAAATTCCTCAGGTCAATTTCTTCAGTCTGTTTGTCTTCATCTTGTGTTATCCTGTGCTTACACTTTCTGTACTCTGTGCTTGTCTTCATTTCATCATGATGACTATGCTTGTGTTCTATTGTGTTTACTTTTGAGTACTTATTCCACTGCTAGTAGTTCTTCGCTAAGGAATTTCCTCACCTGCAAATTCCTCAGTGAAGAATTCATAAAAATCGCCTATTCACCCCCCTCTAGTTGATATAATGCACTTTCAATCGGGCATTGCTAGTGTTTATTCACCCCCCTCTATGCATACCCTTTCGATCCGACAAGTGGTATCATAGTTTTGATCTCCAGTGCTTTGGCTTTACCACCTCAGAGAAAGATGGTTTTATCTACTTTGAGAAGTCTTAGGTGTAGAGTTCCTATTCTTAATGGAGAGTGTAGTTGGGGAACGCAGTATTTCAAAAAAAATTATACGATCACGCAATACCTAACTAGGAGAAGAATAGCAACAAGGGGGGAGAGTGTGTCCACGTACCCTCATAGACCGAAAGCAGAAGCGTTTAATAACGCGGTTGATGTAGTCGAACGTCTTCACGATCCAACTGATCCAAGCACCGAACGTACGGCACCTCCACGTTCAGCACACATTCAGCTCGATGACGTCCCTCGATCTCTTGATCCAGTTGAGGCCGAGGGAGAGTTCCGTCAGCACGATGGCGTGGCAACGGTGATGACGAATTTACCGGCGCAAGGCTTCGCCTAAGCACTACGGCGATATGACTGAGGTGTGTAACTGCGGAGAGGGGCACCGCACACGGCTAAGAGAAGACTTGGTGTGCCTTTGGGGTACCCCCTCCCACGTATATAAAGGGGGGAGGAGAGGTGGCCGACCCTAGGGGCGCGCCATGGGGGGAGTCCTACTTGGACTCCCGTTCCAAGTAGGATACGGTCCCCCCCTTTCCTATTCCAAGTAGGAGAAGAAGGGAAGGAGGAAGAGGAGAGAAGGAAGGAGGGGGCGCCGCCCCCACCCCTTGTCCAATTCGGACTGGCAAGGGGGGTGCGCGCCACCTCCTGGCCGGCCCTCTCTCTTCTCCACTAAGGCCCATGGTGCCCATTAACCTCCCGGGGGGGGGGGGTTCCGGTAACCCCCAGTACTCCGAAACTTATCTGAAATGACCCGAACCATTCTGGTGTCCGAATGTAGCCTTCCAATATATGAATCTTTATGTCTCGACCATTTTGAGACTCCTCGTCATATCCGTGATCTCATCCGGGACTTCGAACAAACTTCAGTTCATCAAAACACGAAACTCATAATACAAATCGTCATCGAGTGTTAAGCGTGCAGACCCTACGGGTTCGAGAACTATGTAGACATGACTGAGACACATCTCCGGTCAATAACCAATAGTGGAACCTGGATGCTCATATTGTCTCCTACATATTCTACGAAGATCTTTATCGGTCAAACCGCATAACAACATACATTGTTCCCTTTGTCATCGGTATGTTACTTGCCCGAGATTGGATCGTCGGTATCATTATACCTAGTTCAATCTCGTTACCGGCAAGTCCCTTTACTCATCTATAATGCATGGTCATGTGACTAACTCATTAGTCACATTGCTTGCAAGGATCATAGTAATGTGCATTACCGAGAGGGCCCAGAGATACCTCTCTGATACACGGAGTGACAAGTCCTAATCTCGATCTATGCCAACTCGACAAACACCATCGGAGACACCTATAGAGCATCTTTATAATCACCCAGTTACGTTGTGACGTTTGATAGCACACAAGGTGTTCCTCCGGTATTCGGGAGTTGCATAATCTCATAGTCTGAGGAACATGTACAAGTCATGAAGAAAGCAATAGCAGAAAAACTAAACGATCATTATCCTAAGCTAACGGATGGGTCTTGCCCATCACATCATTCTCTAATGATGTGATCTTGTTCATCAAATGACAACACATGTCTATGGCTAGGAAACTTAACCATCGTTGATTAACGAGCTAGCCAAGTAGAGGCACACTAGGGACACTTTGTTTGTCTATGTATCCACACATGTACTAAGTTTCCGGTTAATAAAATTCTAGCATGAATAATAAACATTTATCATGATATAAGGAAATATAAATAACAACTTTATTATTGCCTCTAGGGCATATTTCCTTCAAGTGCTTTAACTTTTCGAAAGATGAGATGCTTAATATATTTGATGATTGCAACTTGAGTGAGTATATTCATCGTCCTTATGAACCCTCCATTGATCCCTTGCACCCAACCCCTAAAGAACCTAACATGCTTTGTAATTTGAGAACCGTAAATCTTTTTGTTAGAGGTCTTCCTAATCGTGCTCTTCATAGTATGAAAAAACTTGTATGTGCTTATACTTTGTAGAATGACTTAGAAAAACGACATCCAAATTATTCTCTTAAGAGATTCGATGAGAATCTACACAAGATTACCGTTTTCCGTAAGATCATCAAGCCCGATGATCCCAACTTTGATAAGTACTTTTTTGTACTTAGAGATCTTATTCTTGTTAGAGAAAATCCTACCACCCTTGCTAATATTATCACCAAAGCTATTCATATTCATTCTCTTGAAAAATGTCATGTTCATGCAACTAATGAGAATAATGATTTACGTGATCAAGAAGATGATGACATTGGTGAACATTGTTATTGTGATAAGAGCATTGACGATGATGATAAGGAGTATGAAAAGATATTGAGAAATCTTAGTCTCATGGTGAATGTTCGTAGAGATTATATGTTCGGTGGAAAGGAATGGATTCTTGGTTGTGGTTGCACCGATCACATGGCCGGCGACAAAGACATGTTCCGTGAGCTTGCTAACAATGATCGTCCACGCAAGTATGTGACTTTTAGAGACAACTCCAAGTACAACGTGCATGGCCTTGGTAAGGTGGGCATATCACATGATAGCTCACTCAAAAATGTTACATTGTCGAATCTCTTGGATACAGTCTACTTTTTGTATATAAACTTGCCGACTTTGGTTTTAATGTTCTATTTACTAAAGTAGATTGTCAAGTTTTTTGTCGAGATAATAATATATGGTTTTCATCGGTGTGCGCGTAGAGATGATTTATACATTGTTGATTTCACTAAAAAAAATGAAACCTCACACATGTCTTATTGTAAAATATTCTAAAGGATGGTTATGATATAGAAAACTAGGACATGTTGGGACCTTGCAAATAATCTAATCAAAAGGTGATCATATTCTTGGTGTTAAAAATGTTACCTTTGACAAAAAATAGACTTTATAGTGTTTTTCAAGCAGAAAAAGTTGCCAATGAAAAATATCAATGCTACGAGGAGACCACTTAAACTAATCTTTTTGGTCCAAATGCTTACACTGGTACTCGCATTTTCCTGCATTTATTTCAGGCCTTTCGGTGTTGTGCGTTTAATGGGAGGAGACGTTCTCGTTGATCACAAATGTGTACGTGGCCACTTTGTCATACCAGGCCGTTTTCTCGAAGATGCTCATAGGGATATGATGTATGTATATGCGTTTATACTTTATATAGAGATAGATGTACGTGCGTATGTTTTTTATAGGGATGAGTAGATGTGCGTATGTATTGGGTTGAGAAAAAACGAGATGATTTTTATGAGACGACTGATAGTCGGCCCAATTACCGTTGATGAAGCTCAGTTGGCAGATACAACCAGATCAACGGGTGTGATCTCTTCTCTGCATTCCCAAATGTCCCTCGTCCGCCGCCGCCTCCTCTCCACCGCGGCGGCGGTTGCCGCTGCTCGCGGCCCACCGCCGGTTCGCGTCGCCTTGACGGACTCAGCCGGCCGTGGAGTCTTCGCTACCCGCCCCATCGCCAACGGCGAGGTCCTCCACTCGGCGCAGCCTCTCGTCACCCATCCGTCCCGCTCTCTCTTCCACGAGGTGAGCGCGCCCCCACTTGCTTCATATTGGCTACGAATGGAGCGAACTATATCGGATTGGTCTCCTCAGGTGTGCTACCGCTGCCTCAGGAGGAAAGCGGGGAAGGGCGGCGACTCCAGAGGGGACTGCTACTTCTGCAGCGACGCGTGTCGGGAGCATGCCGAGGTGAGGATGCCTTTGCACTGTTCCTCCTGCAGATTCAGTAGGTTTTAGTGGTTTGTACAGTTCCAGTAAGGACAGTCTATGCTACCTTGTTCTTCTGTGAGCAATGACTTTAGTCTTCACATTATTCTGAATAAAGAGATTGAGATATGCCATGACCGCTTAACTTTATTTTATGATGCTTCTTCGACTGTCAGACGGATAAAAGATACCATTGCTAATTCCGCTTCTTTCGGAAGAGCAAAATTACTGTCTCTTTTAGCGGCTAAGATGTGTGGTTTCATCCTGTTTAGGGATTCCATGGCATTGAAAAGAAGGCGGATTGGTCTTTGTTAGATGACCACTGTAGGTATGTTTGTTACTACATTTCATCTTGATGTTGATGTGCATCTCCTGACTTCTCTCTAATAACGTTGTCAGTTATATTCGTTTTGTTATTGTTACGATATTGCCGTTTTGCTTGACATTCGATTGTCAGTGTAGCATCCTGGCTTATCTGTCTTTATTCTTGTGTGCTCTGAAGTTCACGTGGTCTCAAGTACCCATACATGGTCAAGCGGCTAGCTTGCATGGTTATATCAGGAGATGTTGGTGCAGATTGTCTTGACATTCTTCAGCCAGCCCAATTGCACCAGGGTACACTTATTGAGGTAGCCCTTTTTTGCGAGCTGTCGAGCTAGTTTTTTTTACTGAGAATGGAGTTGATTTTTTCTTATGCTTCATATGTCCATCTTCACAGCTGTAACTATTATCATCGCAGAAAAAAGAATGTCATAGCATTCACATGTTTCTTTCCCTATGTTGTTGTACGGTTGGTCCTGACATGGATATAATTGGAATATAATAGATGGAAGAGGAGTTTGAATTGTTGAAGTCCACTTTTAGGAAGGCAGGGTTTCAGGAAGAACTCACAACTTGTATCCTTTTATATCTTATTTCACCCTCTCTATCATTTGGTTTTCCTGGAGTTTCTTTGACAGTATTAGTTTTGACCAAACAATGGTACATCAATGTACTTGCAAGAATACGTGTAAATGCATTCCGTATTGAATTGGTTGCAAGTTCATATGAGGATCTTCTATCCTCAGCAGTAGCGTCGGTAACATGTGATGCATCAGTTGGCAATGCTGTATATATGCTCCCCTCGTTCTACAACCATGACTGCGGTATGGCTCTTCACATGCTCCTGTTAACGGGAAAAGGGGATATTAATATTTACCATAATGGCTCTCATTATGACTTCTGAAGTTTTTATTTGAAAGCAAGGATATGACTTCTAAAGTTCTTATTTGAAAGCAAGGATTTAACTGCTGCATTTCCTTGTGACGTAGAATTTGTTGTTGTCTGTTGTGGCATATGAAGTGTTGATTGTGCTGTCTGAGTTTTCAGTATTATTTCAGTACTATGCAACTCCAAGTTATATCCACTAATCACTAATGTACTACTACCTCCGATCCATAATAAGTGTCGCAGTTTTGAACTAACCTTAGTTTAAAACTGCGACACTTATTTTGGATCGGATGGAGTATTTGTTTGCTTTCATTGCACTCGATGATGAAATACCTATATTGTTTTACATTCGAAACAAGATAAATTATCTTCCAATTGATGCATTAGAAAGAAGATTGCTAGTATAATGGTGACACACAACAATGGATGTAATTCCATCCTATAAGCAGCGATTTTTCTACTTGCTTGGGTATCACTTCCCTTTCTTTTCAAATTCAAATCCAAATATTCATATTCTTTTCCTGTCAACTTGCAGATCCAAATACTCACATAGTTTGGCTTGAAAACGCAGACGCTAAATTGACGACCCTTCGTGATATTGACGAAGGTATAGATAGGTGTAGCAGTACCTATGTAGCCTTTGTTCTCTTGACAACAGTTAAAGCAAAAACACTGATGGGTACCAATATCTTAATGCTGCTCTTTTGCATCTGTCATAGGTGAAGAGCTGCGCATCTGCTACATTGATACAAGCATGGATGTGAACGCCAGGCAGAAGATTCTCACTGAAGGATTTGGCTTCCAGTGCCGTTGCCAACGGTGCTTATCTGGGGACTAAAATTCATCGTTTACCTTAATGGTCGCTTCCCTCGACGTGCGTGACATCAGTTTCTGCTATGGTTCATTTAATTCACATAAGGTCGCCGACCATGAGGACTGCACCTCTGCATCTGATGAAGCCAGTAGGCGCCAACACTTGCAGGTTCCTGTATCAAGATATGCCCCCAGTGTGAAGTGAACTGGTAGAGTCCAAATACTAAACATTATTGATTAATACTACTTAATAGACAGTTTTATAGGTTGCCGTTGACCAAGTGCTAAAGATTGTAAGTTGACATTGTAAGATCATTAGGTCTTTGTTTAATGCCATTGTTGAAGTTTCACACATGTATTCAATCTTGATGCATTCGCTATATACTTCTGTCAAAGCTACCATGAGTTTTTCTTTTTTCAAAGGAAAGCTACCATCAGTTGTTTCTGAAAGAAATCTGTCTTCACATCCTCATTTCTTATGCAGGTTAAACATGAACAGTGAACCTGTTGAGCTATCTATGATGTGGAGAAAGAAGAATCAGTTAAAACATAATAAGTTCAGTTCCCTGGATAATAGGCAAACAT
This sequence comes from Triticum dicoccoides, assembly GCF_002162155.2. Taxonomy (NCBI): domain Eukaryota; kingdom Viridiplantae; phylum Streptophyta; class Magnoliopsida; order Poales; family Poaceae; genus Triticum; species Triticum dicoccoides. Next base: position 584,153,284 of record NC_041392.1, on the reverse strand, counting down.
AATATTTTAACTTCAACTGTACAGTGTCCTTTTGATTTGTAATGTTAAGATAGTTCAATCACTATCCTTCCAATTTGCAGAGAGCTGCTTCATCGTCGCTCCTGTTTTCAGTTTAATTTAGTGATCAGTTGATGAATGGAATCGATTTTCATATTAACAGTTCTGTAGCTCCCACTCTCTACATACTTTTAGAGTTTCATTGACCCCGACAAACTGAGACATTGGGGAAACATGGGCCGCCTGCACATTTTCTAGTTATGCTTTCTGGGAAGATGTACTCGTCGAACTGAGGATGTCCGGCTCATACCGTGCCGAATTTTGTACACCAACAGTTGATACATACAGGTCTTTAAAAATGGTCAGTATAGTCCTAGTTAAGCAAGTTCAGCAATCTTATACGACACAGCAAGTCACTCAGAGAAGCACCAGAACATTGCAGCTATTTTACTCGAAATACCTCAAGACTCCGCAAAAGAAAGGCTTGCATAATGTTTATTTATTTAATTATTTTTATGGTAACATTATTCCCTTGATGATTGTGTCACCAACTTATTTTGTTTCTCTGTTTACATGATTCAGAAATAATTTGCAAGGATCAACAACCAAGCTTGTCCCAGTTGCATGCTCAGTTCAGGAGTCCAGATGCTCGGTAGGATTTGACGCTGTCCCCCAGGGTCTTCTCTACAGGCCTGAAGGTCCACCCTAGCTTCTGAAGTTTCTCTGAACTATAAACAAGATTTCCTTCCACTTCCGTAAAGCTACATAGAAATTTGGAGAGAAAAATAAGTTTCATCCAAGCTAAGCATGGAAAAGCAGGGGTGAAGGACACACATCGAGCAGCATTTGGTGATATGGTGAAACAACATTGGTTCATTAAAATTTTAAAGTCCATATCACAAACTACATGCTCACTGGCATGGATACAATTCTAGGAATGTGAATCTCTATTAGGCTTTAGTCAATTTGTCAATCCCCGTTCAAGTACTTGAATTCTACAATTAGTAATATCAGGAAAGACAAATGGATGTTGAATTCTTCTAGTACCTTTTCGAAGTGAACTGAAGGTTATTTATCCTTCCTTCTTAGGCAGTGCCAACTAACTCATGATATGTAGAACTAAAATAGCCATAGCGCTGGTAAGGTAAAAAAAGTTGCCTGCTGAGGAAGGCGCTTACCTTTTGGGATATGTGTAGGTTGGATACAAGGTCTTCAGTATGTTAACCATATCACAGACTTTTATTGCAGGTGCATTACATATGTACCGTCCGGACATCTCTGGATTCTCATACGCCAGAAGAATAGCATCAGCAACATCACGAACATCCACTATATCCCTGCTTTTATTTTCTACAGTATCATGTTCTCCTGCAAAAAGATAAGTGTTTTAGTAATACAGAAACAGAATTATAATCCTAAACTAGTTTGGTGAACAGCTTCATTTTTTTTGAGGGATGGTGAACAGCTTTATTTTAATGATATGCAGTTATTTTTTGCAATTTAGTATCTTTTTTTACCATGTGACACATGTGGTAACAATTCAAACAATTCAAATAAATAAGTAGTATCCTTTTTTTCAGTTGGAAAATGTGCAACCGAGTGCAGAGATCCTTTTTGATGTCCATAATTTTTATAGTATAATGAAAGCAAAGAGAAGACAGACATAACAACATAACACACCCACCTTTCAAATAGTTAAGGAGAATTTTACTGCTTGAATTTATTGTAGACTGCATCAAGGGTCCAATTACCAATGATGGGCATATAGTTACAATGTCCAACCCAGTTTTTGCTGCATAAGCAAAAGCCTCGCGCTCCGCCAGTGTTTTGGAAAGGTAATACCAATCCTGTCAAATAACAACACATGTTTGTTTTGAATGGGTGATCCAGAAAAAAATTATCTTTTATAAGAATAACAAGACAGGAGCAGTATCTTGTGTGGTTAGCGGAAGAATTTTGTATTAACCTAAAGTTGTGTTATGACCGGCATATTAGGGGCTTAGCCCAGTGGGTTGTGGCTCAAGTTATCTTATTGTTATTAGGGGTTTAGCCCAATTATCTTATCGTTATTAGGGTCGTTTGCTTAGGAGTCAAGTAAACCTCTTTATATAAGGAGAGGAGATGTATCAATCTAATCAAGCAAGAAGCAATCATTATTTGCTCGGCTTCCCTTAGGGAGCCGGGAGACCTAACCCTAGCCGCCTCTTGCGCCGCCGTCGCCTTTTCTCCACCACGCAAGGACGGCACCCAGCCGCCGGCCGCCGCGCCCTCGTCCTCGTCTTCCTCCATCTTTTCCCTACAATCTCCGCCCTAGAACCGGCAGAACCTAGCTCCTAACACCTTGGTATCAGGTAGCTCAGTTTCGATCATGTCTTCGCCGCCGCCCATCCCGTCGCTTCCGCTGCCGACCGTCACCACCACGCCGCTGGCCTTCTCCACCGCGCCGCTGGTCGCATCCTCCGGCGCCGCCACCACCCAGATGACGGCGCCCTCCACCGCACCACCGACCGCCGCCTACACTCCGGAGGAGATCACCGGGGTCCTCAACGATCTCGTCACCGTCGTCCAGGGGATACAACTATACCTAGCCGGCACCTACGGGCCGCCGCCGCCCTTGCCGCCGGCCGCCGCGACCTGGCCAGCCGCCCTGCCGTGGTATTCGGCACCCGCAGCGCCGACCGGTCCTCTACACCACCACTGGCCGCTTCAGCCGCCGTCCGCCGTCGCGCCCCAATGGCCGCAGTGGCCGGCGCCGGCCCTCGCTGCGTCACCCACGCCACCCGGGTC
>NC_041392.1:584127592-584150236 GCF_002162155.2 Triticum dicoccoides | reverse complement strand
GCCCCGATCTGGCCACAATGGCCGACCGTTTCCAGGCAGCAGCAGCTGCCGCTGCTGGCGCCTCCGCCGCCCAGCACCGGGCTGACTACAACCGCGCCGGCGGGCGTGCCGATTCAGCAAGTGCGGTTCCCGCCCTCGCTGTCCCAGCTTCCGGCCTGGTTGGCCGGGACGTCACCGCCGTCAGTCTACACCATGGTCGCGGACCAGCCGACGCCCTCCCTGTCGTACGACGGGCCCTCCGGCTCCGCAGGTTTCCACACTGGCTTCGACGGGCCACCGCTTTCCTGGGGACCACCTGTGCACACCGGACCAACGCCATCCTCTTCGCTACTCCGTACCGCCGAGCCGTACACTCACGTCGGTCATGCTCAGACACCGCCGCGCTTCGCCAAGCTCGCCTTCGCCACCTATGACGGTGCCGAGGACCCCCTCAACTGGCTCAACCAGTGCGAGCAGTTCTTCCGGGGGCAACGGACGCTCGCATCGGACCGCACCTGGCTCGCCTCTTATCACCTCCACGGCGCCGCACAAACGTGGTACTACGCCCTCGAGCAGGACGAGGGCGGCATGCCCTCATGGGAGCTTTTTCGTGAGTTCTGCCTCCTTCGCTTCGGACTGCCGATACGTGGGAGCCGGCTGGCGGAGTTGGGCCGCCTTCCCTTCACCTCTACTGTGCAGGACTACACCGACCGCTTTCAGGCCCTGGCGTGCCACGCGTCTGGCGTGACGGCTCACCAGCGGGCCGAACTCTTCGTCGGTGGTCTGCCAGATCATATCCACATGGACGTCGAGCTGCAGGGACCTCAGGACCTCTAGACGGCCATGTACTACGCCCGCGCGTTCGAGCGCCGCGCGGTGGCCATCCAGCAGGCATCACCGTCCCGGGCTGCTGGGCCGCCACCCTCGCCGGATGTTCCCGCGCAGGATCGGCCTGCTCAGGCTTTCGCGGCACCCCTTGCCACGACCGTGGCGCGCCCGTTCCGCCGGCTCACCTCGGTCGAGCTACTCGAGCGTCGCCGCCAAGGGTTGTGCTTCAACTGCGACGAGACCTACATGCCTGGCCATGTCTGCCCCGACTCTTCTACTTGGAGGCGGCAGACTACATTGAGGAGGATGCCGTCGCCGCCGGGCTCAGCGACCTGGCAGCCCCAGCTGTCGCGGAGGTGTTTGACGCTGGTTGATCACCTCGAGGAGTTTAGCAAGCGCTTCCCCGCCTTACAGCTCGAGGACGAGCTGTTTGTGCGGGCGGGGAGAAGTGTTATGACTGGCATATTAAGGGCTTAGCCCAGTGGGCTGTGGCCCAAGTTATCTTATTGTTATTAGGGGTTTAGCCCAATTATCTTATCGTTATTAGGGTCGTTTGCTTAGGAGTCAAGTAAACCTCTTTATATAAGGAGAGGAGATGTATCAATCTAATCAAGCAAGAAGCAATCATTATTTGCTCAGCTTCCCTTAGGGAGCCGGGAGACCTAACCCTAGCCGCCTCTTGCGCCACCGCCGCCTCTTCTCCACCACGCAAGGACGGCGCCCAGCCGCCGGCCGCCGCGCCCTCGTCCTCGTCTGTTAGCGGCTAGGGTTCTGCCCGGTCTTGCCCGGAGACAGTAGGGAAAGGAGGGGGAAGGGCGAGGGCTTGAGCGCGGCGGCCGGCGGCGGGGCGCCGTCCTGGCGCGGTGCGGCGGCGGCGAGAGAAGGAGCCGGGCAATAGAAAGTCTTATTGCTTAATTCCCAAAATAGTCTTACAGCTCGTATATATAACCATAATCTGAAAATAAAACTAAGATAACTTGCGGGCCTAAGCCTGCCTGTTGGGCCTCCTGCGGCCATAGACCTGGCCGGTCATAACATCTCTCCCCGCCTGCGCAAACAGCTCGTCCTCGAGTTGAAAGTCGGGGTAGTGCTGGCGGAACTCCTCGCGCTGCTCCCAAGTAGCGTCCTCCGCTGGTAGTCCAGTCCACCGGATCAACACGTACAGGAGCCTCGGCGCAGCTGAGCCTTCAGCGCCTTCTCTGGCTCAGGAAGGAGACGCCCGTCCGTGATCGGTGGAAGGGCCGGCGGCGCCACGGGTGGCTCGCCGCGGAATGGCTTGAGCAGCCCGACATGGAAGACATCATGGATCCGCGCGCCTGTCGGAAGCTGCAGACGGTAAGCCACTTTCCCAATGCGTTCCAGGATCGCAAAGGGACCGGCATAGTGAGGACCGAGCTTCTTCCTCGCGCGTGGGTCCAAGGACTGCGTAGAGCGGTGAAGTAGACGCAGCCATACCCAATCACCCACCGCGTACTCCGCCTTGCGATGGTGGCCATCATAGTAACGTTTGGCCAACTGCTGGGCCTGCAGGAGTCGTTGCTGGACCTCCGCGAGCATCTCATCACGGCTCCTCAGAAGAGTCCGGCTACCTTGGTCCGTGCCGAGGCCGGATCAACCGGAAGGATCGGCGGGGGTGGCCGGCCATACACCACCTCAAAGGGCGTAACACGGAGGGCGGAGTGATAAGAGGTGTTGTAGCAGTACTCCGCCCACGAAAGCCAGTCCACCCATGCGCGAGGGCGATCACCTGTAACACAACGCAAATACATGGCAATCACCTTGTTAACGATCTCAGACTGGCCGTCCGTCTGAGGGTGGAAGGCGGTGCTCAAGTGTAGCTTCACGCCCGCCAGCCGGAAAAGGTCACGCCACACGTGTCCCGTGAACACGGGGTCCCGATCACTGACGATCGAAGAAGGGAACCCGTGGAGACGGACAATGCCATCGAAGAAGGCCCGTGCGATAGATGCCGCTGAATATGGATGGCCAAGCGCGATGAAATGAGCATACTTGGAGAAGCGGTCGACCACCATGAGAATGACGGACTTGCCGCCCACCTTGGGGAGGCCCTCGATGAAGTCCATGGAGATGTCCGCCCAAACCTGAGATGGGACCTCCAAGGGCTGAAGCATGCCAGCCGGCCGTAGAGTCTCCGTCTTGTTGCGCTGGCACGTCACACACGACCGAACCCAATCACGGACCAGGGCCCGATCACCAGGAATGTAGAAGTCAGCGCGGAGACGATGGAGCGTCTTCTGCACTCCCTCATGGCCCGCGAGTGAGCGAGGCGCAGCACCTGCTAGCGAAGATCATCGTGCGCCGGAACGAAGACCCGGCGCCCATGGAGAAGCAGGCCATCGGCGAGGCGCCACGGCTCCTCCAGCTCTCCCGCCGCTAGCTGCTGCTGCAGAAGGAGGGAGTTGGCCGCGGCAGCGGTCGCCCGGCGGATGTCGGCGTAGAGGGCGAAGGAGGGCCCGGTGATGATGTAGAAGGCCGCCCCCTCCGCCGCACCGTCGTCCACATTGCGTCACGCCGAGATAGGGCGTCGGCGACGGTGTTAAGGCGACCCGGCCGGTACTCGACGGTGAAGTCAAAGCCAAAGAGTTTACTGATCCATTGGTGTTGGGGCACCGTCGAGAGCCTCTGATCCAGCATGAACTTGAGGCTGTAATGGTCCGTGCCGATCCGGAAAGAGCGACCCCAAAGATAGGGCCGCCAATTGCGTACTGCCTGCACCGACCCAATGAGCGAGCTCATACGCCGCCAACTTGAGATGGCGTGCGGCAAAGGGGCGGCTGAAGAAAGCGAGGGGTCCCTCGCCCTGGTGTAGGACCGCATCGAGCCCCGCACCGGAAGCGTCGCAGTCGACGATGAAGGGAAGGTCGAAATCCAGCATGAACTTGAGGCTGTAATGGTCCGTGCGGATCCGGAAAGAGCGACCCCAAAGATAGGGCCGCCAATGGCGTACTGCCTGCACCAACCCAATGAGCTCACGCTCATACGCCGCCAACTTGAGATGGCGTGCGGCAAAGGGGCGGCTGAAGAAAGCGAGGGGTCCCTCGTCCTGGTGTAGGACCGCATCGAACCCCGCACCGGAAGCGTCGCAGTCGACGATGAAGGGAAGGTCGAAATCCGGCATCTGCAGTACGGGTCCCGTCGTGAGGGCCCCCTTGAGGGCCTCGAATGCTGAAGTGGCCTCCGCATCCCAAGAGAAGGCGTCGCGACGGAGGAGACGCGTGAGCAGGGCCGCGATGAGGCCAAATTCCCGGATGAACTTCCGGTAGTACCCCGCGAGGCCAAGGAACCCGCGAAGAGCCCGCGGAGACTGCGGGATCGGCCAGGCGGCGACGGCCGCCACCTTGTCGGCGTCCATGGCCACTCCCTTGGCCGAGATGACGTGGCCGAGGTAAGCGACCGAAGGTGTCCCGAACGAGCACTTCGAGCGCTTAAGATGAAGATGATGCGCCCGAAGCTCGTTGAAGACGATGGCCACATGCTGGAGGTGCTCTGCCCAGGAGGCGCTGTAGATAAGAATGTCGTCAAAGAAAATGAGCACAAACCGACGTAAGTAGGGCCGGAGGACATCGTTCATCAAGGCCTGAAATGTCGCCGGGGCGTTGGAGAGGCCAAAGGGCATCACCAAGAACTCGAAGTGGCCGTGATGAGTCCGAAACGCCGTCTTGGCGATGTCGTCTGGATGCATGCGCACCTGATGATACCCCGACCAGAGGTCCAGCTTGGTGAAGAAGCGCGCCCCGTGTAGCTCGTCGAGAACCTCATCGACAACCGGAATAGGAAACTTGTCCTTCAATGTGAGAGCATTAAGGGCGCGGTAGTCGATGCAGAAACGCCACGTGCCATCCGACTTACGAACGAGGAGGATCGGTGTTGTAAACGGGGACGTGGAGATGCGGATGATGCCGACGGCAAGCATGAGTGCACACTGTCGCTCCAACTCGTCCTTTTGCAGCTGTGGATACCGGTAAGGCCGTACGGCCACAGGGGCCGATCCCGGAAGGAGGTGAATATGGTGGTCGTAGATCCGGGCCGGTGGCAGACCCTGTGGCTCCTCAAAGAGATCCCGGTGCTGCTGCAGGAGTCCGTCCAAGAGCGGATGCTCGGCCTCCGTGGTTGTCGCGGCCAGCTGAAGAGGGGGTGCGGGTGCGGCCCCCCTAATGCCCTCCCACCGAATGTGACGACCCAAACGCCAGAAGGTCATCGTCAGCGCGTCGAAGTCCCAAAGAATAGGACCCAACGTGCGCAAGAAGTCGACGCCGAGGATGAAGTCGAAGCAGCCCAAATCGATGCCGGCGCAGGTGATGGTGAAGTGCTCGTCGCCGATAGTGATGGGCACGTCGCGGGCGAGCCCGTGGCAGCGTAGGCGGTCGCCATTAGCGACAGTGACCCGCAACTGCTCCCCTCCGGCCGGCTGGAGCGCAAGACGCCGCATGGTGGCCTCCGGCAAGAAATTATGCGTGGAACCTGTGTCCAGGAGGGCCACCAGGCGCTTGCCATGGATCATGACCGGTAAAAGCAGCGTCCGTTCATCACGGATGCCGGCCAGCGCGTGAAGGGACACCACGAGGGCGGTAGCCGGGGCCGGGGCCGGTGCCGCTGCGGGCTCCGCAAGAGTCGGGGCGCCGAGGTCAGCCTCCGAGGTGTCATCCTCGGTCTCGTCCGTCGTTTCCAGGTAGAAGAGGCGCGGGCAAACATGGCCCGGCGCATAGGGCGCATCGCAGTTGAAGCACAGGCCCAAGCGCCTGCGTTCCAGCTGCTCCGCCTGAGTAAGGCGCCGAAACGGCCGCGTCGGGGCCGGGGTAGTGGCCGGGGCGGTGGTCGAGGACGACGGCGCTGCCGGAGGCGGCCGGGGAGGCGGACGACCCCCACGTGGCGCGGATGGCCGCGTCGACGTCAAAGCCTGGGCACGCTGCTCGAACGCCCGCGCATAGTACATGGCCGTCTGAAGGTCTTGTGGTCCCTTCATCTCGACGTCCACGCGGATGTGGTCGGGAAGGCCGCTGACGAAGAGCTCCGCCAGCTGTAAGGCTGTCACACCCGGCGCGTGGCACGCTAGAGCCTGGAAGCGGTCGGCGAAATCCTGCACTGTGGAGGTGAACGGTAGGCGGCCTAACTCGGCCAAGCGGCTCCCGCGTACCGGTGGTCCGAATCGAAGAAGACATAGCTCGCGGAAGCGATCCCATGGTGGCATGCCGCCCTCGTCCTGCTCGAGGGCGTAGTACCATGTCTGGGCGGCCCCGCGGAGATGGTAGGAAGCCAGCCACGTGCGCTCGGACGCGGGCGTGCGCTGTCCACGGAAGAACTGGTCACATTGGTTGAGCCAGTTAAGCGGGTCGTCCGAACCGTCGTACGTGGCGAAGTCGATTTTTGCGAACCGGGGCGGTTGCTGGTGTGGCGCGCCTGGGCCCACTGCCTCGGCGGTACGGAGGGCGGATGACGGCGCCCGGTCCAGGGTGGAAGGCTCGGCGTAGTGCCCTGTGACGCCCGACGCCTCGGGCTGCCACTGGACCCCTGACGGCGGCCGGGCCTCCGTGGGAGCCGACGGCGGCCCGTGGAGCCAGTCGGGAAGTGGCGATGGTGACGAAGGAAAGCGGACCTCCTGGATCGGAAGGCCGCTCGGCGAGGACCCGCCCGGGCCAGGGTTGGGCGGTGGCGGTGGTGGAACTGGCACCGTGGCCGCCGGAAGGGACGGCGCGGTGGAGGGTGGCGCGGACGGCGGGGTCCAGGTCGGCCACTGCGGTCCCTGGACGGTGGCGGGGGGCGCGGTTTTCGCCGAGAACGGCGTCGGCCACTGCGGCCAAGGCGGCGTCGAAGCCGCCGGGGCGGGAAGCGCCGGGAAGCCGCCGGTGAGGGCCGCCGGTACTGAGTACCACGGCAGCGCCTGCTGTCCCGCGGCCGCGGCCTGATGCAGCGGTGGAGACGGTCCATACGGGTTGGCCAAGTAGAGGCGGATGCCCTGGACTGCCACGACTAGGTCATTGAGCACGCCGGCCATAGCCTCCGGTGTGAATTGCGGCGGCGCTGGGGAAGGCGGCGGCGATGGTTGCTGGATGGGGAGGTGCGGCTGGCCCTGGCCCGGCGTGGTGCCGGGGGCGGAGGAGAGCGGCGCTGATAGGGAGGCCGTAGTACCCGGCGACGCGGTGGCGGTGGTGGAGGAATCGGTGGCAGCGGCGGTGGGGGAGGCGTGGTGGATCGGCGGCGGCGGTGGTGGGATTGGCGGGGAAGACATGGTCGAAACCCGGGTACCTGATACCAAAGTGTTAGCGGCTAGGGTTCTGCCCGGTCTTGGCCGGAGACAGTAGGGAAAGGAGGGGGGAGGGCTAGGGCTTGAGCGCGGCGGCCGGCGGCGAGGCGCCGCCCTGGCGCGGTGCGGCGGCGGCGAGAGAAGAAGGCGGCTAGGGTTTAGGGTTTCCGACTCCTCTGGGAGCCGAGCAATAGAAATAGTCTTATTGCTTAATTCCCAAAATAGTCTTACAGCTCGTATATATAACCATAATCTGAAAATAAAACTAAGATAACTTGCGGGCCTAAGCCTGCCTGTTGGGCCTCCTGTGGCCATAGACCTGGCCGGTCATAACATCGTCTTCCTCCATCTTTTCCCTACAATCTCCGCCCTAGAAACGGCAGAACCCTGGCTCCTAACAAGCTGAAAGCCAACTATTGCTGATGCTTCCCATTTGGAAAATCCTCTCTTGTGTGGTCTAGAGACATGGACGAGCTGAACCATGGTTCAGCAAATCCTCTCTCTTCCAAAACAAAGCGAAAAATAGAAATAGAGTGCATGAATAAAAAGTGACTTTGAGTCAAAACCAAATTTTGGCTTGTTTTAAGTCAGAGCCAGCCTATGAGTCAAAACTGAATTTTCGGTCAATGCCAACTATCAATAGAGTTTGCTGTGTTTGGCTTTTTCCCGCCTTCTTCGTACTCCCTCCGTCCGAAAATACTTGTCATCAAAATAAATAAAAAGAGATGTATCTAGAACTAAAATACATTTAGATATATCCCCTTTTATCCATTCTGATGACGAGTATTTCCGGACGGAGGGAGTATTTGGTTAGTTTGTTGGTATCGGCTAGCCTAGGCCTTGTTTTCTTTTCTTCCTAGTTTTGTCAGGTTTGCTTTGTAACTTTTGCGCCTTCTTTGCTGCCTCAAGATGATTAAGAGGCAATTGCAAGGATTTAATTCAATCGTGAGGTGCTGATGAGACATGTATGCAATGCTCAGATCAACAGTATCCCATCAACACAAAGAACAGGGTGAACTCAAGACATAAAGAGGAGTTCCATGAACGAAATATTTAACCGGAAAAGACAGTAAGTGTTCAAATGGGCTCTAGACACAGGGTGGACCCAATCTCGCTAAAAGATACAGATCTAGGGAGGATCAAGTCCAGCGAGCTAGTGAATGATTAGATAAGATCCTTTATGGACATTTGTTCTCAAGCTGGGATGTGGTGTTGCAATAGGCATGTGAGCGTAACGGGGTTTTTTGCAGCTAAATGCTTGCGTTCTACATTGAGCTTAGTGGTTTCTCTCGAATCAAAAAGTTTGATCTAAAACAGAGGTAAATGTCAACCTTAAACATTGACTCTTAATCCTATATATACATTCGAAGTGAAACATTGAGCCAAAAAACAGGAGTCTGTAATGTAATACTCCCTCCGTCCAAGAATACTTGTCATCAAGATGAATAAAAGGGGATGTATCTAGATGTATTTTAGTTCTGGATACACCCTTTTTTATCCATTTTGATGACAAATATTTCCGGACGGAGGGAGTATGATATATCACATAGGCTAAACAATCATACAACCACACAGGTGTTGCCTTACCCCATTCTTTCTGCAGTAGTCCTCGTCTGACCAGCTCTCTTCATCAAAGGCTTTGCCCTTGGGCCAGTTAGGATCAGCGACCACTGCAACACCTGAAGACACCATGACTACTTGCTTAACTTTCGCCTCATGGCAGGCCTTCAGCACATTCAGTGTGCCTGTTACAGCAGGAGCTATGATCTCTGCCTACAAAGCAGCAAGATTACATCATCAGAATAGATGATTATTTCTATAAATTAACTATGTGGTTACATGTAGATGATGGCACTGGTAAAAGAAAAGGAGTAATGTATGGCAGGTGAGCCTCAAACCAGATAACTATGTCTGCTAGACTGCTACCATAACAATGTTGCAGATCTCACACTTTATGGAGTATACATTCAGAATGTCTCCTGCCAGTCAGAGATCGTCCTTCCAGGGGATCTTTGGGCAACATCGTTGAGAAGATTTCTGTCTAAGGTCAAGTAGAGATACTTATGCTGGCAGACTGCATTCTACTAAGCCACTGTGTTGAACAGTTGTATGTTCATATTCGCCTCCGAATCACACAAATTATGCGATGCATGTTCTTGAGAATTCACCTCTGGGTCGGTTGATCGGCCAGAGGGGACAGGACAGGCGACATGGAAGACGCCCTCACAGCCGGCAATCGCCGCCGCTACACTGTCGTAGTCCAAAAGGTCGGCCTTGACCAGCTGCAACCTTTCCTCGGCACCGCCTAGCCCCTTGAGATGAGCATTCTTAGCATCACCTGCAGCAAAAATAAAAATAAAAATGGGAGCTTAGCCAGAGCTGCAAAACCACGAATAACAAGTATGCTCAACTTCTTCAAGTTTTCAGAATTACGAATGTAGGATCTTCTAACTCTTGTGATTCGTTCTAAGTTTTGCTCTGTGAGAACAGATTAAAGACAGAAATTGCCGGAGGATCAAACTTTAGGATCTCAAAATGGCAAAATTGCTTCAGCTGACTTCAAGTTCCAACAACCACGTATGGTCGGCTCGGCTGGCCTGCTTCGCCGCATTTCGTATCAACAGCAACCATCTACCGATCTGATCGTCGAGCGGTCGAGGGCAAGCCAAGGGAAATTAAAATGGGAGCGACGGGGAAGGAAGGCCAGGGCGCGCTCTTACCGGGATCGCGCGCCGTGCCGCGGACGGTGTAGCGGGCCTTGGGGTCGGAGAGGAGGAGCTTGACGAGCCACGAGGCGACGAAGCCCCCTGCGCCGGTCACGCACACAACGCTCGTCGTCTTCGCCGCCGCCGCCTCCATGCTCCCGTCCCTCTCTCTCTCTCTCTCTCTCTGCGCGCCTCTACAGCTCTACTGCTCACTCTCTCTGCCGTGCGCTGTTTGCTTGTTCCTTCCGCGTCTCGCCGCGCGCCGCGCTGGCCTCGTGCGGGGTTTTATATTTTTGATGAAACAAGATCAGAGTCTTTCGGCTTTGGTCCTTGGTTTTGCGAATTTTATGTGTGTAGTCCTCGACCTTTCCTGTATTTGTGTGTCCGCAACCTCGCTGTCGATCGATGGCATGGGATGGGAGCGTCGTCTCCCGTGATAAAAATATTCCGCTGTACAACCACGCCTAATCATCCGGCCGCATACCGATTCTTCATGATCTAATTTTCCTTTTAAAAAATGCAACGTCTTAAAAAGGAACACCAAGTACAACGTAACGTGTTGTGTGTGTGTACACACGCTACCACACGCACAAGTTAAACGATGGCACCCATTTTTCTCTTACCTAAAAAAACTTGGTATCAACACCGACACATAAGTTTGGCTTCTGGGTGCACATGCACCAGACAAAAACATTAACATCAGATTTTTAAAAAAAATGAACAATTCTATTTTTTAACAAACATAGTCAAATATTTGACTCACATGTAAATTTTCATGAAGAAGTGTTTTGGACAAAGGGACAAAGTGCATGCTCTAAAAAACCCATTGTTCAAGCATATTTTAGGCCCACTTTTGTTTTCTCGCCTTAATCACCACGGATGTGATTTTTTCACGAAGTTCACATGTGAGACAAAGAACCTCTTGCATGAAGGTCGTGAGTTTTGCTTAGTACTCTCTTTGTTCCGAATTACTTGTCGCAGGTATGAATGTATTTAGATGTATTTTAGTTCTAGATACATCCATTTTTACGACGAGTAATTTGGAATGGAGGGAGTATATGTAAAGCGTAGTCTGAATGCTGCTGCTCACTTGATGGCTCAGCTAGGTCGCATGTCGCGGCGTACTGCTACCTGGCTAGGCTCAAGACCAGTTGATTTGTGTAATCTCTGTCAAAACGAGTGTAAGACTGCTGCTTAATTAATATATACACTTGTTGACCCGCAAAAAAAAAGAGTAGAACACCCGGCCATGTTTTCAAATCGGAATTGCTTAACTTTTTGTTGTTGCTATTTTTAGTTTTTTATGAAGTGTCTGGTTACTTTCTCGGTGGAACTTGTCTCAATGGAGCCTTTTTCGGTGTATACAGGCTCCGGGCCATCATCTGCATGTCGTTTGGTAGGCTGCATCAAGCACAACTCGCATCATTCCCATAGTGTAAATTGCAATAGGCTGAGTCTGCATCTGGAAAAACTGCCGATCTAGGCGTTCCCTGCGGGCTTGGCTGAGAGCGCTTTAAGTTCCGTGCAAGCCAGTTTCTGCATGTAGGTCAGGCAACCAAACAGGTGAGTACTTAGCCTGCCAGAGCCTAGTTGGGCTTGATGCAGCCTACCAAACACGTCCTTGATGTTTTCGGATGCACTTGGATCCATCATAACATTTGTCGGCATCAGGCATCTATCCTCTATTCCTAAATTGTTGTGACTAATTATTTTTCTTATATCCATACAATTATGTCACAATAACAAGTTATACATGGCAGCTATTAGTTACAATTTTCATTAATTTATCCATGCAACCAAGCCACATCATCAAGTCATCCATGTTAGCCATAATTGTTTTTCTATATTAATTTTTATTTTGATATGAACGATATATGTATTGGAAGCTTGGAGCATACCTCTCAAGTTCATGCTTCACATTATTGGTAGAAACTAATATCTTGTTAACCTCAACCCAAAAGTTTTCTCTTTTTTTTTTGCTACATCATGTTTAGATGCTCCATATATTATATTGCTTTTAAAGTGTAAACCCACAACACACTTACATTTGCTTTTGCATTAGCTTTAGTTACTTTATACCACATATTCATATATTCCTTTTATCTAGCACAAAAATATATATTCCTTTTAGTAAGATTCCCGCAGCAACACATGGGATATCATCTAGCATAACTAAATAGGCGATCTCCACTAACATAATTGAAACATGCCACATCCACATGCAACCATGCACATGAAAGGCTCTGTTGTTAGCATTCTATAATACTACTTATATTCAATAAATGTTTTGTATATATATACTCAAATACAGTACAACATAGGAATTTTTTGTTTCGGTCTCATATTATTATCCAAATATTCATGTTCCATATGACTAAATCCCATTGAAATATATTACAACCAATTCCTTGAGCAATGCGTGCATATATATAGGAATCCTAAACTAAGTGTGAGCATAAAAAGGCTATTAATGTCAGTTTCATGCATGTTAATAGTAGGATTTAATCCGTTGTTAACAAAAAGAAGTCTAATTCAAGATTCCAAATGAATTCAAAAAAGTATGCCATCCATTTGATTTTTTATATGTTTTATGGATAGGAGCTAAAAAAATAAGCATTTTTTTCATTTGGAGGCTTTTTTGGTACATTAACTTCAATTCTGAATTGTATATGGTAAATAGGTAGAAATTCATTTAATACATAAATTATACCAAATTATACCTTTGATGTACACATATATAATGTAGTATGTTATATGTAGAGAAAGTTGTGAAGTTTTCAGTGATTTGTTTTGGAAGGTACTACATGCTTAACTTGGTATCAAAATATAAAACATAAAAGATGGACATAAAAGTATATTTATGCATAATAGTGTAAAATCAAGTTGTTATCTAAATCTCTCCCTCAAAAAGAGTTGTAATCTAAATCTCAAGTGAAAACGATAAAGAAATGTTCTGTGAAGTTCAAACTTCCAAATTTTACCTTTCAATGATATGATTCTTACTCCAAGATGCATGTGCTATAAAAGCAATGTACGATCCAAGATTTGTGAAATTGTAAGACATTTTAAACAATATCTTATGAGATCATGACGCCATTCCAATTTTAGTATTTTTCATATCACATTTAAACTGTATAAAAATGAAAAAAATATCAACATTACACATGTGGAGGTTTGAACTTTTCCAAGGAGACTTTTTGTTTAGAAAAAAATTGGAGAGGAGCTAAAAAGTTACGGAGGTACTTAAATATGAATTATTATTTTTATTTGTTGAACAATTTTTGATACATATAGTTCAAATGTGGATTATATCGAGTGATAGCTAGAATTTTATTTAATACATGAATAATAGCAAATGAATTAAAGAGATACTAACTTTGACATGAACCAATATCCTCCGATCCAAATTAATTGTCGCAACATTAGTGCGACTTTGTACTAAAGTTTTAGTAAAGCTGCGACAATTAATTTGAATCGTAGGGAGTAGTATTTTCCATGTAGAAAATGTTCGTAGCATTTTAGATAAATATTTTTTGAAGAGACTACAAAAGGAACCTTAACTCGGTATTCTAAAATAGAATATAAAATATAAAATAACAAGAGTAACATAAAGGTATATTCATGCATAATAGCATAAAATCAAATTGCTTTCTAAAATCTCAAACTTTTGTAGTGGTATGTGAGGCCAACTCCACCGCGCGACCCTATCCTGTCCGCCCCCGTCCGTTTGGGGTAAAAGGGACAAACGAGACGGGCCAGCGCGTGGGCGCAAACGGACTTTTGTCCGCTTTGTGTCCGTTTTTGACCCATCCCCGGCCCAAAGTTGCGCCGGTTTTGGGGTGAAACGGACAGCGCGCGGACGGGCGGGACGCGCGCGCTTGTCCTCCCCTGGCCCGCCTGTCGGTGGGAGAAACCACCCCCCTCCCCCCGCCCATTTGGCGCCATTTCCCCCAAATCCTCCCACGTCCCTCCCGCCGCCCCCTCTCTCCCCCGTCCATGGCCGACGCCCCGCCGAGTTCCGGCGGCCTGGCCGTCGACCCGACCGCAAAGGTGAAGAAGAAGGCGCCAAGGAAGCTGCGGTCGGAGTGCACGCTGGAGGAGATCGCCAAGTTGGACGCGGAATCGGCGAAGAGGAGGGAACGGAGAGCAGCCGTTCTTTTTGGAGGCTGGCATGAGTGCCGCCCGCCCACTGGGCCGCTGGCAGTGTGCCGGCGAAAAAACATTCACTTTGGAGGGCGGCTGTGTTGCCGGCCGCTGGCTGTGTTGCCGGCGAGGACAACTATTCATTTTGGAGGCTGGCTGTGTTGCCGGCCGCTGGCTGTGTTGCCGGCGATAGTCGTGTAGGCCGCTGGCTTTGTTGCCGGCGTGATGAACTGGGGTCGTGAACTGGGGCTTGGCATTTGAAACGTCCTTTTTTTTTAGAATAGACGCGGACAGGATGGGGCAAAAGGATGCGTCCGCGCGGTGGGCGCACGGCCACCGCATCCCAGGACAGGCCCGGACACGACCCCAAATCCCTACCCAAAGGGACAAAACAGGACAAAACGGACGTCCGTTTGGGGTCGCGCGGTGGAGTTGGCCTGATGGATTGGGACCATCATGTTTCAACAGATTTCTTGTAGTGCCTTATGCTTATCCTGTTTTTTTTTAAAATATCATTGTCGAATTTTTCCAACTAAACTCTTCAAAATCTCTTCATTTTTCTTCAAAAAAATTCTTTGTACCTTGCTATCTATGAAAACCATCGCCACATCATTCTAAACCGTGCTGAAATAGTCTTATGGAGTAAATATGTCCAGATTTGATTGTTGACGTGATGTTTTTGGTTTAAGAGCTAAGGAATTAAATATAGGCAATTGCAAGAGTTGAGAGGTGATAGAGAAAAAGAGGATTGTTTTTATTTTTAGTTGTGCTAGTGAATACTGAATGTTGTGAGTCCAACATCTGAACCATAAAGCTAGTCATAGCATGTTTTTGATGACTATTGTCCCATCAAAGGGAAGTAAAAATATACATACAAATTTGGAATTCAGCGTTTTCAAAAGATTAAACATTTATTTGGGAATCACTTTAGTTTGCACAGAAAAATGGTGTATCACTAAACTATAGCAATGCCATTAATATATGAAGAGTAAATTAAGTGCAAGAACATACTTTGCCCGGACTGATTTCTACATTGTGCACATGAAGGAGCGTCTCCTAGTACTATACCATTTTGATGCCGATAGCTAAATTTTGTTCAAACGAAGCTCAAAACAACCAAGGCTGACATCAACTTACAAAATGAACAAAAGCCAGACTTGTTGCCACCGGCATCTCAAGCTTATGAAAGAAAATGCATAAATATTGTTGGCTTAATCCAGGACAGATGCAACCTTGTATGATTCGACACTGTCCCTGAGGGTCTCCTCAAGTGGCTTGATTTTCCAGCCCAGCATCTCAAGCTTCGTTGAACTAAATGAGGGCTCGTCATCCACTTGGACAAACCTGCCATTGGTTTCGAGCAGAAATACGCATTAGGCTACAGTAGTCATGTCATGGCATCATTGTCATGCCACCATTACCAATTTGCCTATGCAAGAAAGATGGACTTATATGCACCAATAAGAGACTGATCATCATTAATTCAGTGCTTCCACAAGGCACAAAGCACCGTGTATCAAATATGCAGAAACATCATTTTTGTTTCATTCTAATATCAGAAATTAGCTTAAGAAATCAGAGGAAGCGTTGTACGGATCACCAAGTTGCATTTATAAGCTCAACCATATGTATATCAATTAATGACAGGCTTACTTGTTGGCAAATTTGTAAGCAGGATACATGCCCTTCAGCAGGTCAATGACATCAGAGACCTTGCTTGCATGTGAACTGCATACATAACGTCCGGAGACCTCTGGGGTTTCATACACCAAGATGAGAGAATCGGCAACGTCTCGAACATCCACGAAGTTTCTGATTTTGCTCTTTACCTCATTATCACCTGCAAAGAGTCAGAGGATAAAACCATTTCAATCGAATATACTAATGTATGAAGCAGGTATTGGACCTAATGCAGTCATGGAAACATAGGCAAAGAATTCAGCCTTCGGCGATGACTATTTCAGATCGGTGTGGCAAAGCGAGGCAACCTTTCAAGAAATCAACTATGACCGAACTGCTCGCGTTCACCGTAGGTTGCAGCAAGGGCCCGATCACCAAGGACGGGCAGACTGTCACGACATCTAGTCCGCTTCTCTTTGCGTAATCCAAGGCCTGAAGCTCTGCCAGTGTTTTGGAAAGGTAGTACCAATTCTGACAGAATGATAGGAGGCAGGATTAGAAACTGCGAAGACTGAAGCCACATTTCTGCATAACTAAGGGGACTGAAATGATGTTTGAAACGCATTTCACTGGAGACAATCCAATTCTTCATAATCCCTGTACACTTTCTAGCACAAGTGTCACATCACACTGCAGTGAGTTGTGTCATGTCAAGAAATTAATCACGCCACCTCTCCTCGCCGCCGCCAACCCTAGCCGCGCCCAGCCCTCCTCCACCCCCACCTCTCCTCGCCGCCGCCAGAGGCGGTCTCCGGGCAAGTCCGGGGCGCCGCCAAGGAAGGTGGCGGCGGGGCAAGTTGCTGCTCTGCTTCCGCGGGGGCATTCGGATCTGGGGCGGCGGCCCCTCTGGTGAGGCACCACCGGCTTAGCGGCGGGCGGTGGTGCGGGCGTTTGGTTCCGGCGTTCTTGGCCGCGCGGGCGGCGGAATCTCGGAGGACGAGGGCGACGGCGCCAGATCTGGCGCCCCTCCTCCCTGTACGGCGTGTTCTCCCCCATCCGGCCCGCTCGTGTTCCATGGGACGCCGGCGCTGGTGGTGCTAGTGGTGGGGAATCCAGTCCGGGCGAAAGCCATGGCCGACCATGCTCGGCTGCGTCGACGGCGACGCCTGAGGGCGCCGTGTCCCTCCTTGGAGGCGTCTGACAGGTCTGATCCCCCCACTCCCCCTTCCCCTAGTTCTCCCGGGCGAAAGCTCCAACTTTGTTGGGCGACGGCGGCGCCATCGGCGTCGTATCCTTCTTGAAGGCGCCGTTTAGGGAGCTTGGTGGTCGGTGGGCGCTGTTGGGGTGCGGGGGGTGGCGGCGGTGGTACCCTCCTCGTCCTAGCTCTTGCTTTCCATCGCCATTGTATCTTTCCGCTCTGCAAGGTGGTGGCGCTGTCTAGAGGACGGCGACGTTGGTGGAGCGGTGCTTCATCTTTCACATTGATGATGGCGGATCTCGGCGGCATGGTGCTGTGGAGACTCGGCGTCTGATGCGCGGAGATGGACTCGTGCAGGAGGAGGAAGCTGTCTGGCGTCATGGGGACGTCGATGGCAGACTGGCCAGACAAGGTAGAAGCCTCAATTTGATCTGAAGACGGACCTGTGGAAGATGGCGGCGACGACACACGAGTGCGTCTGACCGGATTGCGCCCCAGACCCAGTATGTGGCTCGGCTGGGGTTACCGAATGAGTTTCGGCTTCCGGCTTTTGATGTTAGGCTTAGGTGAGTGGCTTGGGTAGTGGCCCAGCTAGCACCCCCTCATCATATTGGATAGGAGTAGCGGCACATGTTGCCAAGATGGTGGATTCAGACACATTGTTGTAATACTTTGTATGGTTATCGAGAATAATCAATAAAGTGGCCGTATGCATCTCCCAGATGCAGAGGCCGGGGGTCATCCTCCTTTTCTAAAAAAAAAAAAGAAATTAATCACGCCGTACTTACAGGGACGATCATGATTCGTGATTTGGTTGGTGGTCTCACCTCTGTGGTTCTGCAGTAGTCGACGTCAGACCAGCAGTCTTCATCCATGGGCTTGCCTTCCGGCCAGCTGGGGTTCACCATGACGGCAGCGACGGAGGACACCATCACAACCCTCTTGACCTTAGCTTCGGAGCAAGCTTTCAGGACGTTCATCGTGCCAGTCACAGCAGGGGCAATTAAATCAGCCTGCAGAAACACGGAGGCGCTTGCTGGATTACAAGAACAGAACAGGACGTGTTCCCCTGTACCCGTTTATTGACTGAATTTCGGAGAAGAAAACGAGAGAGGGAAAGGGGAAAGGGGAAAAGGTACCTCGGGGTTGGGGGTGTGGTTGGCGAGGACGGGGCAGGCGACGTGGAAGACGGCGTCGCAGCCGGCAATGGCCGCCGCCATGCTGCCGTAGTCCAGCAGGTCGGCCTTGAACAGCCGCAGCCTCTCCGCGGCGCCGTCCAGCGCCGCCAGGTGCGCGTTCTTGGCGTCGCCTTCCGGCAGCAACAGGAGACCGAATCTTCGTTCAGCATCGGTCACGGTCACGGAAGAATCCAACGGTTCGAGAACTCACCGGGGTCACGGACGGTGCCGTGGACGGCGTAGCGGCCGCCGCCGCGGGAGAGGAGCAGCTTGACGAGCCACGAGGCCACGAAGCCGCCCGCGCCGGTCACGCACGCCGTCGTCGTCCTCCTCCTCCTCCCGGCGCCGTCCATCGTTGCTATGGCAGGAGGGAAGAGTGTCGGAGGTACTACCAGCGGTCAACGAGCGCACGCAGCTACGTATTTGATGGCGCGCTGGGTTGGACCACTATTAGAGCACGTGGAAATCGCATGAGTTGACGAAACACTTTGATGGTACTCTACTGTTTAATTATGCAGTGGATGGATAGAGCTGGCAAATTTGGGTCGGACTAGAAAAAGGTGAAGTAGGGCTGAAATAGTAGGAGCATCTGTAGACGTAGAAATCCGAAATATTCCTTCAGTTCCTAAATGTAAGTCCTTTTAAAGGTTTAAAATGGACTACAATACATGGATGTATATGAATATAATATTTTAGAGCATAGATTTACTCATTTTGTTTCATACGTATGTAGTTTTTTATTGAAATCTCTAAAAAGACTTATATTCGGGAACCGAGGAAGTATACATCAACAAGGCCCATCCCATCAACAGATCATGTACATGAAAAAAAATCTCAAATACATCCGCAAGTGATGCAAATATACATCCCTTAGCACCAAAGCAAAACCCAATTAAACCCGGCAATGCGAGAAGAACTGCAGCGGCGGCGGCGGTCCTCCTACACGAATCAATCAAGGTTCCCCGCAAAAAAAAAATCAATCAAGGTCCCTCTGCTTCCTCGATTTCGGTGAGATCCGCGCGCCCTGCCCATCCCAGGCACCTAGCAGCAGCCAGGATGAGGCCGTTGGCATCGCCGCGGAGGCGCTGGAACCAGGAGCGTTTCTTATATTATGGGATAGAGTAAGTAAAATAGAAACAATATAATATTACGTATAGCTCAGATAACGTTCTATATGCTCAAGTTCATGTATATTCAAATATATACATTTTTTCCAGCCTAGATCAGGTTCAGTTTAGCTCAAGTTGTTGTTTTGTTTGTTTTTATGGTTGATTTGAGATGATTTTGACAGTTCATCTCCGGTTGCCTGAGAGCCACGAGGCCGTGATGGATTCCGGCCTTTACCGGCAGGAGGGCTCCGTTTTTAATTGTCTCTTTAGATTTTGTTAGGATTTGTGTCCTACTCAGGAAGGCGAGACGGTGGGCTTCATGAAAATGGAATAAGGTTCTAATCACTTAGCCCCGTTCCGGGCGTGTCTAGCATTGTCGGTGGACATGTGTCTTTGGTGGATCTGTTTCTGGATCAGATCACCGTTCATCAACATTCGTGTGCTTTCAGGTTGGATCCTTCTGATCTACACTACTCTTCATCGGCGGCGATTGTTGTTCTAGTGCGCTGGTCCTATGAGGTCTTAACACGATGACTTCCCGACTGTCTATTATACAAATTTTACCCGGCTCAAGCAAGGGAGGGGCTATGATGGTGCACTTTCGGGTCGTTTCAGTGCATGTAGTCGTCGCTAGGTGGCCTACATATCTGGATGTAACTTTTATTACTTTTGATGTTCGTGTACTGTCATGATTGAAGACAAATAGATCGAAAGTTTTTCTATAAAAAAAATATGAAATTGCGGATTAGCTGTCGTGCACCTAGACTATTTTACATCTTCCGTTGGAGCGGCCCGGCTACTGTATTTTACATTTACTGTTGGAGTTGGGCGTTCTTTGGTGATGTATATTTTACTCACATCATTTTTGGTGTATAAAATACATTATCTATTGGAGATCTCTAAGAGCAGATTTGTTGCTCACCGGCTCCAGGGAAGCCTGGTTGTCAAAAAATACCATTTGAATTTTTGAAAAATTTCCTGAAAAATGAAACATAAGTATGGATGTTTATGTTTCTGTAGGTGCAGTATTTGCCTTTATACACACAAAAACAAAATCATTGAATTTTATAGTGAACAGTGCATGTGCTAGAGATACATGATTTTATTTTTTAGATCACACCAGAATGTTTTTGTCATGAAAATTTATAGAAATGTAGTATACATTCCTACGTATGCGTGTTATTTTTTGTTTCAGTTTTTTTCTTTGGAACTTTGAAGTGTGATTTTGTATTTTTCAAACGTGTCCGGGTTCCAAAAGCATATTCCATGATTATTTAAGTTTTCTTTTAGACAATGATTTTTTTTAGTGATATACAATTTCCGTGAAATAGTGTGACTCAGTTAACATCATAGGCCTGTTAATTATTACAGGCAACAAGCCCATGATCCGCGTGTGAGCCCGTACTGGAAGCCAGCCCGCGTCCAGACTCGCTAGCCCAGAGACCTCCAGTCAGCGCACACCCGTCCGCTCCAAAAAAAAAAAAACGGCCGAGGGCGGCAGGCACATCGCCGGCGACCCCATCCGGCCGCCGCGGCTGGAGGATGCGGGACTGGAGGACTGCGCGCTCCCGCAAGAGTCCATCGCCGAGGCTTTCTCCCTTGCAGCGTTGGCCGTTTCCTCCCGCCTCCCTCACCTCTCCCTCTCTGATGACGAGGACGAGGGGGACGACCCGCTCGCGCCTCGTGGAGGCTGCGTGGAGGCGGGACCCACCTGCGGGGCCATTCCCGAATCCCTTGTTGGCGGAGGGCGCGGCAGTGAATGCCACGCCGACGAGGTCATGGTCGTCGCCGGGCGCGGAGACGAGGAAGATAGGGTTGTTGTGGTCGTCGGCCAAGAGCTGGGACAGGAGAAGGGTTGCGCCGAGGGGACCAGAGAAGGAGAGCAGCGGAAGGTGGAGGATGGGATTGTGGAGAAGGCCATCTTGGTGAAAGATTTCGCGTGAGCTTTTCTTCTAGCTTGATGAGAAGACATCTCCCTAGTATTTGTTGTTTCTTTGACTTGCAATGTATACCTTGATTTTAAGATCAGATGACATTATGCTAATCTCTTTGGTACGGTGGCAAGTTACTTAGCATCAACGGTATTCGACTCGGTGCATTGCTGATGATTGCTGTTGTTTCCTGCTTGATTTGTGCTCGAATTAGCGACATGCTCTTGTTCAAAGAAGTTCGTGACAAGCTAGTGGTTTTGGCAAGCTGCAAATGCAACTGATATTTATTGGCTGTCCTAAGGGTAAGGGGAAATGATGCAAATGTGATTGTGTCTGACATACAATGTGTCTTAGTAGAGCTTGCAAACAGAGAAATGCCACAAGAAACCACTGGATTTGACTTGGCATCAAATCTTTGCAGAAGATTATATTCAGAAACATGCTTTACCATTTCAGGGGAAAAGATTTCTTGCAGAAACCTTCCTCGATGGATTCAGTGGGAAATAATAAAAGGCACCACTCATAAAAAAAATCAATAGAACAGAGCAGACTTCTTGTTGATTATGAACATGATATGGATCATGTACCTTTTCAACAGGAACTGAAATTGGATTACGGACAAACTAACACCATTGCAATACACAGTGCCACTGGCGAGCAAAACTAGTGGAAGATTTTCTTATAAACTAATTAGATGTGCTAAGCTCACTAGCAGGTTAGTGTGCCGATATCCTGGCGTAGCAGCAGATTATTGTGTCAAAGTGAATGGAAGTGTTGAAAAGGATGTTTGTGTGGAGACTTGAGAGTAGATATGTATAGCTGAGTAACTAGTTAAATAGCTTGAAGGATTTTTCGACGTGTAACATGATCGAGGTCATTGCATCTCTTTGTTCTGCCCATATATTTGCAGCCCTGCAGGTAGCTTTTATGCTTAAGTGTCTTTTCTGCAACAAGATGAACTCTATGATTCAATTAATTTCTGAAAAAACTAAGGCTAGATGGTTTCAGCTAAGTCATCTAACAATCTGCGTAACAGAGTCTTTTTGTGACTGGTATTTTTGATTGGCCAGTCACGCTTCCTGGTAGGATGGCTGCAAAAAGGTCATTATGATAGCATGTTTCTCAAAGTTCAACAGATATATTTTGATTGGGGTAAGAGATTCATAAAAATACTATTCGCAATTGTTAATATCTCTGAAATATGATCGTATATCATGTGTCCCATCTAGTCCAGGTTTATCAGCTCTGCATTTTGAGGTACTCATGTGCTTCAGTATTCCAACTGTACTCAAGTGCTTAAGTGCTTCAGTGCTTTAGGTACATCTACTTGATTGCTTCATTTGGTTTAGGGAAGTATTAAGAATTCCCACTTTCGGATGCTTCATTCATGTTTGTTGTGCATGAGCCAAGGGGAAAATGAAGCTGGCCAGAATCTGTTGCAAAGAAAGGAAGCCAGATACATCAGGTTTCAGCATTTTCATCTGTTTCAATTTAAGATCATTGTAGCTTTAATTGATGAGTTCTTCTCATTTTTGGCATGCTATCCAGGTAAAAAAAATTGGTATGCTTTTGATTTTCTATCACCTCTTCTCATCCTCATTACTACGTGATTACACGAGCACCGCCATGCAAGGCATCTTTCCTGAGTTATATGAATTCATGATGTAAAAAGGCAACAACTTAACCTTCTT
>NC_041392.1:584116742-584127292 GCF_002162155.2 Triticum dicoccoides | reverse complement strand
AGGAGGGTGTCTCTTGAGCGCTTCCTGGAGAAAATGCTATGACATGTTATCACGAACAAAGGATAGCAGTAGGCAGCAGCTCTCTATTTTCTTCTGGAGCATATTATTAATTCCACTTGCGGATATTTCAGATTAGTTTTTCTACATGCTGTACATGTGTACCACAATATTCAGAAATGCATTATGCATGTGGCCAAGTCTTCAGAACGTGGTCTTTTACTGCTGGCCCCTTTCATAACCACGTCCAATCGATTTATTTCGCCTTTCAACTGTATTTGGATAATTTTCCATTTTAGACTTAATGATTTAGCATGAGAGGTTTGGTATATGACACACATATTTTCCTGTGATGTAGTCATTGACTATGTGAGAAAAGTCTGAAAATGGGTATGTGAGACGCTGCATGAGTTGGAAATAAGCCAGGCAGTAGATGAGATAATATCAATTTAAGAAGCATAGTGATATTCAGTGTAAGTAATGCTGTTTTCAGAGGTAAAAAATAAAAAACCGAGGATGGATTGTGCTCTTCAACCGGAAAGATGAACATGAACTTTTGGGGAAAATAGATAGTATTGAACTTTTCATTTTGTTAAATCCTTCGATTAATAGTCCTCCTGTGTTTAAGTTTTTTTTCCTGGCCAGCAGGCCGCGGCAATGCACGGCTTCCCTTCTAGTTTTCATTAAACCTTCAAAATATTCACCATAGTTTGGCAAGACTAAGATAATCAGGGCACAGTGTTGTTGCCGGAAAATGCTCCAAGTATGAATTCCCTTATAGTTTTCATTAAACCTCCAAAATATTCACCATAATTTGGCAAGACTAAGATAATCAGGGCACACCCTATTCAGGAGGCCGATCTTTTTTTAAGTGTTTTTTAAATAGACGCTCATATAAATGCACATACACTCATCTTGTGAACGCATGCACACCCTATCGCTATGAGCATCTCCGAGAGCTGGCACGCCATTTTAAGATTGACGAAATCGCGACAGGCGCCTCGTAGTCGGCATGAATGTCTCCTCCTTGGTGTGCTGGTTTCATCACAAGGAACCTAACCAGCTGAGCTATGCTCAGTTCGTCATGAGGCTGATCTTTTATCTATACAGTTACTAAGCTCCCAAGATTTTTGATGCTCCCGGTACGTCGTGGTTTTTGAGTCGGTTGTAGGCTTGCCTATGAAGTTGTGTATCGGCTGTTACTTGTATATGAGCCCGCTTCCATGTTTTAATTATCCAAATATTTTAAAAGTCCACGAACAGTTTTGGTCTCTGATTTTTCTTAATTCATGAAGACTATTTGAAATCCCTAAATATTTTAAAAATTTACAAACATTGTATAAAATCATGTTTTTCTCAGGCGGAAGATTTTTTAGAATCCAAGATTAAAAAAATCATGAACATCTTTTGATTTAGCAAAAAATTTGAAAACAAAAAAATTGATAGCATGTCTCTTCTAAGGTAGCAGCGGAGCGAGTAGGAAAAAAAGGTAAGCAAGCGAGTGAGGCAGTGGGCCGAGGTGAGCGAGCGCGAGCTTCACTGGACGACCCGACGGGCTCACACAATTACCATTGATTGACAATAAAGCCGGAACATGTAAGGAACCACGCTAGAACAAGTCCACTCTCCTTTCAAAACAAATACCATCTCCAACGGTATCCCAATACAATATATGAATGAAAAAATACCACCAAAATATAGTTAAAAACTAAGCCAACACAGATAAAGTCAAAATGAAACAATGAACTACAATAATCTACGAGAGAGATTAATCCCACGAGTGAATAACAGCGCAACAAAGTGCACGATAGCCTATAGTACATGATTGATAGCACCAAGAAATTGCACGCCAAGGAGTTCAGTATAATGCCGAGAAAAGTAGAGATGCAACATGACAACCAGTTTTTCTTCCCAGGAACTTTTTATGTTGACAATTTAATGATGGAGACCCAAAGTGGTCGGACCCTTCCCTGGACCCTGCGCAAGCGGGAGCTACATGCACCAGGTTGCCCTTTTTTTTTAATTTAATGATGGAGCAAACTACCTTTTGAAATTTGTAGGCCAAAAACTTGTTATCTCAATTCAAATAGTTTTCCATACCGCTTACAAAAATTATTTATTCTCATTAGTACATGTTTATTACATCCAAAAATACTATCCACCCAGTTGGTCATCACTTAGTTCACGGGGCTAAAGGAGATGAGGTTGCGTGTGTTGCTCCTAATCTCCTCAACCAAAAACGCTTCGTATCTAACAGGTTTGTTGTTGCTGTTGAATGCTTTGATGATGAGGTGATATTTCACACCGGCATCGGGCGCCTTTTCACCGCTCATCACCTTGATGAACTTGAGCCCATCGTGCGCCTGCTTGACGTGCTCCGCCACTGCCCACTTGCCGAGCTCTTGGACGTGCGGTTCATTGACGCCCCCAATTGGATACCAGGCTACTTGGGCGAATGTGGCAACGGGATAAGCCACTGCAACAGTGGCGGCAATGAGGAGAAGGAGACTGCAAGTCCTCATGGTGACAGATTTATGGTGGTACGACTTTGGGTTGATGGATGCGCTTATGTAGCTTGGGGATCAATCAAGTTTCTTGTTGTTGTGCTGGTTAGGTGAATGAGGTGCATGACATCTAAATATATATGGCCATTGCAAGGTAGATATTAATTGCATACATATCCACCACAAGCAATTCAGTAGTATCAATCAATTAGATGTATATCCAAATTGTTGTACTAAAGTACTTCCTAAAATGAAGTGTGGTCATTAAGAAATTCACATGATATCATTGATGGATTATTTTCTGCTTTTTCAAGGCTTGGATTCTATTGGTATATTCATAGACCAAGTTACTTTTCAAAATAAGACGACATCGACCTATTCCAACGGTGTACATTGGCCAATTGTGCACCGACCTAGAATCCACAAATGGCGTTGGTCGATGAAGACAACGCGATTGTTGGAAGTATGACCTAAAGGTAATAATATTATATTATTTTATTTTATATATTCATAATTACGAACTTATATTGTATGCTATAACTGCTATGATCTTGGAATATACGATTCAGTAGAAAACTCATATGCACGTGCGGAATGACAAGCGGTAAAATAAGATTCCTAGTGTATAATGTATCCATGGCAAAAAAAAAAAAGGAATCACAAGGATAGTAATGTTAGGAGCTCGGATACATCTGCACCAAGTGAAGTAATTCAAAAAGACAACCCGTTTAAAAAAAGCTAAAGAAAACTACACATGAAAGATGAGAGATTCTTCTAGGTGGTTGCAAAGTTTCACGCTCACATGACATCTGAGGAGCTTGGCACAAAGAAAACAATATAAAAGCTCAAAAAATGCCCAAAGCTGCAAAAAAATTGATCTCTGATTATGTTTGTTTTGTACTGAGCTCCTCGGATGCCGTCTCGGTGTGAAAATTTGCACGCACTTACAAGAGTCTTTCATCTTCGATGCGTAATTCTTTTTAGATTTTTTTGGATTTGTTTGATATTTTATTTCCTTTACCTTTCCAACGCGTTTGGCAATATTTGGGAAGGGGGATGGGAGTTTAGTGTAGGGAATTGTATTGAGATTAGATATGGTATGAGTCATTTTATCTCAATCCTCGGTTTGGCCATGATAGGAATTATTTTTGAGAATTTGAGAATTTGAGGGTATTTGTATTCCTTTGTTTGGTTCATGAGAATTGACAAGGGACTAGACCAGGAAAGTGAACATAAAGTTATGACGAAGGGTTAAGATTGACTCACTAAAATAATTCCCTCTCAACTGCCAACCCCTTCCTCTCCCCTGTTAATAAAACGGTGAGAGTTAGAGTCTCAAGTCCTAGACCTATTCCTTTATAAATTCTCAATCCCCCTAACCAAACAAATGATTTGAAGTCTGGTACCCCTTTAATTTCCATTCCGTGACTTTAATTACCCTCAATCAGACACCCTTTTCATACCGGGGAGCATGAGCTTGGGGTCAGAGTTGGATTTCCGGAACATGAGTAACTTTTTTGTAGGAAAAAAACATGAGTAATTGAAAGGACGTTTCAGTTCACAGTTACCTCCATTAAAAAAAGTTCACAGCGATCTGCTTCTGGGCTAAGCCCAGCCCGTTTGAGAGCTGCTACCATTCCACAGCCCAGAGTTCCATTTCTTCTACGCTTATCTCCATTCCTATTCAGAAAAATCTCCATTCCGACTCTCTCTCCACCGAAACAGAAACACCAACCTCCCCTCGGCCGGCGACCATGGCGGAGGCCGCGGCCGCAGGAGCGACGCCTCTCCTCCGCAACCTCCCCGATGAGATCGTGCTCTGGGAGATCCTCGCCCGCCTTGACCCCAGATCGCTCATCCGCTGCCGCGCCGTCCGCCGCGCCTGGCGCCGCGCCACCTCCACCCGTCGCTTCCTCCTGGCCCACCACGCACGCCAGCCCGCATTCCCCATCGCCGCCGACAACAGGTACCGTAACTTCCTCGCCTTCGACCACCGGTCCGCCGCCACCGCCGACGCCCAGTTCCACACCGTCGCCCGGCTTGGCGGGTCCTTCAGTCTGGAGCTCTGCTGCGACGGCCTCCTCCTCGTCGCCAAGTCTGGCATGCTTGGCAATCGCGCCCGCCTCGCCGTCTGCAACCCGGTAACGCGTCAGCACGCCTCCCTCCCGCCCCTGCCGGACTTCAACATCCTGGGGATGTACCTACACGGACCTACCGACGAGTACCGGCTGTTACTGCAATGGAGGGGCGCAATGGACTGGGGGGACGACAGTGACTTTGACTCGCCTACAGGCAAAAATGGCTGCTATGTCTTTGCGCTGGGATCCGACCAGCCACCGAGGTACATCGGGTTGTCGGAGCCCAAATTCTCGTCGGCTTACTTCCACGGACCTGCCCGGGTGCGTGATAGCCTGCATTGGTGCCTGTTTTATCGCCCAGGCGAGACCCCACTGGAGGATTGTGAGGCTGGATGGGAACTGGTGGTATTTGACACCATAGCTGAGTCATTTCGGCAGATGCATGCTCCAGTTGATCCCACCAAGTCATGCATCCTTGAGATGGATGACATGCTTGGCATCTATTGCTGTAACAAGGCTGCGGAAGTTGTTGATATATGGGTGTTGCCGAACTACGACAGTGAGGTTTGGGACTTGAAGTACCGGGTTGCATTGCCGATCGCAGAAATCAGGGGAAAGCTTGAAGGCCATGATGGTGAGTGCTATTGGTATGTGACCGTTGCTTCGGGTGGTGGTGACGAGCTCTTGCTGGCCAGTTTTGGTCGTTCGCTGTTTTACATTGACACTCATGGCAAACTGGTTGCTAGCTTCCAAGACATCTTTCCCTCTAGGCATCGGCTCAAACAAACTCTTGTTCCGCATGATTTCTTCAGAACAGTAAAAGGTCAGGCTGTCGACGCTTCACCTTTCATCTGACGGATGTTGAGAGAGGCGGTGCTTCTTAACAGGCTAGTTTTCATATCCTCGTGAGTTGTAATGTCTATGTATTGGATCAAGTATGGGCCTGCTGATTTCTTCTTTTTGTGTCAATCAGAAGTGACTGTCATGTGGTTGCATGAAACCTATGCTTGTTTCACACTTTAGATACCATTTCGGGATGAAGTGACTACTGCTTGTGTTGATGCTAAATTTACCAAGCCGTTTTGTTCTGCTTTTGAAATATTGTCGAACTCATCCGCCTCATATCTCTATTTTCTTGGGCTGAGGACATGCTTTATTCTATATTCATCTAGTGTTCTTCTCCATACTTGATATTAAGCATTCTTTATGCCTCACATCACTGTTTCTTGAACTGAAGAATTGATCGATTTACCTCTTGATCTAGTGGTCTTCTTAATAGTCAATTTTTTTGTGTGTTTGCTGTTTGTACCCTTTGTTGTAGCTGGCAATGAGAAGAGGCAGGTTTTACTCCTTGCCGACTTGAAGCTGCACCTGACTTCTAGAATACCTTGGAGCACAACTAATTTAATTAAATGCTTGCATGTTGCATCATAGTCAACTTCTCAATGAATTGTTCTGTTATAATTCAGTTTTCTTCATGCATCTATCTATCACATCTACCACCGTCAACTGTGGCTGTCTGTTGCTGGTTATAAGTTAACTAGTATATGAGCTCAGTTGATGTGATCCTCTCGTAAATTAAACTTGGCTTATGCAGGATCATGTATTGGATTGTAGGCTTGCAGCAATGTGCATTTGTGGGAGATGATTGATGGTCATAGAGCCATCTTAT
This sequence comes from Triticum dicoccoides, assembly GCF_002162155.2. NCBI lineage: Eukaryota > Viridiplantae > Streptophyta > Magnoliopsida > Poales > Poaceae > Triticum > Triticum dicoccoides. Next base: position 584,121,041 of record NC_041392.1, on the reverse strand, counting down.
GTGTGTCTGTCTTGATAGCTTCGAGCAGATCTATTTATTGCAGGATTTAGACATGTTTTACTTTAACAAATGATTCCAAATCCTTTTGATTTCTTGTGTATAAGATTTTAGGCTAGGTTCAATGTCATATTTACACCCTTTGCTAAATAGCTAATAAAATAATAAGAGAAATGATGGACATGGTTAGTAAGCTCACCACTATATCGAGAATTGGACATGTCTGTAGTAGCATTGTTCTAGAAAAGTCTGGTACCGCAGTCCTGAAAATCTATGAATATCTTGTTGCATTTTTCTGTTGCACAGTTTGCAATTATTACCTATTATTATTTCAATTCAATTGTTAACCATTTTGATAGATGCTTCATGCGAAGCTTGTAGCACAATTGTTGTTAATAACTTCTTTGGTGGTGCTGTGCATATAAAAGTTCCGGGCACAATTTGTTTTTTGTTGTTTCTACATGCGTTTGGTAGATTCAGATGTTAACATATTTCTGCTGGCAGGTGCTGTACTTTACAGATTTTTTTGCGGGTGTACTTTACAGTTAGTAACATCATGTTCAGAGCGCACAGACATGCTGTTTGGACTTCGGATCATACTATGAAACAGAAGTTGTTTAGGATTGAGGGCATGCTTCATTCTGTTTATCTAGTGTTCTTCTCTTGCTGGTCAGTTTTGGTCATTGGCTGTTTTACGTTGACACTGATGGCAAACTGGTTGCTAGCATCCAAGACATCTAGGCACCGGCTCAAACAAACTCTTGTTCCGCATGATCTTTTCACAACACTAGAAGGTTACGCTGTGGATGCTTCACCTTTAATCTGAGGGCTGTTGAGTGAGTCGGTGCTTCTTAATGGCCTAGTTTTCATATACTCGTGAGTTGCAGTGTTTATGTATTGGATCAAGTATGAGCCTGCTGATTTCTTCTTTTTGTGTTGATCAGAAGTGGCTGTCATGTGGTTGCACGAAAGCTATGCTTGTTTCAGACTTTAGATACCATTTCGGGATGAAGTGACTACTGCTTGTATTGATGCTAAATACCAAGCCGGTTTGCTCTGCTTTTGAAATATTTTCGAACTGATCCACCTCATGTCTCTATTTTCTTGGGCTGAGGGCATGCTTCATTCTGTTTATCTAGTGTTCTTCTCCGTACTTGATATTAAGCATTCTTTATGCCTCATATCATTATTTCTTGAACTGAAGAATTGATTGATTTACCTCTTGATCTAGTGGTCTTCTTAATTGTCAATTTTTAGTGTGTTTCCTGTTTGTTCCCTTTGCTGTAGCTGACAATGAGAAGAGGCAGATTTTACTCTTTTCTGACTTAAAGCTGCACTTAACTCCTAGGATACCTTGGAGCATTACTGATTAAATTAAATGATTGCATGCTACTCCCTCTGTCTGGAAATACTTGTCATCAAAATGAATAAAATGGGATGTATGTAGATGTATTTTAGTTCTAGATGCATCCATTTTTGTCCATTTTGATGACAAGTATTTTCGGACGGAGGGAGTACATCATAGTCTTCTCAATGAAGTGTTCTGTTATAATTTAGTTTTCTTGATGCATCTGTCTATTGCATCTACCACCTTCTACTGTGACTGTATGTATGCTGGTTGTAACTAGGATATGAGTGCAGATTGTGATGCTCTCGTAAAATCAAATTTGGCTGTTGATTGTAGCAATGTGCATTTGTGGGAGCTGATTGATGGTCAAATGTGGGACCATCTTACGTGTGTCTGCCATGATAGGTTGGAACAGTGTTATTTCTTGCAGGATTTAGACTTGTTTTATTCTAGTGAATGATTCCAAATCATCTTGATTCCTTGCATAAAGAATGAGATTTTGGCTGAGTTTCAATGTCATATTTCTGGCCCTTTGGCCAGTAGCTAATAATCAGAGAAACGATGGAGATGGTTAGGTAGGTCTTATGGAGACTAAGCTCACCACTATATTGAAAATTGGACATGGTTGTGGTAGTATTGTTCTAGAAAAGACTGGTACTGCAGTCCTAAAAATCTTGTTACATTTTTCCGTCGCATGATTTGCCATTACTACCTTTTATTATTTCAATTCAACTGTTAACCATTTTGGATAGATGCTTCATGCGATGTTTGTAGCACAGTTGCTGTTAATAACTTCTTTAGTTGCGCCGTGCATATAAAAGTTTCAGGCACAATTAGTTTTTTGTTGTTTCTACATGCATTTTGTAGATTGGGATGTTAACATATTTCTGAGGGCAGGTGCTGTACTTTACAGTTAGTAACATTCTGTTCTGAAGCATTCTTTATGCCTCATATTACTACTAGTAAGTTATACGTGCATAGCACGTGAGAGCTCATATAGTCAAACTACAACCAAAGATAGACATATTGTTACTGTAAAATATATTGTGCCTGTTTTATCTAGGTATCCTTTTTGGCTAGTTATGCCGGCAAATGAAATTGTGAGGCATATGCATGAAGTATAACATACAAAAATCACGTAAAATATACTGAGCGTGTTTTATCTAGGTATCTTTTTTGGCTATCTCAAAGCTAATGTTCTACAGTATCTGTAAAGATAAATATGATTTATGAAGGTACATAGACTTGAATACGAAGTAAAATGAATGATAGTTTTGATAGAAAAAGAAGTTAGGAGAGTCTGAGTATGGAAGAGTCTAGAATAAAGTAGAAGTGTGCTTTAAATTTTGTGCAAAATGTCCATATGGCTTTAGCCCAACCATAGAATCTTCTAGATAGTACACGTGGAAGAATCCAGTGAAGTAATGAGAAGATCCAACGGTCAATAACACTCGGATTTGCCACGTCTCCACCGTTAGATCGGCTTCATCCAATGGTTGTTATTCAAAGTTATTTGCACACTATATAGTGGTATAGATTTCTTGAACTGAAGAATTGATTGATTTTACCTCTTGATAGCTGTTTCCTGTTTGTAACTGATAATAGTTGTTTCCTGTTTGTAACTGATAATGAGAAGAGGCAGATTTTACTTTTTGCCTACTTGAAGCTGCACCTGCCTTCAAGAATATCTTAAGCACAACTAATTAAAATAAATGCTTGAATGTTGCATCATAGTCAACTTCTCCATGAAGTGTTCTGTTATAATGCAGTTTTCTTCATGCATCTATCTATTGCATCTACCACCGTCAACTATTGCTGTCTGTTGCTGGTTATAACTAGTATATGAGCGCAGTTGATGTGATGCTCTCGTAAAATCTAACTTGGCTTATGTAGGATTCTGTATTGGATTGTTGGAATGTGTATTTGTGGGAGCTGGTTGATGGTCAAATGTGGGGCCATCTTATGTGTGTCTGTGGTGATAGGTTGGAACAGTTTTATTTCCTGCAGGATTTAGACATGTTTTACTCTAATAAATGATTCCAAATCTTCTTGATTTCTTGTGTAAAGAATGAGATTTTGGGTTGAGTTTCAATGTTATATTTCAGGCCCTTTGCCCAATAGCTAATAGTTAACCACTATATTGAGAATTTGACATGGTTCTAGTAGTAGTAGTATTGTTCTAGAAAATAATGGTACAGCAGTCCTGAAAATCTTGTTGCATTTTTCTGTTGCACGGTTTGCAATTGTTGCTGCTTATTATTTCATTCAACTGTTTGTAGCACAATTGCTGTTAATAACATCTTTAGCTGTGCTGTGCACTTAGAAGTTCCGGGCACATACATTTTTGTTGTTGTTGTTGTTGTTTCTGAGGGCGGGCGTTGTAGTTTACAATTACTATATCCTGTTCAGAGTGTAAAGACGCATTGTTTGGACTTCGGATCATACTATGAAATGTGAGTGGTTTAGGATTGAACTCGATCTGAAGAGTTCGAGATGTGCTTGTGATGCTGCAGCAGAAGCGGGTGCGCTTGCACAACTACTGAAAAGCAGCATGCTAGCGTGTGAGGCGAACAGTATTGAAAGAGATCATTGTTTTCGGTCTTGCATAGTACGTGCTACCTGGTACTAGTGTTATTTCACCGACCAAACGTAATTACCAGGCTACCTGTGCCTGTATTTTAAGCAAAAATTTAGTACTCCCTTCGTAAAGGAATATAAAAATGTTTAGAATATTAAAATAGTGATCTAAATATTTTTATATTTTTTTACGGAGGAAGTATTTGTGATGCTCGTAAAAAAAATGAGCGTAGAAACCGGTATGTTGGTCAGTGAAGATCGATTTTATAGCGAGCTCAGTTAGTGAGAAGTGGTAAGAACAAAAAATGGCGGCCAGAATTTGTTATGCCCGGCATGGTTGCCGTAGTGGAGCAGCTAAGAGCATCTTTAGCCGTTCG
>NC_041392.1:584114343-584116570 GCF_002162155.2 Triticum dicoccoides | reverse complement strand
CCAAGGGCGTCCAAAAAGAACCGTCTGGGGGCGAGCCGGCGCTAAATTGGAGCGTGGGGATGACTTTGTTCCCAGTCGTCGGCCCACAGATCGTTCCGGGTTCGGCGATATTTCATACAAATATATGCAAGCTCGACGATTTTGGCACGAACTCGGTGAAATTTCATTGAAATTTGTACAGAAAATATGAAAACAACGCCTAAACTATGCCTAGCCGCCGTCACCATCGCCGTCGCCGTCGTCTACATGCCGAGAAGCCTGCAAAAGCGGGTGTAGTCGCTGCCGTCGCCATCATCGTAGTCGTCGTCGCGTGCCTCGCCTGTGCCGTCGCCGTCCCTGCTGCAGCCCTGGCCAGGGTCGCTGACGCGCGATGGGGCGCTGGACGGCCCAGCCTTGTCCTCCTCATCGCTATCGAGGACGATGACACCGCCCTCCTCGCACCCGCAGCGCCGGGCCTGAAGCTCCGTGTACGCCCGGCGCTGGCGGTGCACCTGCTCCCGGATGTATTCCTCCTTCGCCCACTTGAGGGCGGACTCATCGTCGGGGGCCACCATCTCGACGTGCTCCGACTTCACCGGGAGCAGCCCTGGCTCGAGCTTCGGTCGGACCTGAGGGAGCTGCGCGGGGAGGGCCGGGCACCCTCGTTGATGATGAGGGCACCGCCGTGGGTGCGGCGCCCGAGCGGCGTCTCCTCCGGCTCCATCCGCCGTGGCATCCAGGAGCTACCCCGGCGGCGAGAAAAGGACGGCCGCGGCGGGTACTCGAGGCGCGACACGTTTCCGGTCTCGATGTGGTTGAGGACGGCCTCGAGGGTGCGGCCTGGCACGCCCCACCACTTGCGTCGCCCGTCGGCATTGAGGTGGCCGCGGGGGATGACGCCGTTGGTGGAGGCGATCTGCTCCTCGCAGCGGCATTGGAAGTACATGGCCCAGAGGGTGTGGCTGTCGGCGGCGTAGCGCGGCTCGTTCCGCTGCTCCTCCGTCAGGGACGAGCTGATGCGGGCGATCTCGGCCCGCCGTGCCGCCCCTTCGGGCACCGGGACGCCGCCGGCGCTCAGCCTCCACGCCCCCGACACTCGCATGTCTGAGGGCGCCGGGTACTCGGCATCGTAGAGCAGGCGCGCCTCCGGCTCTTGGAGGTTACGGCGGCCGAAGCCGTTCGCCGCCGCGCCATCGCCTGGGAACCTCTTGGCCATCTGTTCGTCGGCGGGAAGAGGGGAGAGTGTTGCTTTCTGCGGCAGAGATGGGGGAAATGAGAGCTGTGGCGGCCACTGGCGGGGAGGTCGCCTTTTATAGCCGTAGATGGGGGCGGCGACGGGCTGCATGCCGGGCGACGCATGGCGGGAGAGGGCGGGACGCGCGTCACGGCGCCTTCATCACTATGCCGCCCGTGAGGCACCAATGGAGGCTGACCGACGCGGCAGCCTTCGCATTGATTTTTGCGGGAACCGAGACGATGAGGACGACGAAGGGGCGTCTCGCTGACTCGGCGGGCCCATTCTCTTTCGCGCCAAAAACGCTCGTCCCGGCGCCCTCCAGCGCGCCGGGTTCGGCCTGGGTCCGCCGGCGGCAGTTTGGGCTTAAACCGACGAAAACGGATTTTTAGAGACGCGACTGAGCCAATTTTTAGGCGCCGGCCGTCAACAGAGGGGCTTGTTGAGGGCGCGGCTGGATATGCTCTAAGAGGGGCCAATAATGGTGTGCCATCGGAGTGGAGAGCGGTAAGGCGACGCCGGCACACTCTTCCTCTGTGCCCATCGACACGCCGCAGAAGGCGGGGAGCACATCGGCGGCCCGACGAGGTTAAAATTCAACTATGCGTATTCGGGCACCTAGTTGTTGGATGGAGGCTGATCTTCTGTCTGGAACAGCGACGAGGCTTGGCCGCTCCTGATGTTGGATCAGCGCCTGTACTGTACTGTACTGTACTGTCAGTGTTGTCCGTCATCATGACGTGAAGTAGTAAGTTGTTGGAGTCATTTCAGAACTCACATCTCAATACCTACTCCTGTGGCATTGCGCACATAAGCTACGAACGGCACGCATCTCCAAGGCATTGCTTAAGTTATCCTCATCGGCTAGCGTGATCTGCCGACGGTGTCGGCTAGAGTGGCATCAGTGCAGTAGAACAAACAGCGCTTTTACATAAAACAAATCAGCACGGCATTGCCCGTCCGCCGAATGAGGTGCATGCAGTCTTAACCAATGGAGCCCGGCGGTTCGCGCCC
>NC_041392.1:584100504-584113797 GCF_002162155.2 Triticum dicoccoides | reverse complement strand
TTTTCGCATCACAGCGCAGCACGCCCAGCCCCGGCCGATCCGCACACATGATCGCCAGTGCGCGGGCCATTTTAAATACGCCTCCCGGCCAGTGGAATCACAGGCTCGCAGCGTGCTGACCTTAGGGAACTCGACAAACCCGCCATGGGATCCCATAGTCGGCCCCGGCTAACCCCGCGACGTGTCCCGGCGAGGAGTATTATAGTGGCCGCAGCGGCGCCGTGCCGTGCCGCGGGGGCGAAGCCCATGTGCGCGCCACCGGTCCGGGGATCATTAGAGCCCGTCCAGGTGCACCGCGCCCCGACAAAGGCGTGGCCTGGAAAAGCGCCTTAAGCCGGGGGATCGGGGGCTAATCTTCGCTGTCATTGGTGGGTTAGTTTAATTGCTTTGCTCTTATCCTCGGCGCCGCTGTTGGAGCTGGCCGTTTGGCAGCTTGGAGGAAGGAAGGAGGGCGTGGGGGTTATCTTGAGGTTGGATATGGGCTAAATCGACCCATTGGATGTTCACAAACCCTCAAGATTTTATATGTGCGTACGAAAGGTCATACAAAAGATTTTCTCAATTCTCTCCAGGCCTCTCTCTCAACCCTAACCGCCGCCAAGTTTCTCCCATATGACGTCGCATCGGTGCCCCTTCGCATCCCCGTTAGATGGCCTTGTCGATGGGAAGAGGAGTGGGGGGCGTCTGTTCGTTTTTTTCTCCTTCAGTATTGTTTCTCAGCGACATCGACGACGTGGCGGCGGCAGCGATGACGTATTTGAATGAGGTCTCTCCGGTCACTTCCTGCCTCGACGACGTCCGATCGGGCGTCAGTCAAGGGCATATGAGAGTTTGTCTCTCTAGATCTCTCGGCTCTCTTCAAATCTTGATAGTTAGTGTGTCCCTAATGGAGAGCAATTGATTGGCTATTAATGCGACGACTTCGACATCTTATTATGTGTTGTTTTGCGACATGGCATGGTTTCTCCAATCATCTGCACCCGATGGTGATGAACTGCAAACCTATTTTGCGTGGGATGATGCTCCAACCAATGCTTCTTCATCAACTTCTAAAGGATGAGTGGTTATTGCGGCCTTTATGTCAAAGGCGTTTGCAGATGTCCATTTATTTACTGTTGGTTTGGTGTAATTTTCAATCTCCCATGGGTGGTGTATCATCGAAGGAAGAAGAAGGCGAATATGTTTTTATTTTGTACTGGTTGATCTGTGTTTTTAGTTGTTTCCCATTGTACTAGCAATTATTTTCCTTAATAAATATCACATATAAAATGCTTGTTAGTGTTTCTTAAAAATAGATTTAATCAGCGAACTGAGCCTAGCTCAGATGGTTAGGTTCTTTGCGGTGGAAACAACCCAACAGGGTTCAAGTCCTACACTTGGCATTGGCGCTCGCATTTTCTGGATCTATTTCAGACTTACTGGCGATATTCGTTCAATGGGAGAAGACATTTCCAATGACTACAAAGAAGCATGTGGTGACTTTATCAATCAATTAGAGAAACAGATATACGCCCTATTTTGGCAATTAGATGACATATAGCTTCATACATGTTTGGGAGAAGCCCATATTACAATCTCAAACTACCAGCAAGCCTAACACAACCTTCAACTACGAAACTGTGTAATTTACAACCCTTGACTTTCAATACTGAAAAACAACCTTCAGGTGGTTTTTTACATGTGTTGACTTGTTTTGACCTGTCAACGTCCTAGTCATCCGCCATGTCACCATCTCCTGAATATGAAATTTGCTTGTATTTTTACCATTCAACAATACTTCTTCAAACTTTCATAGATTGAATCTAAGGGTTGTGTAGATTTTTGAGGATATTTTCAATTTTTTCTGAAAACTGTTTATGCCAAAATTTAATCCAGAATGACTGAATGTGAATTTTAGCTCTCATTTTTTTCTCCTGGTTGGAACTTTCCCTGATTTATTATAACATTTGTGTTGATTTTTGAGATGTTTTCCATAATTTTTTGGAAACTTTGTTCTTGACCAAAATTTGACCCCAAATGGCTCTGAATTTGAGTTTTCTCTCATTTTCTATACTTGGCAAAACGGGTTTAAAATTTCTCAGATTCAATATAATGGTTGTTTAAAAGTTTGAGAAATTTTTCAAATTTTTTTCTGGAAACTTTTTATTTCGACCAAAATTTGACCCAAAATGGCTCAGAATTTGAATTTTCGCTCTCATTTGTTTTGCACTTAGCAAAACTGGTTGAAACTTTCCTAGATTGAATAATAATGGTTGTGTTAATTTTTGAGTTTTTTTTTAATTTTTTCTACAAACTTTTTTTGGCATAACTTGACCCCAAATGGCGATGGCTAGGACGCTGACCAGTCAAACCGGTCAAAAGTCACCTAAAGGTTGTTTTTTGCCCGATATTAAAAGTTGTGGGTTGTTAAATAGTTTCGTAGTTTAGGGTTGTGTTTTTGGACTTTGCTGATAGTTTGACGTTGTAATATGGACTTCTCTCTACATGTTTTGATACTAATCATATGTGTTTGATTCAAAAATGATGAAAAGATTATGTCATGCTAGATCTAGTAATGTGGAATTCACATTATATTGGTACTCTTTTCTGCTGGCAATCAATATCTTAAGAATATAATAGTTCATTTTAATACATGAGTGATACTATTTCATTTCTCCATGTTCTTGAGATTAAGATGGAGGTGAGATTTTCAACCAATTCATGGGTGTGGGGTGAGTTAAAAAATCTGCACATATAACTATTTATACTAAACTTTGTTACCTCGTTATAACACACCTAGTTGTATGTTGTTTTTATTGATACATTTTTTATATATTATACATACAACACTTTTTTATTGGCGGTATTAACAACTCAAAATGTCTATTAATACTAGGGTTTCAGTTCCCCATACAATGTCCATATATAGCACTATATATTTGTAGTGATAAACCAAACATGTGTTTTGTTACAACAAGTGATTTAATTATTTAGTTTGGGGTACTTAATCAAACTAATATTTTGACATTATTTTGCCAATGTAGTTATGCCATTGATGTATTATAATGTATATATATATATATATGTACCATTTTTTCATGGTATTGTTAAATGCATGTATAGTTGGAGGATTGCTTTTAGAACATGTGGATACAGAAAACTTGAAGAGATATCTGGAGTTCAAGACTAGAGAGTTTAGGTGTACCTAAATAGATATTTCTAGAGTGTGTGAAGTGTAAATTAGTAATGTGCCATCACGGAAATCTGCTACTGATCACGAGCTCATATGCCCATGGATGAACAATAAATTTGAATAAAGCAAAACATATATACATGAAATATCTATTTAGGTTCCCGAATCTAATGATCTGACTTGGGACAGAATTTTCGATCTGGCCGAGGTGGCCAGTCAAATCGGTGTGACGCTACCGAAGACAAAGAGTGGTCCTGGGAAGAAAGTCATGCCGCAGCCGACGCTATTGTCGATCTGGAGGCGAGCCATCGAGCCGCTTCGGCTACGTAGAGGGACTTGTATGGGCCACCAATGACTAAGTCCAATCCGGTAGATCTCGGGCAGGGGTCCCTGAAAGTGTGTTATATCGACTAGAGGGGGTGAATAGGCAAATTTTACAAATTCTTCACTTAGGAATTTCAGGGTGAGGAAATTCCTAAGTCACGAACTACTTAGCAGCGGAATAAGTACTCAGATGCAAGCATAACAGAGTAGTAGCATAGTCATCATGAAGAAATGAAAACACACTCAGAGTACTAAAAGCGTAAACACAAGATAAGCAGGCTGGAGACAAACTGACTGAAGAAATAGGATTGAGGAAATTGAGAAAGTCTTCAGTCAAAGTCTTCAAGCAGTAACGACCAAGTACAACAACACAATAATGAGGAAATGAAAGGGTTGAGGAAATGAAAGGGTTGAGGAAATAGAACCAGTTAGCTCGGTGAAGACAACGATTTGGTAGACCAGTTCCAACTGCTGTGATAGTCGTACGTCTGGTTGGAGCGGCTAGGTATTTAAACCTGAGGACACAGTCCTGGACACACAATCCTCACCATATTCTCTTTTTAGCTAAGGTCACATAGACCTCGCTCAATCACTTGTGGTAAGTCTTCAAGTGACTTCCAAACCTTCACAGACTCGGTCACTCGGTGATCCATAATTTCCTCTTGGATGCTCTAGACCATGATGCCTAACCATCTAGAGGATGCACAATCCTCAAAGGTAACAAGCATCGGTTCCACATAGTAACAATCTCTTCAGTGATACTCAATCACTTTGGGTTTGTAGGTGTTTGGTTTGGGTTTTGGGTTTTTCCTTACTTGATGATTTTCACTCAAAGTCCTCGGAGGATAGGATGCTCTCAATGACAAGTGTCAGTTTCTAGCGGAGCAGCCAACCAACTAGTGGTTGTAGGGGGGCGGCTATTTATAGCTAGGGAGCAGCCCGACATGGTAAGACATAAATGCCCTTCAATGATATGACCGTTAGGTGGGTAGATATTTTGGGACAGTTGGCGCATAGCACAACAACGGTCGGAAATTTGACTATCAAAGTCCTCAGGGCTATCATGTTCCTCACTTGTAGGCAATCCGCACTGGCGAATTCCTAACTCCTCAGTCAGAACAAATTCCTCAGAGACCAGAAGATCTTCGTCTTTGTCACTGAAGAAATTGACTGAACTGTATGAGATTTCCAATGGCTTCACTCGAAGGATTGGTATGTGTAGGATTTTGAGATGAGCATCACTTGGAAACTTTTCCTTAGTTTTACCTCGGCCCCCTTTAATAATACGGTGTTTCCTATGACTCAAGAAACAGAAAAATGAAACTATGAAAACAAAAGTCTTCGAGCTTCATATTCCTCGCATGAATATCAAGTCCTCAGGATCACACCAATTTCTTCACTTTCAAAGTCTTCAGAAAGCCAAAGTCTTCAATTGAAGACATTCATTTTTAGGAGTCGAATTTCTCTATAAATATCAAACTCCTCATAGACTTATAGACCTGTGTACACTCACAAACTCATTAGTCCCTTAACCTATAGGTATTCAATACACCAAAATCACTAAGGGGCACTAGATGCACTTACAATATCCCCCTTTTTGGTGATTGATGACAATATAGGACAAGTTTTCAACGGGTATAATCATATGAAGTGTAAATACTGATAATGAGGATTTTGATTGCAAGATATAGAAGAACTCCCCCTGAAGATGTGCATATGTGAGGAGTTTGCTTTTGAGAAGCAATGCACATTGAAGAGTAGAATCATGGAGATCTTCCCCTATATCTTGTAATTCATACACGCATTTAACATATGATATGAAGAATTTGAAATGCATGATGAAATGTGGTGACTGATGTAATTTAGCATGCATGCATTAACATACATGAGGAAATAGCATGCAGAAGAACATAGCAAAAGTATCAGACCACCATCGGACTTAAGTTTATAACTCGATCTAACAAATCTTTAGAAGAACGAGAGTTGTAACTTAGCAAAAAACACCCATATAGATAGACCCGCTTGAAGACTAACTCAAATTTCTCCCCCTTTGTCATCGAATGACCAAAAGGGATGAAAAATGAGGACTAACGCCCCTGAAGAACACATCATGAGGTCGATGGAGGAGCGCCAGCGTTGTTGGGGTCGTCCGTTGGAGTAGGGCCTGCCGCAGTGTCGTTCAATGTTGGGGGTTTGATGCGACATATGCCAAAGGATGGCTAATCATGATGGGGGCTAGTAGGACATCGCCGATGCCAGGAAACGGGATGAGGTGAAGACATGCACGCCGGCGAATCTTACCCAGGTTCGGGGCTCTCCTAGGAGATAACACCCCTCGTCCTGCTCTGTGGGGTCTCCGCATGATCACTAAGGACCTAGTGAGTACAATGGTTCTCCTCGAGTTGTATGCTGGAGGTAGAAGAAAGGAGGGCTAGCTCTCTCCTCCCTCTATGGGTGTGTCTAGGTCTAACAGGTTGGGAACCCCTTGCATGGGTTGTTGGGTTTCGTAGTAATTTCAAAAAATTTCCTACGCACACGCAAGATCATGGTGATGCATAACAACAAGAGGGGAGAGTGTTGTCTACGTACCCACGCAGACCGACTGCGGAAGCGTTGACACAACGTAGAGGTAGTAGTCATACGTCTTCACGATCCAACCGATCAAGCACCGAAACTACGACACCTCCAAGTTCGAGCACACGTTCAGCTCGATGACGATCCCCGGACTCCGATCCAGCAAAGTGTCGGGGAAGAGTTCCGTCAGCACGACGGCGTGGTGACGATCTTGATGTACTACAGCAGCAGGGCTTCGCCTAAACTCCGCTACAGTATTATCGAGGAATATGGTGGCAGGGGGCACCGCACACGGCTAAGGAATAGATCACGTGGATCAACTTGTGTGTTTCTGGGGTGCCTCTACCTCAGTATATAAAGGACTAGAGGGGGGAGGCTGGCCGGCCAAGGTGTGGCGCGCCAGGAGAGTCCTACTCCCTCTGGGAGTAGGATTCCTCCCCCCCCCCAATCCTAGTTGGAATAGGACTCCTTGAGGGGGGAAAGAGAGAGAGGGGGCCGACCACCTCTCCTAGTCCTAATAGGACTAGGGGAAGGGGGGAGGCGCACAGCCACCTTGGGCTGCCCCTTTCTCCTTTCCACTAAAGCCCACTAAGGCCCATATAGCTCCCGGGGGGTTCCGGTAACCTCCCGGTACTCCGGTAAAATCCCGATTTCACCCGGAACACTTCCGATATCCAAACATAGGCTTCCAATATATCAATCTTTATGTCTCGACCATTTCGAGACTCCTCGTCATGTCCGTGATCACATCCGGGACTCCGAACAACCTTCGGTATATCAAAATGCATAAACTCATAATATAACTATCATCGTAACCTTAAGCGTGCGGACCCTACGGGTTCGAGAACAATGTAGACATGACCGAGACACGTCTCCGGTCAATAACCAATAGCGGGACCTGGATGCCCATATTGGCTCCTACATATTCTACGAAGATCTTTATCGGTCAGACCGCATAACAACATACGTTGTTCCCTTTGTCATCGGTATGTTTACTTGCCCGAGATTCGATCGTCGGTATCCAATACCTAGTTCAATCTCGTTACCGGCAATTCTCTTTACTCGTTCCGTAATACATCATCTCGCAACTAACATATTAGTTACAATGCTTGCAAGGCTTATGTGATGTGCATTACCGAGAGGGCCCAGAGATACCTCTCCGACAATCGGAGTGACAAATCCTAATCTCGAAATACGCCAACCCAACATCTACCTTTGGAGACACCTGTAATGCTCCTTTATAATCACCTAGTTACGTTGTGACGTTTGGTAGCACCCAAAGTGTTCCTCCGGCAAACGGGAGTTGCATAATCTCATAGTCATAGGAACATGTATAAGTCATGAAGAAAGCAATAGCAACATACTAAACGATTGGGTGCTAAGCTAATGGAGTGGGTCATGTCAATCAGATCATTCAACTAATGATGTGATCCCGTTAATCAAATAACAACTCCTTTGTCTATGGTTAGGAAACATAACCATCTTTGATTAACGAGCTAGTCAAGTAGAGGCATACTAGTGACACTCTGTTTGTCTATGTATTCACACATGTATTATGTTTCCGGTTAATACAATTCTAGCATGCATAATAAACATTTATCATGAAATAAGGAAATAAATAATAACTTTATTATTGCCTCTAGGCATATTTCCTTCAGTCTCCCACTTGCACTAGAGTCAATAATCTAGATCATATCACTATGTGATTAACATCGATAGTTCACATCATCATGTGATTAACACCCATAGTTCACATCGCCATGTGACCAACACCCAAAGGGTTTACTAGATTCGGTAATCTAGTTCACATCGCTATGCGATTAACGCCCAAAGAGTACTAAGGTGTGATCATGTTTTGCTTGTGAGAGAATCTTAGTCAACGGTCTTTCACATTCAGATCCGTTATGTATTTTGCAATTTTCTATGTCTACAATGCTCTGCACGGAGCTACTCTAGCTAATTGCTCCCACTTTCAATATGTATCTAGATCGAGACTTAGAGTCATCCAGATCAGTGTCAAAACTTGCATCAATGTAACCCTTTACAGCGAACCTTTTTGTCATGTCCATAATCGAGAAACATATCCTTATTTCACTAAGGATAATTCTGACCGCTGTCCAGTGATCTACTCCTAGATCACTATTGTACTCCCTTGCCAAATCAGTGCAGGGTACACAATAGATCTGGTATACAACATGGCATACTTTATAGAACCTATGGCCAAGGCATAGGGAATGACTTTCATTCTCTTTCTATCTTCTGTCGTGGTCGGGCTTTGAGTCTTACTCAACTTCACACCTTGTAATACAGGCAAGAACTCTTTCTTTGACTGCTCCATTTTGAACTACTTCAAAATCTTGTCAAGGTATGTACTCATTGAAAAAACTTATCAAGCGTCTTGATCTATCTCTATAGATCTTGAAGCTCAATATGTAAGCAGCTTCACCGAAGTCTTTCTTTGAAAAACTCCTTTCAAACACTCCTTTATGCTTTACAGAATAATTCTATATTATTTCCGACCAACAATATGTCATTCACATATACTTATCAGAAATGCTGTAGTGCTCCCACTCACTTTCTTATAAATACAGGCTTCACCGCAAGTCTGTATAAAACTATATGCTTTGATCACACTATCAAAGCGTTTATTCCAACTCCGAGAGGCTTGCACCAGTCCATAAATGGATCGCTGGAGCTTGCACATTTTGTTAGCATCTTTCGGATTGACAAAATCTTCTGGTTGCATCATATACAACTCTTCTTTAATAAATCCATTAAGGAATGCAGTTTTGTTTATCCATTTGCCAGATTTCATAAAATGCGGCAATTACTAACATGATTCGGACAGACTTTAAGCATAGATACGAGTGAGAAAATCTCATCATAGTCAACACCTTGAATTTGTCGAATACCTTTTGCGACAATTCTAGCTTTGTAGATAGTAACACTACTATCAACGTCTGTCTTCCTCTTGAAGATCCATTTATTCTCAATTTCTTGCCGATCATCGGGCAAGTCAACCAAAGTCCAAACTTTGTTCTCATACATGGATCATATCTCAGATTTCATGGCCTCAAACCATTTCGCGGAATCTGGGCTCACCATCGCTTCCTCATAGTTCATAGGTTCGTCATGGTCAAGTAACATGACCTCCAGAATAGGATTACCGTACCACTCTGGTGAGGATCTCACTCTGGTTTACCTATGAGATTCGGTAGTAACTTGATCATTAGATTCCTCACTAATCGGTGTAGTAGTCACAGGAACAAATTTCTGTGATGAACTATTTTCCAATAAGGGAGAAGGTACAATTACCTTATCAAGTTTTCTACTTTCCTCCCACTCACTTCTTTCGAGAGAAACTCCTTCTCTAGAAAGGATCCATTCTTAGCAACGAATGTCTTGCCTTCGGATCTGTGATAGAAGGTGTACCCAACAGTCTCCTTTGGGTATCCTATGAAGACACATTTCTCCGATTTGGGTTCGAGCTTATCAGGTTGAAGCTTTTTCACATAAGCATCGCAGCCCCAAACTTTAAGAAACGACAACTTTGGTTTCTTGCCAAACCACAGTTCATAAGGCGTTGTCTCAACGGATTTTGATGGTGCCCTATTTAACGTGAATGCAGCTGTCTCTAATGCATAACCCCAAAACGATAGTGGTAGATCGGAAAGATACATCATAGATTGCACTATATCCAATAAAGTACGGTTATGATGTTCGGACACACCATTATGCTATGGTGTTTCAGGTGGCGTGAGTAGTGAAACTATTTCACATTGTTTTAACTGAAGACCAAACTCGTAACTCAAATATTTTACCTCTGCGATCATATCGTAGAAACTTTTATTTTCTTGTCACGATGATTTTCCACTTCACTCTGAAATTCTTTGAACTGTTCAAATGTTTCAGACTTATGTTTCTTCAAGTAGATATCCCCATATCTGCTTAAATCATCTTGTGAAGGTCAGAAAATAATGATACCTGCTGCAAGCCTTAATATTCATCGGACCACATACATCAGTATTTATGATTTCCAACAAATCTATTGCTTGCTTCATTGTTCCGGAGAACGGCGTTTTAGTCATCTTGCCCATAAGGCATGGTTCGCAAGCATCAAGTGATTCATAATCAAGTGATTCCAAAATCCCATCAGCATGGAGTTTCTTCATGCGCTTTACACCAATATGACCTAAACGGCAGTGCCACAAATAAGTTGCACTATCATTATTAACTTCACATCTTTTGGTTTCAATATTATGAATATGTGTATCACTAAGATCGAGATCCAATGAACTATTTTCATTGGGTGTGTAACCATATAAGGTTTTATTCATGTAAACAGAACAACAATTTATTCTTTTACTTAAATGAATAACCGTATTACAATAAACATGATCAAATCATATTCATGCTCAAAGCAAACACCAAATAACGCTTATTTAGGTTCAACACTAATCCCGAAAGTATAGGGAGTGTGCGATGATGATCATATCAATCTTGGAACCACTTCCAACACACATCGTCACTTCACCCTTAACTAGTCTCTGTTTATTCTGCAACTCCCGTTTCGAGTTACTAATCTTAGCAACTAGTATCAAATACTGAGGGGTTGCTATAAACACTAGTAAAGTACACATCAATAAGATGTATATCAAATATACTTATGTTCACTTTGCCATCCTTCTCATCCGCCAATCACTTGGGGTAGTTCCGCTTCCAGTGACCAGTCCCTTCGCAGTATAAGCACTTAGTCTCAGGCTTAGGATCAGACTTGGGTTTCTTCACTTGAGCAGCAACTTGCTTGCCGTTCTTCTTGAAGTTCCCCTTCTTCCCTTTGCCCTTTTCTTGAAACTAGTGGTCTTGTCAACCATCAACACTTGATGTTTTTCTTGATTTCTACCTTCGTTGATTTCAGCATCACGAAGAGCTTGGGAGTTGTTTCCGTTATCCCTTGCATATTATAGTTCATCACGAAGTTCTACTAACTTGGTGATGGTGACTAGAGAATTCTGTCAATCACTATCTTATCTGGAAGATTAACTCCCACTTGATTCAAGCGATTGTAGTACCCAGACAATCTGAGCACATGCTCACTAGTTGAGCGATTCTCCTCCATCTTTTAGCTATAGAACTTGTTGGAGACTTCATATCTCTCAACTCGGGTATTTGCTTGAAATATTAACTTCAACTCCTGGAACACCTCATATGGTCCATGACGTTCAAAACGTCTTTGATGTCCCGATTCTAAGTCGTTAAGCATGGTGCACTTAAACTATCAAGTAGTCATCATATTGAGCTAGCCAAACGTTCATAACGTCTGCATCTGCTCCTGCAATAGGTCTGTCACCTAGCGGTGCATCAAGGACATAATTCTTCTGTGCAGCAATGAGGATAAACCTCAGATCACGGATCCAATCCGCATCATTGCTACTAACATCTTTCAACACAATTTTCTCTAGGAACATATCAAAATAAACACAGGGAAGCAACAACACGAGCTATTGATCTACAACATAATTTGCAAAATACTACAAGGACTAAGTTCATGATAAATTTAAGTTCAATTTAATCATATTACTTAAGAACTCCCACTTAGATAGATATCCCTCTAATCCTCTAAGTGATCACGTGATCCAAATCAACTAAACCATAACCGATCATCACGTGAAATGGATTAGTTTTCAATGGTGAACATCATTATGTTGATCATATCTACTATATGATTCACGCTCGACCTTTCGGTCTCCGTGTTCCGAGGCCATATCTGCATATGCTAGGCTCGTCAAGTTTAACCTGAGTATTCTGCGTGTGCAAAACTGGCTTGCACCCGTTGTAGATGGACGTAGAGCTTATCACACCCGATCATCACGTGGTGTCTGGGCACGACGAACTTTGGCAACGGTGCATACTCAGGGAGAACACTTCTTGATAATTTAGTGAGAGTGAGAGATCATCTTATAATGCTACCGTCAATCAAAGCAAGATAAGATGCATAAAAAGATAAATATCACATGCAATCAATATAAGTGATATGATATGGCCATCATCATCTTGTGCTTGTGATCTCCATCTCCGAAGCACCGTCGTGATCACCATCGTCACCGGCGTGACACCTTGATATCCATCGTAGCATCATTGTCGTCTCACCAAGCTTATGCTTCTACGACTATCACTACCGCTTAGTAATAAAGTAAAGCATTACATCGCGATTGCATTGCATACAATAAAGCGACAACCATATGGCTCCTGCCAGTTGCCGATAACTCGGTTACAAAACATGATCATCTCATACAATAAAATTCAGCATCATGTCTTGACCATATCACATCACAACATGCCCTGCAAAAACAAGTTAGACGTCCTCTACTTTGTTGTTGCAAGTTTTACGTGGCTGCTACGGGCTTAGGCAAGAACCAATCTCACCTACGCATCAAAACCACAGCGATAGTTTGTCAAATAGACTCCGTTTTAACCTTCGCAAGGACCGGGCGTAGCCATACTTGGTTCAACTAAAGTTGGAGAGACAGTTGCCCGCAAGCCACCTATGTGCAAAGCACGTCGGGGGAACCAGTCTCGCGTAAGCGTACGCGTAATGTTGGTCTGGGTCGTCTCGTCCAACAATGCCGCCGAACCAAAGTATGACATGCTGGTAGGCAGTATGACTTATATCGCCCACAACTCACTTGTGTTCTACTCCTGCATATAACATCAACAGAAATTACCTAGGCTCTGATACCACTGTTGGGTTTCGTAGTAATTTCAAAAAATTTCCTATGCACACGCAAGATTATGGTGATGCATAACAACGAGAGGGGAGAGTGTTGTCTACGTACCCACGCAGACCGACTGCGGAAGCATTGACACAACGTAGAGGAAGTAGTCGTATGTCTTCACGATCCAACCGATCAAGCACTGAAACTACGACACCTCCGAATTCGAGCACACATTCAGCTCGATGACGATCCCCGGACTCCGATCCAGCAAAGTGTCGGGGAAGAGTTCCGTCAGCACGATGGCGTGGTGACGATCTTGATGTACTACAGCAGCAGGGCTTCGCCTAAACTCCGCTACAGTATTATCGAGGAATATGGTGGCAGGGGGCACCGCACACGGCTAAGGAATAGATCATGTGGATCAACTTGTGTGTTTCTGGGGTGCCTCTACCTCAGTATATAAAGGACTAGAGGGGGGGGGAGGCTGGCCGGCCAAGGTGTGGCGCG
>NC_041392.1:584049714-584100247 GCF_002162155.2 Triticum dicoccoides | reverse complement strand
AGGACTCCTTGAGGGGGGAAAGAGAGAGAGGGGGTCGGCCACCTCTCCTAGTCCTAATAGGACTAGGGGAAGGGGGGAGGCGCACAGCCACCTTGGGCTGCCCCTTTCTCCTTTCCACTAAAGCCCACTAAGTCCCATATAGCTCCCGGGGGGTTCCGGTAACCTCCCGGTACTCCGGTAAAATCCCGATTTCACCCGGAACACTTCCGATATCCAAACATAGGCTTCCAATATATCAATCTTTATGTCTCGACCATTTCGAGACTCCTCGTCATGTCCGTGATCACATCCGGGACTCCGAACAACCTTCGGTATATCAAAATGCATAAACTCATAATATAACTGTCATCGTAACCTTAAGCGTGCGGACCCTACGGGTTCGAGAACAATGTAGACATGACCGAGACACGTCTCCGGTCAATAACCAATAGCGGGACCTGGATGCCCATATTGGCTCCTACATATTCTACGAAGATCTTTATCGGTCAGACCACATAACAACATACATTGTTCCCTTTGTCATCGGTATGTTTACTTGCCCGAGATTCGATCGTCGGTATCCAATACCTAGTTCAATCTCGTTACCGGCAAGTCTCTTTACTCGTTCCGTAATACATCATCTCGAAACTAACATATTAGTTACAATGCTTGCAAGGCTTATGTGATGTGCATTACCGAGAGGGCCCAGAGATACCTCTCCGACAATCGGAGTGACAAATCCTAATCTTGAAATACGCCAACCCAACATCTACCTTTGGAGACACCTGTAATGCTCCTTTACAATCACCCAGTTACGTTGTGACGTTTGGTAGCACCCAAAGTGTTCCTCCGACAAACAGGAGTTGCATAATCTCGTAGTCATAGGAACATGTATAAGTCATGAAGAAAGCAATAGCAACATACTAAACGATCGGGTGCTAAGCTAATGGAATTGGTCATGTCAATCAGATCATTCAACTAATGATGTGACCCCGTTAATCAAATAACAACTCCTTTGTCTATGGTTAGGAAACATAACCATCTTTGATTAACGAGCTAGTCAAGTAGAGGCATACTAGTGACACTCTGTTTGTCTATGTATTCACACATGTATTATGTTTCCGGTTAATACAATTCTAGCATGAATAATAAACATTTATCATGACATAAGGAAATAAATAATAACTTTATTATTGCCTCTAGGGCATATTTCCTTCATGGGTGCCCCGGGGGGTTTATATAGGCCTACCCCCAGGGGTACAATGGTAATATGGCCGGGTGTAGGGCCCGACTGTCAGTGTCTCCTGTCGCCGGCTCCTCCGCCGACCGTTGGGGCCCGCCACCTAGTGGGCCCTGCCGCCTGGTTTGGTACGGAGCCAACAGGCCGCCTCCGCCGCTTGCGGGTCTGGCCGGCTGCTTGTTACTGCAGCCGTAATGCTAATGACACATGCTTGGTCGGGGGGGGGGCATGGCTACAGTCCCGCCGTCTGGTGGGAGATCAATGTAGCCACACCGTGTCTCGTCGGGTTAATGGCGCGTGGACTCCGACGGAAGAGTGGGCCGCCTGCTAGAGGCCGGCCTCCCTCGGGTCCGACTAGTCAGGTGATGCCGCCCTCTGGGCTCTCGCTGCCTGGTAGGGCCCGCCGCCTGCAGGCCGTATCGACAGGCCGTCGCGGGAATAGGGTTTCGTCTAATAGGGGTGACGTCAAGGATAGAATGGCAACAGTGTCGTGCCGTGCTGAGATCTGGCCGATACGGGTCACTGTGGCCGCGCCCCGCCCTGGATACGAGGGTGATGGGCTACACTGTAGCCACATCCTGTCTTGTCTTCTTTATGGGGGCGCAGACTTTGAGGGCGCCGTGGGCCGCCTCCAGGAGGCAGCCTCTCTTGAGGCCACCTGCTGGGAGTCGGCTCATCTTGGGGCCGCATTCTGGTTCTTGGCCATCCTCTGGTAGTCGGCTGCTTGAGCCATCCGGCTACTAGAAGGCGGTGCTTTATCCTTGACGCTTGAGGGGCGCAGCCGGCTCAATGTCTTGAAATGCTCAGGGACTCGGGTTAGGCTACCCGTGGCCCATTACTCCGATAGTAGTCCCCGAAGCTGGTGAGGCGTCGCGGCTGACAAGTTGAGGTGCCTCAGCAGTTTCCTTCTCCGAATGCTCTTGCTGAATGCTTCATTCATCTTCTGGTATGCCGCCCGCTAGGAGTCGGCCATGACCAGGCGGATTCGTCTGGTGATTTTGAAATGTCAAGGCGGGAATCAGATGGCGTGCCTTCTAAGCCTCTAGCCCGCCGCCAGTTGCAAGCACGCCACACGGCGCCAGCTAGCCGGGCCAGCCTGCCAGCCCACGCACGCGATGGGACGTGACAGCAGGCTGGGCCCGCCGCAACCAGGCCTCGGCGCGCGGGCGCATCCGCTGCGGCCGAGGCAGACCGTTGTGATTCCGTGCGGAGTTACTACACGCAGTAACTCGCGCAATAATCATGGGGACGTGGGGTCATGGGCACAGTTAATCCCATGATCCCATGCCCCGCCCCCTCGGCTTTGTAGCCCAGGGGCTATAAGTAGGGGGAAAAGGGGGGAGCGGTGGAGCACGCGCGCCCTCCTCCCCTTTTCCAATTTTGACGTTCTCCTCCTCTCCCTGCCGTCGCACTTCTTCGCGCCGCCGAAATGCTGTCGCAGCTCGTCGCCGTCAGTCTCCACCGCATCAAGCCTCTTGCTCCCGCCGTGGTCCTTGCCTCTGCTACCGCGCCATTTCCTCGTCGAGCTCGGACTCCATGACGCGCGAGAAGGGAGGGGACTGGGATGGCTCGGTCATGATCGATGACCACCTCGCCTTCCTTCGCGCCACACGGCGGCTGCCCGGCGTGGGCTACGTCAAGGTGCGCGTGCTGCCGGCGGCGGAGATCTCGCCGGTGCCGCAGGGAGGCGAGCGGGTTATCTTCCGCTCGCACTTCCTCCGCGGCTTCGGCCTGCCAGTGAGCAGATTCTTCCGTTCCTTCCTCAACTACTTCCATCTTCAGCCACATCATCTAACGCCCAACACCGTGACGTTGCTGTCTGCCTTCATCACAATGTGCGAGGGCTATCTTGGCATCCTCCCCACCATCGAGCTGTGGGGAGCGTTCTTCTACACCAAACTGGGCACCTCCGTCAGGGAGAAGGCGGCCCAGTGCGGCGCCTTTGTCGTGGTGCGCCGTCCGTCTGCGAAGAATGCCTTCCCCGCCATCAAGCTGTCACAGTCGGTCAAACTGTGGTAGATATCATATTTTTACGTGGAGAATGTTGACCCCGCCGTCGACTTCATCAACCTGCCGCCCTATGAAGCCGGCACTCCGGCCGAACCTCAGGCCAACTGGGGCTACAAGCCGAAGCCCTTGTCAGCTGACGCCACCGCCGCCATCAACCGTCTCCGGGTGCTGACGGACGCGGTAGGCCTCAGGGCGTCCGACCTGCTAGTCGCCTTCGTCGAGCGCCGGGTTCTCCCGCTCCAAGGCCGGCCTCATCTGATCTGTCGGATGAGCTGGCACCAGGACCCGAGCCTGATGTGCATGAGGGACATGCCGACTGCCGAGGTCGCCCGCATGGTGAACGAGATCTCCGACCTCAAGCTATCTAAAGGGTCTTGGCGGTTCGGCATGCAGCCATACTCCCGGGCCAACCCGCCGCCTGCTGTAAATTCTTCAACTCTTTCCTTTTTAGTACTTGTCTTGGTTTTGGTCTTGCCGTCTTGAATAGTCGGTCCTTTGAACACAGATCTTCATGTCTCCGGCGACGGCCGCCATCGTAGGGCCGGGTGGAGACTACCTGCCAGACCGGGCGGCGAGTGATGTGGACGACCCCGACTTGGGGGCGGCCTCCCTGGAGGACGACGCCATAGGCGGCGGTGATGGAGCGGGCGCCTCCGAAGACGTAGGCGGCATCGAGACCTGGCCCGATGACGACGAAGATGAGGACGAGCCGCGCCATGCGCGAGGCGCCGACAGGGCGGATGTGGACCCTTCCACTGAGCCAGCTGCTCAAGGCGGCACTCGCAAGAGCAAACAAGGCACCGCCTTGTTTGACAGTGCGCCGAAGAAGACCAAGTACCCGGCCGCTGCGACCAAGCGGAAGGAGGCCGCCACAAAGGCGACCAAGTTTCAGAAGCTTCCGAAAGTGCCTCCTATGGTGTCGGTGTAAGTTCCTTTTCCTTGTGCCTTCCTTTCTTGTCGATTCTATCTGAGCTTTTGTGCTTTATTTCCTTGACTTAGGGCTCCGCTCTCTCTTGAGAAGTCGACCACCGCCTCCGTCATTGGGTCGGCGGAGACTTCTGCCACCACCCAGCGAATCGACCCTGCAATAGACCTCCGGGAGGCGCAGGAACGAAACGCGCGGGAGGTGCACGAGGAGCGGGAAGCCGCCCATAGGGAGAAGGCGGAGGCGGACAAGGCGGAGGACACCACGTTGAAGAAGCTGGCAGAGGCTGAGGCCGATGCCCTGACGAAGAAGCTGGCTGAAGAAGCCGCGCACCGTCAGGCGCCGCTGTTCGTTGTTCCCTTGAACTTCGTGCCGCCACCACCAGAGTTCACGGCACCGACTGGGGGAGCCGGCGACGAACAGCCGGTCATGGAGAGGGGAGGCGGCGACGTCGTCATGCCGGAGGTAGCCGTACCCCCGCCACATCCGTCTGCGGGAGCGCGGGACAAACAGCCGGCGGCCCCGCTGGTGCCACCGGCCGGAAATGAGATGGTGATGGGCCCGACTCGTGAGGACCGCACACCATCGCGCCGCCGAGGCACGAAGGCAACTTTGGCGGCACGACTGCTGGAAGCCAGTGCTGTGAGCTCGTCAGCCCCGGATGCTGAAGCAACCAACGCCGCTCCTGCTGAATGGGTGCATTGAGGCGGAACATGCGCTTTAAACCAAGCGATCCTGGACGTCCAAGCCAAACTCCGAGCTGAGGCCACCGCTCTTCACCAGTGCAATAGGGCGTTCTTGGATTCGCGAGCAGCCATTTGGGTATATTTCTTACTTCTTCGTCTTTGATTCTTGTATTTCTCAGTGGGGGCGCGCCAGCGCACCCATTGGGTGTAGCCCCCGAGTTTCGGGGAACTTTACTTGGCGAGCTCCGAGTGCTAGCTTTTTCTGCTATCTAGGACTATCATAACCTTCGCGCGATCATCTTCAACTCCAACGTCCGAGATCTAGACCGATGGACCGCCGACTTGTCGGAAAGCCGGAGTAAGTCCCTGTTTTATTTCTCTGCGGGGCGCGATAGCGCACCCGCAGGCTGTAGTCCCCGAGATTCGGGCCGACTGCTGAGCAGTCAGGCCAGATCTCCTCAGCAACTATACTTCTTCTTTGTTGGTCATTGATATCCTTTTCTTTTTCTGCTCTTGCAGAGGCCAATGCTGCCTTGCAGCGGCAGCTGGGTGAAGCCAACACTACGTTGCGTGCCAAGGAGGTAGAGTGCAATGGGCTGGCCCAGGAGCGTGACTGACTGGCCATGCAACTGGCGGAGCAGGCGGAGCTTCTCCAGAAGGCCCGGAAGGAGGCAGAAGTGAAGGAGTCCAATCTCCTCGCCAAGTTCGAGACCGAACGCTCCACTTGGACCGACAAGGAGGCGATGCTGAAATCCGGCTTCGGCGGGATTGAAGACATGGTTGATGGTAAGCTTTCCTCTTTTTCTTTCTTTGGGTTGCCAGCTGCCGATCGAGCCGGCTTCCAGCTTCTAACTTCTGATTTATTTGCTTTCTGCCTGAGCAGACTTCTTTCCTGGCCATTCTGACGCTGCCAATGAGGCTATTGAGGCTTATCGTGAGGAACGGAGGGCGGAAGGCATACGGATCACTACCGACGCCTCCCGGACCCTTAGTGAACAACTTCTCAGCATCCAAGCCCGCCTCCAGCCGGCTCATCGGATGCTGTGCCGTCTTTAGCGTGTCGGGGCCCAGGCGATCTTCGCCCTTTGGCCAGACATACCGGCTCCGCGTACTCCCAGTCGGAGTGCCGACTGGCTGGAGGTGGCGGCCGGCCAACTCGAGGCTTGGAAGGGTTCCTCGGCCCAGGCTGGAGTGTGCCGGGCCTTGGAGTTCGTCAAGGCGTGGTATCCTGGGCTAAATCTAGCCCAGTTGACCACGTTTCGGCAGGAGGCCCAAGAGGAGCTGGTGGCAGTGGAGCGCGACCTTGTCAGGCGGGTAGCGGCGATTGCCGAGTACACCGACACCAGCCTCTTCGTTCCTGAGCTGGCTGAGAATGGTGCCGAGGCACCACCGAAGTGGTTCGGGCTAAACCCAGAGGATGACGAAGACTCGGCCGAGATGATCGACTCCAGCGACAAGGGAGAAGACGAGGAGGATGAGGAAGGCAAAGAAGATGCGCCAGAGGTCGGAGCGGACGGCCAGCCTCACCTTGATCGTGCCCCGCACAACAAGCCACGCTCGAGTGCGCCGACTGCTGCTGGCGGCGACCAAGCGGAGATGTAACACCCCGAATGTAACTTACCTTAATTGTACTCCAACTCTTGCCATTTTCGGCTCTAAGTTATGATATTCCCTCATGGTTGGGTTTTGTCTTTGTTTTGCATTTTGTTCATGTCATGCATTTCATATCATGTCATCATGTGCATCGCATTTGCATACGTGTTCGTCTCATGCATCCGAGCATTTTCCACGTTGTCCGTTTTGCGATCCGACACTCCTATGTCCTCCGGCGCCCCCTTTTGCCTCTTTTCGTGTGCGGGTGTTAAATGTTCTTGGATTGGACGGAGTTTTGCCAAGCGACCTTGGTACGCCACCGGTAGACTGCCTGTCAAGTTTCGTGCCATTTGGAGTTCGTTTGATACTCCAACGGTTAACCGAGGAACCGTAAAGGCCTCGTGTGTGTTGCAGCCCAACACCCCTCCAAAGTGGCTCAAAACCCATCCAAACCCCCTCAATCCTCTCGGCCGTTCGATCACGATCACGTGGCAGAAAACCGCGTTTCATTTGGAATCTCCTCGCTCCCTCTACCTATAAATATGACTTCTCGGGTCATCGAAAGCAATCTTCACGTCAACTCGGAACTCGCCGAGCAATTAGATCCAATGGAGCTCTCTTCCCTGAACGAGCTCCTGGATCGCATCGCCGCCCTGGGAGTCGCTACAGACTATGATCATATTGGGCATAAACCCGATCTGAGAGAGTTCAACTCTCCCTAGGTCACCCATCACGTTGCAGTGGTGGAGGAACAATGTGGCAGCCCTTCATCTATCTTAAGGACTAGCTATGTTCGGATTCCCGATCCCTCCAAGCCGGATACCCGCGGAGGGGAGGACGTCACTCAAGGCCTGAACCTAGAATCACACAGCGGGCTAGATTTATCGGAAAACATCCAAGAATCCAAACTTCCGAGTTTGGAAACTCCTTGGCCCCTGAGTCTTAGATTGGGTGAGGATTCAGATTCAATTCCACCCACCCACCCAAACATACGCGATCTATCCCAAATTAGGCAAGAGCCCGAAGAAACAGTACACCATTACTGGGCCAGATTCCTCCTGGTCATGAACAGGATAAAGGACTGCCGCGAGGAAGACGCAATTTCATTCTTCTGCAATAATTGCACGGACAAGGGAATCCTCAACGCCATAAGTTGCCGCAAAATTACACGCTTTGCCGACTTGGTGTCCATAGTACGAAAGTGCTGTGCAATGGAAAGCGCCTGGAAAACCAAAATAAAATTTTGGGATAATCCGGCCCTGAATACAAACCCAGTCCAAAATAAAAGGGTGCATTATCACAATACACCTGGGTTAACTACCAAAAAGCAAAAGCCCTCTACGGGGCAAGGAACCGTACTAGAGGGATGGCTCAACGGACCCTGCAAAATTCATAGTATAGCGGATGCAATACCAACGCACAACCTTAGAGCATGTTGGATACTCCGGCAGGTGGCCAAAAGTGGTGAGGATCTACTCCTCCCAAATACCATAGAGCACCATCCCGTGGACAACAATACGGTGTTAACGGTCTTTGAGACCTTCACGTCAAATAATAGACGCAAGCGAACACTCCGCAGCATGGCCGAAATCTGCCACATAGCAGAAATAAATCCTTGGAGTGACACGGCTATTACCTTCAATGCCAGTGACGAACCCAAATTCCGAACAGCCCGAGCACCAGCCGCACTGGTCCTCAGTCCAATAGTGGACGGCTTTCGACTCACCAAGGTACTCATGGACGGCGGCAGTGGATTAAACCTCATCTATGAGGAAACTCTTCAAAAGATGGAAATAGACTGGACCCGCACTGAGCAAAGTAGCACAACCTTTAGAGGAATCATCCCCAGTTGGGAAGCACACTGTGCTAGGAAAATCATACTAGACGTGGTATTCGGCACGCTGGATAATTACAGGTCCGAAGAAATTACATTCCAAGTGGCCCCGTTCAGCAGCGGATACCACGCTCTATTAGGGTGCGAGGCATTTACAATCTTCCAAGCCATACCCCATTACGGGTACATGAAGCTCAAAATGCCCGGGCCCAACAGAATCATCACTCTTTCTAGTGATCCGGACATAGCACTCCGCGCCGAAAATAAGACAGCTGCACTGGCCCTTGAGGCACTATCCGAAGCCCTAGTGGCCGAGGAACTAACTGCGCTGCGCTCCATGGTGAACAGGGACGACGTGATACTCGATAAAAGATCCAAGTCTACCTCCTTTAAACCGGCGGACGAAATAGTCAAATTCCAAGTCCATCCAATGGACCCTACAAAAACAGCTTCCATCGGGGCACAATTAAACCCTGATGTCGACACCGCACTGCGAGAGTTCCTACGTGAGAACTAGGACATTTTTGCCTGGCACCCTTCAGACATGCCAGGAATCCCACGCAGGCTGGCTAAGCACAGCCTAAATATCCTAAAAGGATTCAAGCCAGTCAAGCAGGCTCTTTGACGTTTCTCCGAACCTAAGAGACAAGCCATGGGAGAGGAACTAGCCAAGCTATTGGAGGCCGGATTCATCAGAGACATAAAACATCTGGACTGGCTAGCAAACCTGGTGATGGTACCAAAGAAGGACAAATCCTGGCGCTTGTGCGTCGATTTTAAGGACCTTAATAAGGCCTGCCCAAAGGATCCCTTCCCCCTCCCCCGCATCGATCAAATCATCGACGCTACCGCGGGACATGATTCATTGTGTTTCCTTGATGCATACTCCGGCTACCATCTAATTAAAATGGCAGAGCCAGACCAAGCCACAACAACATTCATCACACCATACGGCCCATTCTGCTTCAACACAATGCCCTTCGGGCTCAAAAACGCTGGCGCAACATATCAGCGCATGATTCAGACATGTCTGGCAAACCAGATCGACAAAACAGTGGAGGCATACATGGACGACGTGGTCGTTAAAACCAAGCATGTCGAAACTCTAGTAGACGACTTGAGGCTCACATTCGACAACCTCCGAACATATGACATCAAGCTCAATCCAGAAAAATGCATTTTCGGCGTACCAGCCGGAAAGCTCCTGGGATTCATTGTCTCCAGTAGAGGTATTGAAGCTAATCCAGCCAAAATCCGAGCGTTGTCACAGTTGACTACCCCAACAGACCTCAAACAAATACAAAAATGACCGGGTGCATGGCGGCTCTAAGCCGCTTTATCTCCCGCTTGGGAGAAAAGGCATTACCCCTTTATCGCCTCCTCCGGTGCACCGAACACTTCGAGTGGACAGATGCCACCATGGCCGGACTCAACGAAATAAAAGCCATATTGGCAACAAATCCAGTCCTGGCCGCGCCAAACATTGGCGAACCAATGCTATTATACATTGCGGCAACTCATCAAGTAGTAAGCGCAGTGCTCGTCGTCGAGCGAGAAGTGGACGGACACAAATTCCCCCTTCAAAAGCCGGTTTACTATGTGTCCACTGTCCTTACTCCATGCAAATCACGGTACCCGCATTATCAAAAGATAGCATTACGCGGTATTTATGGCATCCCGGAAGCTGCGACACTACTTTCAAGAGTGTTCGATAACGGTAGCCTCGGAAGTACCACTTAACGATATTATAAACAACCGCGGCGCGACGGGCCGGATTGCCAAATGGGCCATTGAGCTCCTCCCGTTCGACATAACTTACAAGCCACGGCGAGCTATTAAGTCGCAAGTTTTGGCTGACTTCATCGCTGAGTGGACAGAAGCCGAACTCCCTAAAGAGTACGACACATATTCAAACTGGATCATGCACTTCGACAGCTCCAAAATGTTGGCTGGTCTGGGGGCTGGCGTCGTTTTGACATCCCCAACAGGAGATACCATTCAATACGTACTACAGATAATGTATACGGACTCCAACAACGCAGCCGGATATGAGGCCCTTCTACATGGTCTCCGGATGGCAGTATCCATGGGCATTCAACGCCTAGAGGTGCGCGGGGATTCGAACCTCGCGATATCCCAAATAAATGGAGACTTTGATGCCAAGGATCCAAAAATGGCAGCTAATCGCAATACCGTCCTAAAAATGTCAGCTCGGTTCGAGGGGCTTGAATTTCACCATGTGGCTCAGGAAAACAATCAGGCGGCGGATATCCTCGCCCGCGTCGGTGCAAAACGCGATGCAG
Source organism: Triticum dicoccoides (assembly GCF_002162155.2). Classification (NCBI taxonomy): domain Eukaryota; kingdom Viridiplantae; phylum Streptophyta; class Magnoliopsida; order Poales; family Poaceae; genus Triticum; species Triticum dicoccoides. Next base: position 584,089,677 of record NC_041392.1, on the reverse strand, counting down.
TCCCTCCCAACATATTTCTGGAAAGGCTCTTCAAGCCATCCGTAGCATGGGAAGGGGACACCGGTAACAACAGTCCGGACCCGGCCAAAATACCCGATACCGAACTCTCTGACACAATCGGAGGCTACACCACCGAAATAACACATTCAGCCCACGAAATAATGGCCATTATTGCCCCGTGGACAGAACCATTCCTGGCCTACCTAACTAGACAGGAACATCCGGAGGACCAAAATGAGGCACGCTGCATAGTGCGGCGATCCAAGGCCTACAGGGTCCATGAGGGAGAATTGTACAAAAAAAGCGCTACCGGAGTCCTTCAAAGGTGCATCTCTGAAGAGGAAGGGCGGAACCTTTTGGCAGAAATTCACGCCGGACTCGGCGGTCATCACACCGCAGCCCGGGCTCTTGTAAGCAAGGCCTTCCGTACATGATTCTATTGGCCAACGGCCCGGGCAGATGCATAGGACTTTGTCCAACGTTGCGCCGGTTGCCAGCTCTTTGCAAATCAAAGCCACATGCCACCCACCGCCCTCCAAACAATCCCCATTACATGGCCCTTTGCGGTCTGGGGGCTTGACATGGTTGGACCCCTTAAAGGGGGAACCCACAAGAAAAAATATATTGGTCATGGTGGATAAATTCACCAAATGGATAGAGGCTAAACCGGTTACAACAGCCGAATTCGGACCGGTGATAGATTTCATATCCGGGGTTGTACACCGTTATGGCGTCCCCCACAGCATCATCACTGATAACGGCACGAACTTCATGGCCGATGAGGTAAAACTCTGGTGCAGCAAAATGGGCATCAAGCTCGATTATGCTTCAGTCTATCACCCACAAACCAACGGTCAAGTTGAACGAGCAAATGGTCTTATAACGACTAGCATTAAACCCAGATTAGTGCGCTCCTTAACGGAGTTTGACACGCACTGGGTAGAGGAGCTCAACTCTGTACTCTGGGGGCTGCGGACCACGCTGAATTGTAGTACCGGATATACACCGTTTTTTATGGTGTACGGCGCAGAGGCAGTCCTGCCCTGTGACATAATTCATGACTCACCTCGAGTGCGCATGTACGAAGAAAGAGAAGCCGTGCTCGATCGGCAGGACAGTCTGGACACCTTGGAGGAAGAGCGCGATGTAGCCAAAGCCCGTTCCGCATTTTACCAGCAACAGGCTCGCAGATACCAAAGCAGAGAAGTATGGTCCAAAACTTATAACGTTGGCGAACTAGTTCTACGGCTGCCAGATAAGAAAAAGAACAAGCTCGAGCCCAAATGGGAAGGTCCCTTCATTATCGACCAAGTTCTGACCGGTGGAGCGTACCGACTGCGGGATGCATAGACTAGTTGACTCGAGCCGAACCCATGGAACGCAGCCAGGCTTCGAAGATTCTATGCTTAACACCGGACTTTATGTTAGTCCCCTTCCTTTGTCCATTTTCTGCATATGCATCATCTGTCTTGTTTCCCTTTCTTTCTTTTATTTCTCTAGGCCTTCAAGGGTCACCTTGTGCCTCACTAATACATTACAGATGCGCTAGCCGCACTCATCATACCTGGGGGCTTCTTTCATAGAAGCTTAAATTATTTACCTGGGCCTCATGCCCAACACATGTGTTATACTTCCGCATGTACCTTTTTTCACCATTATATGCATCAATATGACTTAAGTTTTGGCCAAGCTGGGTTGCCTGGCTCTTGTATTTATGCCCTACGTTCCCGTTAGGGCATAAGGGGAGCACCTCTGCGATTGTTACCGCCGGGTCAGTCGGACGTGTACCTCAGACTGGGTGAAGCCGAAAGCTAGCGTTCTTAAGGGAATATTCAGTTGGTGAACAAAAGATGACTTTTATTATCCACATCTGCCCCACGCTTCTTATCACAGTCCGAACATGCACTTTAGGGCATGCTTACCCAGGGAAAGGAACCCTTAACGGAACTATTCTCCCTGGAAGATGTTTCTTACTACCCATGTAATATAACATAACTAGTTGGGCACTTGTCTGATAAAGCACTAATGACCCCTACGCCTGGTCTCCACGCATGCCCCGGTTCTTACATAACTGAGAGGGTATTCGGATACACTTCGGACTGTCGGGTCCCGAGGTTGAAGCAAAAAGGTCCGCCACGACAAACGATCTACAATCCGGCTAGAAGGCATTATACATGTCACTTTAAAATTACATAGTCAATTTGACTGGTTGAATTCCTCTTCAATACCATCCAATAGGCTGTCTAGTCTACAGTCTTGTTGGGAATACTTTGTGGACAATTCTACTTGGTCGTACACTAAGCTCACAGGGATCTCCTTCCCATCAGGCCCCACAGGTCCGACTTCGGCCATGTGGTTCGGGTCAGCCTTCGTATACCGCTTCTTCACCATTGCCCAGGCTTCCCTGGCGCCCTGACGGCATGCCGATATCTTCCATAATTGGAAGCGCCACCGCGCTCCCTTTAGCTTTTCTGCAAGCTCTCCAAGGCCTTCGGGTATGGAGACGGATGGCCACAAGGCCTGGGCGACGCTTTGCATCACCTGCCGAACTTGTTCGTGTAGCTGTGAGAGCTCGGGAAGAAGGTCACCCGTTCAACCGGGCATTTCCTCGGCAGGACGACCTGTTAGCATACCTACAGACATAACTCTGTCAGCCAGCTTCCTCTCCGAACTCTTTTTCAAAGTCCGTTCACGCACTTACTAAATATGCCGCGTCGAAGCCGCCGATTTTCCTTAACGGAGTCCGACAGTTGGGCACGAACATCTTGTAGTTCCACGCCCAGCTTGGTGTTGGCATCTAGGAGATCATTTTTCTCCTGCCTCACCCTCGTAAGCCCGTTCTCACCGGCCTTCAGTTGGCGTAGGAGCTGTTGCTTATTCGGATTTACTCCAGTGTCATCTGCAATTTTGTCGTCAGATTTGCATACACGCCGTATTCTATGTGATACTTATCATTTGAAGGATATGTTACTAGAGGGGGTCTCTTTGGGCTCCCCTGCGGCGGCCAATGGGGCCTGAAGTTGGGCTTTGCACTCTTCCAGCTCCTGGGATAGTTGAGTATTCTTTTTTGTAAGAACCTGCATAACAAATGATCCTTAAATCAGTTATCCTAACTGTTTCAAGTCTCAGGGGCTACTGATATATATAATCACCAAATTTTCTCACCCGTATGTCTTTTACATACTGCTTTGTGGCTCTGGCTAGACCATTTTGAGCGGCACGGAGGTGTGCGTCTCTCGAGTTGAAGGCATCCAATGCCTCTTGGGAGAAACAAGCGTCACGAAGAACAGTCCGGCGACGCCTGTGGTTCATGGCACTTTCCACCTCGGAATTGGTGGTGGACAGTTTATCCGCATCCTTTGTCGGAGGAGCACCCGGCGCACGCCTCGTATTCGTTCCCGCCTCCGAATCCGGCCTTGGAGCCTGGCTTGTGGAGGCGCGATTGGTAGCCTCTCCGGGTATAGTCCGACGAGCGCTCTTTTTCCTGAAAAGAAGGCATGGGCATTAATACGCCTCTGAGAATAATGTCTTGCAATAAAGACGGCCCGCTGTACCGCTGCGCTGGTGTCTCAATCAGGACTGCGGGTCTTTTCAGCCTGCCTGGCCTCGCGGCCCCTTGTTGGCCAGTCGCCGCAGGCTCGGCCTTCTGCCTCGAGAACCTCCCCTGCAAAACACGGCTGTTATACGGCGATCAAAAACACGCAAGGACGAATCCCTTTTTGAAGTGCTGGGAATTCAGTTTCAGTCACTTGTGAGGCTGAAACTAGCCCAGGGTAATCGGCCGTAATGGCCACCAAAGCATTATCATTGCTCGATTGGTAAAACACCCCATCGATCAGCTCCACAGATATGTCCGGATCCTCTTGGGAGGCCGGGTCAAGGGACCGTCCAGGGTCCTTGGGTTGTGGAGGGGGGTTGTTTATCTCCCTTACAGCCTGGCGCAGTTCCTGCGTAGAAATCGCTAGACTGAATACTTAATTGCGGAAATATGAAACGGATGGGCGAGAAAAAGTCTCCGCTTACCCAGCTCGGAGGATTGTACATAGAAAATCCGCCCTGCGGGTTGACACGAAGGAATTCCTCCTCTTCTCCCTTGTACAAAGTGGATAAGATCTTTATTAGATCAGCAACCGATCCCGGCCCTTTACGGCCGTAGCGGGTGGCGTCATCCTCCCCGTTGAAATCCCACATGGGGTGGCCTCTATACTGAAGCGGTTGCACCCCCCGCATGATACATATGGCCATGACCTCAATCATGGTCAATCCAGATCGAGCTAAAAAACTTATCCGGCTCATCAGGTAAAGAACGTCCCTGTCATCTTCCTCTAGGGAGCTCCGTGGATGCCAGCTCCGGCGCTTCTTCAAAGGGGCATTGTCGAACTCAAGAAGGCCGATCCGAATAGGATCCGGGAGGGGGACGTCTTCTATATAAAACCATTCTGAAGGCCAATCTTTGGACGTCTTCTTTGGGGTTCCGGACAGGTATCCGGTCCCGGCAACATGCCACACTTCGGCTCCGCCCACTTGATATATTGACCCCTTTTGAGAACGGGGCACAAGGCAGAACAACCTTTTCCACAGAGCGAAATGAGCCTCACAACCCAGAAACAACTCGCAAAGGGCTACGAATCCCGCGATATGCAGCATGGAGGTAGGAGTAAGGTTGTGCAACTGGAGGCCATAGAATTCCAGGAGCCCCCAGAGAATCGGATGAATTGGGAATCCAAGCCCTCTTACCAAATAAGGGACAAGGCATACTCACTCTCCCTTGGAGGGATTGGGAAGGCTCTCCGCTTGCTCTCCGCCATTATAGGTGGCGAGCCCGACTCGAACCGGGACCATGTACGCTAGGGGAAGAAATCCCTTGGTCTGAAGCATCACTAATTTGCTGTGCGGGACAGAACATCTCTCCCAATCTCCAGGCTTGGAGCTAGGGGAGCGAGAGGAGGAGCTGCGTCGACCGGCCATGATGGAATGGATCTCTGTCGGGCGCGCTCCGATGAAGGCTCGCCAAGGGAGGATGGTGTGATTTGGATCTGAATCCTCGCCTTTTTAATAGGCGGCTCATTCACACAGCTAGGGGGTTAAATGTGAAAACACCCTGGCTCTTCACATTCACTCGACACGTGGAAAGTGGCCATTATTGGGCGTGGAAGCCAAGGAGTGCAACATTCACAAGAAACCGGACACTATTTCGACAGGTACACAGAATTTGGAGAGGAACCCGCCTTGCAATGCCGAAGACAATACTGCGTGCCGGACTCATCGTCATTGAAGCCTGGTTCAGGGGCTACTGAGGGAGTCCTGGATTAGGGGGTCTCCGGACAGCCGGACTATATCCTTTGGCCGGACTGTTGTACTATGAAGATGCAAGATTGAAGACTTCGTCTCGTGTCCGGATGAGACTCTACTTGGCGTGGAAGGCAAGCTAGGAAATACAGATATGAATATCTCCTCCTTTGTAACCGACCTTGTGTAACCCTAACCCTCTCCGGTGTCTATATAAACCGAAGGGTTTTACTCCGTAGAATAACAGACAATCATACCATAGGCTAGCTTCTAGGGTTTAGCCTCTCTGATCTCATGGTAGATCTACTCTTGTACTACCCATATCATCAATATCAATCAAGCAGGATGTAGGGTTTTACCTCCATCAAGAGGGGCCGAACCTGGGTAAAACATCGTGTCCCCTGCCTCCTGTACCATCCGGCCTAGACGCACAGTTCGGGACCCCCTACCCGAGATCCGCCGGTTTTGACACCGACAAGTGTGGTAAAAGGATAGTAACATTGTCCCTTCTCTCTTTTTCTCTCATTTTTTTATTTGTTTGGGCCCTTTCTCCTTTTTTATGGCCTCTTTTTTTTATTTGGGCTTCTTTGGCCTCTTTTTTTTTCATCCGGAGTCTCATCCCGACTTGTGGGGGAATCATATTCTCCATCATTCTTTCCTCATTGGGACAATGCTCTAATAATGATGATCATCACATTTTTATTTTTCTTACAACTCAACAATTACAACTCGATACTTAGAACAAAATATGACTCTATATGAATGCCTCCGGCGGTGTACCGGGATATGCAATGAATCAAGAGTGACATGTATGAAAGAATTATGAACGGTGGCTTTGCCACAAATACGATGTCAACTACATGATCATGCTAGCAATATGACAATGATGGAGTGTGTCATAATAAACGGGATGGTGGAGAGTTGCATGGCAATATATCTCGGAATGGCTATGGAAATGCCATAATAGGTAGGTATGGTGGCTGTTTTGAGGAAGGTATATGGTGGGTGTATGATACCGGCGAAAGGTGCGCGGTATTAGAGAGGCTAGAAAAGGTGGAAGGGTGAGAGTGCGTATAATCCATGGACTCAACATTAGTCATAAAGAACTCATATACTTATTGCAAAAATCTTAGAAGTTATCAAAGCAAAGTAATACGCGCATGCTCCTAGGGGGATAGATTGGTAGGAAAAGACCATCGCTCGTCCCTGACCGCCACTCATAAGGAAGACAATCAATAAATAAATCAAGCTCCGACTTCATCACATAACAGTTCACCATACGTGCATGCTACGGGAATCACAAACTTCAACACAAGTATTTCTCAAATTCACAACTACTCAACTAGCATGACTCTAATATCACCATCTCCATTTCTCAAAACAATCATCAAGCATCAAACTTCTCTTAGTATTCAACACACTCATAAGAGAATTTTATTATTCTTGGATACCTAACATATTAGGATTTTAAGCAAATTACCATGCTATTTAAGACTCTCAAAATAATATAAGTGAAGCATTAGAGCAAATGACAAACTACTCCGAAAGATATAAGTGAAGATCAATGAGTAGTCCAATAATTATGCAACTGTGTGAAGATTCTCTAACATTTAATAATTTCATATCTTGGTATTTTATTTAAACAGCAAGCAAATCCTAACAAAATAAATTGACGCTCCAAGCAAAACACATATCATGTGGCGAATAAAAATATAGCTCCAAGTAAAGTTACCGATGAACGAAGGCGAAAGAGGGGATGCCACCCGGGCATCCCCAAGCTTAGATGCTTGGTTATCCTTTAATATTACCTTGGGGTGCCTTGGGCATCCCCAAGCTTAGGCTCTTTCCACTCCTTATTCCGTAGTCCATCGAATCCTTACCCAAAACTTGAAAACTTCACAACACAAAACTTAATAGAAAACTCGTAAGCTCCGTTAGTATAAGAAAATAAATCACCACTTAAAGGTACTGTAATGAACTCATTCTTTATTTATATTGGTGTTAAACCTACTTTATTCCAACTTCTCTATGGTTTATAAACTATCTTACTAGCCATAGATTCATCAAAATAAGCAAACAACACACGAAAAGCAGAATCTGTCAAAAACATAACAGTCTGTAGTAATCTGGATCAAACGTATACTTCTGGAACTCATAAAATTCTCAAATAAATTTCTGGACCTGAGGAATTTATCTATTAATCATCTGCAAAAATAATTAACTAAATAGTACTCTCAAAATAAAAATGGCAGCAATTCTCGTGAGCGCTAAAGTTTCTGTTTTTTACAGCATGATCAACAAGACTTTCCCCCAAGTCTTCCCCAAAGGTTCTACTTGGCACAAACACTAATTAAAAGTATAAAACCACATCTAAACAGAGGCTAGATGAATTATTTATTACTAAACAGGAACAAAAAGCAAGGAACTAAAATAAAATTGGGTTGCCTCCCAACAAGCGCTATCGTTTAACGCCCTTAGCTAGGCATGATGGTTTCAATCATGCTCATATAAAGGATAAGAATTGAAACATAGAGAGAGCATCATGAGGAATATTACTAGCACATTTAAGTCTAACATACTTCCTATTCATAGGGATTTTGTGAGCAAACAACTTATGGGAACAATAATCAACTAGTATAGGAAGGCAAAACAAGCATAACTTTAAATTTTTAAGTACATAGAGAGGAAACTTGATATTATTGCAATTCCTACAAGCATATATTCCTCCCTCATAATAATTTTCAGTAGCATCATGAATGAATTCAACAATATAACCAGCACCTAAAGCATTCTTTCCATGATCTACAAGCATATAAAATTTACTACTCTCCACACAAGCAAAATTCTTCTCATTCGGAATAGTGGGAGTAAACTCAACAAAATAACTATCATTGGATTGAAAATTGAAATCAAGATGACAAGTTTCATTGTTATCATTATTATTTAAAGCATACGTGTCATCACAATAATCATCATAGATAACAGGCATACTTTCATCATAATAAATTTGCTCATCAAAACTTCAGGGACAAAAAATATCATCTTCATCAAACATAGCTTCCCCAAGCTTGTGGCTTTGCATATCATTAGCATCATGGATATTCAAGGAATTCATACTAACAACATTGCAATCATGCTCATCATTCAAATATTTAGTGCCAAACATTCTGATGCATTCTTCTTCTAGCACTTGAGCACAATTATCGGAATCCTTATTTTCATGATAGATATTAAAAAGATGAAGCATATGAGGTAACCTTAATTCCATTTTTTGTAATTTTCTTTTATAAAATAAACTAGTGATAAAACAAGAAACTAAAAGACTCGATTGCAAGATCTAAAGATATACCTTCAAGCACTCACCTCCCTGGCAACGGCGCCAGAAAAGAGCTTAGTTGACGGGGTGTGTTAGTGCCGCTTTCCTTGCCTCCCCGGCAACGGTGCCAGAAAAGAGCTTGGTTGACGGGGTGTGTTAGTGCCGCTTTCCTTGCCTCCCCGGCAACAGCGCCAGAAAAGAGCTTGATGTCTACTACACAACCTTCTTCTTGTAGACGTGGTTGGGCCTCCAAGTGCAGAGGTTTGTAGGACAGTAGCAAATTTCCCTCAAGTGGATGACCTAAGGTTTATCAATCTGTAGGAGGCGTAGGATGAAGATGGTCTCTCTCTCAAGCAACCCTGCAACCAAATAACAAAGAGTCTCTTGTGTCCCCAACACACCCAATACAATGGTAAATTGTATAGGTGCACTAGTTCGGCGAAGAGATGGTGAAACAAGTGGTATATGGATAGTACAAAAAGGTATTTGTAATCTGAAATTATAAAAACAGCAAGGTAATGAATGATAAAAGTGAGCGTAAACGGTATTGCAATGATAGGAAATAGGGCCTAGGGTTCATACTTTCACTATTGTAAGTCCTCTCAACAATACTAACATAATTGGATCACATAACTATCCCTCAACATGCAACAAAGAGTCACTCCAAAGTCACTAATAGCGGAGAAATAACGAAGAGATTATGGTAGGGTACGAAACCACCTCAAAGTTATTCTTTCCAATCAATCCGTTGGGCTATTCCTATAGGTGTCACAAACAGCCCTAGAGTTCGTACTAGAATAACACCTTAAGACACAAATCAACCAAAACCCTAATGTCACCTAGATACTCCAATGTCACCTCAAGTATTCGTGGGTATGATTATACGATATGCATCACACAATCTCAGATTCATCTATTCAAACAACACAAAGGACAACAACGAGTGCCCAAAGTTTCTACCGGAGAATCACGACGAGAACGTGTGCCAACCCCTATGCATAGGTTCCCAATGTCACGAAACCCGCAAGTTGATCACCAAGACATACATGAAGTGAATCACATGGTATCCCATTGTCACCACAGATACGCATGGCAAGACATACATCAAGTGTTCTCAAATCTTTAAAGACCCAATCCGATAAGATTACTTCAAAGGGGAAACTCAATTCATTTAAAGAGAGAAGAGGGGGAGGAGAAACATAAGATCCAACTATAATGCAAAGCTCGCGATACATCAAGATCGTGCCAAATCAAGAACATGAGAGAGAGAGAGATCAAATGCCCTATATAGATGGAAGGAGGGAGTATGAATCCATGTTAAGTCTGATTAATTTTTTTCGCTTGCTGTATAATGCATGTAACCTACTCATACCAACATTTTAGTGCATTCCAAATGTCTATACTACCGCTGCAATTCGAACTAAATTTGAATTCGTTTCTCTATTTCAATAAGAATCTACAATCATGATTGTTGCCAACTTCAACCATCATAGTTTCCTTGCTATCTGCCAGATATAAATCAGACGACCTATAATGCAGGATGGCAGGCACACCATCATCAACAACTCCGTTTTTATAAGAGTAGAGATAAAATATATTAAATGTAGTATACCACGTTCATAACCACACCATGTGTATCACCGTTATATATATTCACACATGCATCGGTTTGAAACACTATGATAAATTCTTCAAATATCTGAATTCGCTTTTTATAATGAAGTATATATGATCTCTATTCGTCCTTTACACCCACACAACCCTCTTATCTTTGTAGCTAGCGCTAACTTTCTCTTGTGCATGCACACGCCCGCATCCCTCTCACCCTCCCTTAGCATTCCCTAGCTCCATCATGCAAATTCGTATTTTCACTTTAGGTCGTTCACCCACGGTGTGTGTAGGCCCCCCAGCTCCTTTACGGCACACATCAATCGATATGCCTCTCTAGCCAGGTGTGCCTAGCACAAACACAAGCTTCCCCTCTTCTCTTGTCACCGTCCATGCCTCACTCCCACCACTCTTTTCATCGTTTCGTACTCACACACTCCTCCCCCTCGATATAGTATGCCTCTCATACCACCTCCTACATGCATCCCTCTCTCTATCCTTCTCCTCGTGCCTCATTTGCTTCTAACACACACATGCATGTATACCGATCGATCTCCCAACATATACCTAGATCGACTTTAACTACCCCCCATCGATCGACGTACCTCACAAGTTATGTCTCTCCTTTCTCTTACAAAGGGCGATTGATCTTCCTATGTAGTTACGTCTGCTTATCACAGCCACATCGCCCCCTCATCATTCGTGCATGCCTCCCAACCCGTCTCTCACACGCACGTGCACAGACAACAAGCAGCCATCTCCTCTCTTATTGATATTGCGGGCGTGCCCTCCATTTGTCTAGCAAGCCCATCCCACCATTTGTTAGAAGCAACTCCACTACCACCCCCTCCAACACTCTAGCTCTGTCTCTCTCCCAACTATATTCATCTCCTGCACATATGCATGGATGCCGATCGATCTTCCTTAATACATGAGGCAGATCGATCTCCTTAATACATGAGGTAGGCCTCTCTCCTCCTCCACACATTTACCAGCCATTGTACCTCTATAGTTAATTGGGCCTCCCTCTTCCCCCACCACACACCGATAGTCGAGCGCTGCAGGTAGGTATCCATGCCACAGAGACAAACTGCACATGTCCCATCTCACATTCCAGTAGGCCAGCCACTCTATATCTTTGACGTGGGCACACACAAATTCGATGGCACTCTTTATCGATTGCGTGCGCGCACACACACACACATCATCCCTCTCTTCGATTCTATGGACACCTCAAGCCGATAATACCTCCACTCTCTTCTCGTGGATCGCCCCCTCTATATATATGTTATATCCAGGACTCTATTTCACACACATTGCATATGTTAAATTTTTTGATTGACCCCCCCCCCCCACAAAAAAAACTCTCAAGAACCCACACACTATATCTCTCTAGGTTTTTATCTCTCTCACACAACCCCACGTAGGTGGTGTACGTATACAAGAAGAGAATAGGTGCACCGTGCACATACTGACGCTTCATGCCCAGCCAGACCCGCGCGGGTACACGGTGGAGCTCATTTCTCCGCAGAAGCAGAATTTGTTTTTGAAACATCAAGTGGCCAGAGACTCGAAAACTTATTTGCCCATTAGTGACTTGTCAGGGCGGTGGATTTTAGTTTGTACGATAATGCTGCATCCACCTAAAGTAATGAAAGTTCTTACATAAACTTCCTAGTAATTCCCTCTTCATAGGTGCAGCATTACTCCTAACATTTGTAATATCAGTTTGAAACTTGTAATATTGCCGTGTCCTATTCCTGCGTTTTCAAAATCCTACGAATCAAACAGGTCCTGAGTTGGTGATGATGTTGTGCCTCCCATCTTTCACCAATAGCCGTTGGATCTAGATCTGACGCATACAAACCAAGCTTCTCCATTTTTGCAAAAAGATGCCCACACTTTTTCCCTATTTACAAACAACTCCTTGTCTCTCACAATCAGCCTCATCTCCTCCCCACCACATCTAGGAGTAGAAGGCTGTGGAAAAATCTGGCGCGATGGCCACTGCCGGAGCCATCCACCCCCAATCTTGGTGTTCCGTGCAATGCACGGGCATCTACGCACGTGAAATTATGTCGAACAGGGATAGTTGTAAGTAGGCTAGCTCTACAGCCATGATGATAGTGACTGCAAATGGTGAGGCTGACTATGGTATGCCGAACAGGGCGCCTATACTCAGGTGTCATCTCCGGCGCAGGGTCTTGTCACTTCACTGTGAGGAGCAGCACGTAATAATTTGACCAACGGGTAGTACAGTGCTAGTACTCCTACTACTACATTGGTAGTACTACTACTAGTACTAGTAGCACCACCGTCTGGATTTAGGAGTACTACCACGTCCATTTGGATTTTAGTATTTGACTAGCAATATCTAGTAATGCATGTCACCAAAAATGTACTACTCCCTCTGTAAATAAATACATGGTGTTTTATTCCTATCGACGAGAGAACTTAATGTTTTTTTGCTACTCCTAACTAGAGTACTAATAGGATTACATGATATGAACTAAACACCGCATGTCATGTTTGGTAGTCTAAAGTCACTGAAAGCATGCACGGCCCACATCTCTGATTGGTTGATATGTCATGAAATAAGAAACAAGGAGGGAGTTAATGCACCATGCTTAAGTATTTTGGGATTATTTGGTTTTCTTAAGGTGACTTACACAACATTTTTGTTTACATGCATTAACATTTTATTAGTTAAATCAAAGGCCAAAACTTGGCGCAAAATGCAAAAGGGACCAATAAACCAGTAAACATCAAACTTCTCTCGTTTGGCCCCAACTAGAGGTCCGGTGAGATGACTATACTGCACCGGCACGGAGGGGGACGCAACTTCATTGACTTACGGCAACTGCCTTTGGGTGAATGACACGTGGCCCTAGAGGGTGGCTGGCCCACCTATCACACAGCCAAAGGCAGGTGCAGTAGAGGGCCGAGGAGTTGTATGAAATCCTACGCACCTACGCACACTAACCAAGGGCTGAGTGATCACTCGAATCGCAAGATCAGTTGACCAGAAGCTATGCTAGACCCATGGAGGCGATGAGCGCGAGCATCAGCCAGTTGTGCCAGATGGTCCACGACGCCGGCCTGCGGCCCGGCATCGAGGAACGTCTCGAGGTAGTATTGCTTGAGGCCGCCAGGGCGAGGGGCCGCTTGGATGACAGCTTCGTCTCCTTGTTCGACGAGGTCCTCATCGGTTTCCTCGACAAGTTTACTATCGTCAAGAAGCTTGCGGACGACTTTGACGTAAGCCTCCAGCCGACGCGCCCAGGCTCTGCGATGCCCGCCACCCTCAACGTCCACTATGGTAACAACCTCTTCGACGCACTGGTGGCCCTGCGACTGCCCGCCGTCGCGCCGGAGAAGGTCCACCTCGAGGTCGCGCTCGCCGCGCAGCGCCTAGCGCAGCAAGACACCATCGATATAATCACCCACGTCTACGCGCAAATCGTCCACAAGGACTACTACATGCAAGAGGAGGACGATAGGACGCTGGCCTTCTTGGAGTGCATGGCAACCTTGGACGACACGGTTTAGAAGCACGTTGAGCTCGCCGCCAACGCTGGTGCTCCTCACACGTCGGTTGGTGACCCGGCGCATGTTGGAAATATGCCCTAGAGGCAATAATAAATTGATTATTATTATATTTCCTTGTTCATGATAATCGTTTATTATCCATGCTAGAATTGTATTGATAGGAAACTCAGATACATGTGTGGATACATAGACAACACCATGTCCCTAGTAAGCCTCTAGTTGACTAGCTCGTTAATCAATAGATGGTTACGGTTTCCTGACCATGGACATTGGATGTCGTTGATAACGGGATCACATCATTAGGAGAATGATGTGATGGACAAGACCCAATCCTAAGCCTAGCACAAGATCATGTAGTTCGTATGCTAAAGCTTTTCTAATGTCAAGTATCATTTCCTTAGACCATGAGATTGTGCAACTCCCGGATACCGTAGGAGTGCTTTGGGTGTGCCAAACGTCACAACGTAACTGGGTGGCTATAAAGGTACACTACGGGTATCTCTAAAAGTGTCTGTTGGGTTGGCACGAATCGAGATTGGGATTTGTCACTCCGTGTAAACGGAGAGGTATCTCTGGGCCCACTCGGTAGGACATCATCATAATGTGCACAATGTGGCCAAGGGGTTGATCACGGGATGATGTGTTACGGAACGAGTAAAGAGACTTGCCGGTAACGAGATTGAACAAGGTATCGGTATACCGACGATCGAATCTCGGGCAAGTACCATACCGCTAGACAAAGGGAATTGTATACGGGATCGATTGAGTCCTTGACATCGTGGTTCATCCGATGAGATCATCGTGGAACATGTGGGAGCCAACATGGGTATCCAGATCCCGCTGTTGGTTATTGACCGGAGAACATCTCGGTCATGTCTGCATGTCTCCCGAACCCGTAGGGTCTACACACTTAAGGTTCGATGACGCTAGGGTTATAAAGGAAGTTTGTATGTGGTTACCGAATGTTGTTCGGAGTCCCGGATGAGATCCCGGACGTCAGGAGGAGTTCCGGAATGGTCCAGAGGTAAAGATTTATATATAGGAAGTCCTGTTTCGGCCATCGGGACAAGTTTCGGGGTCATCGGTATTGTACCGGGACCACCGGAAGGGTCCCGGGGGGCCCACCGGGTGGGGCCACCTGCCCCGGGGGGCCACATGGGCTGTAGGGGGTGCGCCTTGGCCTACATGGGCCAAGGGCACCAGCCCCAAGAGGCCCATGCGCCTAAGGAACCCTAGAGGGAAGAGTCCTAAAGGGGGAAGGCACCTCCGAGGTGCCTTGGGGAGGATGGACTCCTCCCCCCCTCTTAGCCGCACCCCTTCCTTGGAGGAAGGGGCAAGGCTGCGCCTCCCCCCTCTCCCCTGCCCCTATATATAGTGGAGGGGAGGGAGGGCATCCATATCTGAGCCCTTGGCGCCTCCCTCCCTCCCGTGACACCTCCTCCTCTCCCGTAGGTGCTTGGCGAAGCCCTGCAGGATTGCCACGCTCCTCCATCACCACCACGCCGTTGTGCTGCTGCTGGATGGAGTCTTCCTCAACCTCTCCCTCTCTCCTTGCTGGATCAAGGCGTGGGAGACATCGTCGAGCTGTACGTGTGTTGAACGCGGAGGTGCCGTCCGTTCGGCACTAGGATCATCGGTGATCTGAATCACGACGAGTACGACTCCATCAACCCCGTTCACTTGAACGCTTCCGCTTAGCGATCTACAAGGGTATGTAGATGCACTCTCCTTCTACTCGTTGCTGGTCTCTCCATAGATAGATCTTGGTGATACGCGTAGGAAAATTTTGAATTTCTACTACGTTCCCCAACAGTGGCATCATGAGCTAGGTCTATTGCGTAGATTCTTTGCACGAGTAGAACACAAAGTAGTTGTGGGCGTCGATATTGTTCAATATGCTTGCCGTTACTAGTCTTATCTTGATTCGGCGGCATCGTGGGATGAAGCGGCCCGGACCAACCTTACACGTACGCTTACGTGAGACCGGTTCCACCGACAAACATGCACTAGTTGCATAAGGTGGCTGGCGGGTGTCTGTCTCTCCCACTTTAGTCGGATCGGATTCGATGAAAAGGGTCCTTATGAAGGGTAAATAGCAATTAGCATATCACGTTGTGGTTCATGCGTAGGTAAGAAACGTTCTTGCTAGAAACCCATAGCAGCCACGTAAAACATGCAAACAACAATTAGAGGACGTCTAACTTGTTTTTGCAGGGTATGCTTTGTGATGTGATATGGCCAACAAGAATGTGATGAATGATATGCGATGTATGAGATTGATCATGTTCTTGTAATAGGATTCACGACTTGCATGTCGATGAGTATGACAACCGGCAGGAGCCATAGGAGTTGTCTTTATTTATTTGTGACCTGCGTGTCAACTTAAACGTCATGTAATTACTTTACTTTATTGCTAACCGTTAGCCATAGTAGTAGAAGTAATAGTTGGCGAGGCAACTTCATGAAGACACGATGATGGAGATCATGATGATGGAGATCATGGTGTCATGCCGGTGACGATGATGATCATGGAGCCCCGAAGATGAAGATCAAAAGGAGCAAAATGATATTGGCCATATCATGTCACTATTTGATTGCATGTGATGTTTATCATGTTTATGCATCTTATTTGCTTAGAACGACGGTAGTAAATAAGATGATCCCTTACAACAATTTCAAGAAGTGTTCTCCCCTAACTGTGCACCGTTGCGACAGTTCGCTGTTTCAAAACATCACGTGATGATCGGGTGTTTTATTCAGACGTTCAAATACAACGGGTGTTGACGAGCCTAGCATGTACAGACATGGCCTCGGAACACATGCAAAACACTTAGGGTTAACTTGACGAGCCTAGCATGTACAGACATGGCCTCGGAACACGGAGACCGAAAGGTCGAACATGAGTCGTATAGAAGATACGATCAACATAAAGATGTTCACCGATGATGACTAGTCCGTCTCACGTGATGATCGGACACGGCCTAGTTTGACTCGGATCATGTAATCACTTAGATGACTAGAGGGATGTCTATCTGAGTGGGAGTTCATAAGATGAACTTAATTATCCTGAACATAGTCAAAAGACTTTTTGCAAATTATGTCGTAGCTCACGCTATAGTTCTACTGTTTAGATATGTTCCTAGAGAAAAAATTAGTTGAAAGTTGATAGTAGCAATTATGCGGACTAGGTCCGTAAACTGAGGATTGTCCTCATTGCTTCATAGAAGGCTTATGTCCTTAATGCACCGCTCAGTGTGCTGAACCTCGAACGTTGTCTGTGGTTGTTTGCGAACATCTGACATACACGTTTTGATAACTACGTGATAGTTCAGTTAAACGGTTTAGAGTTGAGGCACCAAAGACGTTTTTGAAACATCGCGAAACATATGAGATGTTTTGAGGGCTGAAATTGGGATTTCAGACTCGTGCCCATGTCAAGAGGTATGAGACCTCCGATGACTTTCTTAACCTGCAAACTAAGGAGAAAAGCTCAATTGTTGAGCTTGTGCTCAGATTGTCTGAGTACAACAATCATTTGAATCGAGTGGCAGTTGATCTTCCAGATAAGACAGTGATGGTTCTCCAAAGTCATTGCCACCAAGCTGTTAGAGCTTCGTGATGAACTATAACATATCAGGGATAGATATGATGATCCTTGAGGTATTCGTGATGTTTGACACCGCGAAAGTAGAAATCAAGAAGGAGCATCAATTGTTGATGGTTGGTGAAACCACTAGTTTCAAGAAGGGCAAGGGCAAGAAGGGATACTTCATGAAACGGCAAATCAGCTGCTGCTCTAGTGAAGAAACCCAAGGTAAAACCCAAACCCGAGACTAAGTGCTTCTGTAATAAGGGGAACAACCACTAGAGCAGAATTACCCTAGATACTTGGTAGATAAGAAGGCTGGCAAGGTCGATAGAAGTATATTGGATATACATTGTGTTAATGTGTACTTTGCTAGTACTCCTAGTAGCACCAGGGTATTAGATACCGGTTCGGTTGCTAAGTGTTAGTAACTCGAAATAAAAGCTACGGAATAAACGGAGACTAGCTAAAAGTGAGCTGACGATATATGGAAGTGTTTCCAAGTTTGATGTAATCAAACATCGCACGCTCCCTCTACCATCAAGATTAGCATTAAACCTGAATGGTTGATTGAATCTCGATCGTAGTGATACACATTTTCATGCCAAAAGATAGTAATGATAGTACCACCTACTTGTGGCACTGCCACATAAGTCATATCGGTATAAAACGCATGAAGAAGCTCCATGTTGATGGATCTTTGGACTCACTCGTTTTTGAAAAGTTTGAGACATGCGAACCATGTCTATTGGTGTATATGCATGAAGAAACTCCATGCAAATGGACCGTTTTGACTCACTTGATTTTGAATCACTTGGGACATGCAAATCATACCACATGGGCAAGATGACTGAAAAGCCTCGTTTTCAGTAAGATGGAACAAGATAGCAACTTGTTGGAAGTAACACATTTTGATGTGTGCAGTCCAATGAGTGCTGAGGCATGCAGTGAATATCGTTATGTTCTTACTTCACAGATGATTCGAGTAGATGTTGAGTATATTTACTTGATGAATCACGAGTCTGAATTATTGAAAGGTTCAAGTAATTTCAGTGTGAAGTTGAAAGATCATCGTGACAAGAGGATAGAAGATCTATGATATGATCATAGAGATGAATATCTGAATCACGAGTTTGGCACAGAATTAAGACATTGTGGAAATTGTTTCACAACTGATACAGCGTGGAACACCATAGTGTGATGGTGTGTCCAAACGTCATAGTTGCACCCTATTGGATATGGTGCATACCATGATGTCTCTTATCGAGTTACCACTATCGTTCATGGGTTAGGCATTAGAGACAACCACATTCACTTTAAATAGGGCACCACATAATTTCGTTGAGATGACACCGTATGAATTATGGTTTAGAGAAACCTAAGCTGTCATTTCTTAGAAGTTTGGGGCTGCGATGCTTATGTGGAAAGGTTTCAGGCTGATAAGCTCGAACCCAAAGCGGATAAATGCATCTTCATAGGACACCCAAAACAGTTGGGTATACCTCCTGTCTCAGATTCGAAAGCAATAAGGGATTGTTTCTAGAATCGGGTCCTTTCTCGAGGAAAAGTTTCTCTCGAAAGAATTGAGTGGGAGGATGGTGGAGACTTGATGAGGTTATTGAACCGTCACTTCAACAAATGTGTAGCAGGGCACAGGAAGTTGTTCCTGTGGCACCTACACCAATTGAAGTGGAAGCTTATGATAGTGATCATGAAGTTTCGGATCAAGTCACTACCGAACCTCGTAGGGTGACAAGGATACGTACTACTTCAGAGTGGTACAGTAATCCTGTCTTGAAGGTCATGTTGCTAGACAACAATGAACCTACGAGCTATGGAGAAGCGATGGTGGGCCCAAATTCCGACAAATGGTTAGAAGCCATAAAATCCGAGATAGGATCCATGTATGAAAACAAAGTGTAGACTTTGGAAGAACTACTTGATGGTCGTAAGGCTGTTAGGTACATATGGATTTTGAAAGGAAGACAGACAATGATGGTAAGTGTCACCATTGAGAAAGCTCGACTTGTCGTTAAGATGATTTTCGACAAGTTCAAGGAGTTGACTACGATGAGACTTTCTCACTCGTAGCGATGCTAAGAGTCTGTTGGAATTATATTAGCAATTACTGCATTATTTATGAAATCTTGCAGATAGGATGTCAAAACATTGTTTCTTCGACGATTCTTGAGGAAAGGTTGTATGTGATACAACCGGAAGGTTTTGTCTATCCTGAAATATGCTAATAAGTATGCAAAGCTCCAGCAATCCTTCTGAGGACTGGAGTGAGCATCTCGGAGTTGGAATGTATGCTTTGATGATGATCAAAGATTTTGGGTGTATACAAAGTTTATGAGAAACTTGTATTTCCAAAGAAGTGAGTGGGAGCACTATAGAATTTCCGATGAGTATATGTTGTTAACATATTAATGATCAGAAATGACGTAGAATTTCTGGAAAGCATATAGGGTTATTTGGAAAGTGTTTTCAATGGAAAACCTGGATTAAGCTACTTGAACATTGAGCATCAAGATCTATAAGGATAGATCAAAACGCTTAATAGTACTTTCAAATGAGCACATGCCTTGACGTGATCTTGAAGGTGTTCAAGATGGATCAGTCAAAGAAGGAGTTCTTGCCTGAGTTGTAAGGTATGAAGTTAAGACTTAAAGCTCGACCATGGCAGAATAGAGAGAAAGGAACGAAGGTCGTCCCCTATGCTTAAGACATAGGCTCTACAGTATGCTATGCTGTGTACCGCACCTGAAGTGTGCTTTACCATGAGTCAGTCAAGGGGTACAAGAGTGATCCAAGAATGGATCACAGGACAGCGGTCAAAGTTATCCTTAGTAACTAGTGGACTAAGGAATTTTCTCAATTATGGAGGTGGTAAAAGAGTTCGTCGTAAAGGGTTACGTCGATGCGAGCTTAACACCTATCCGGATAGCTCTGAGTAGAGATACCGGATACGTATAATGGAGCAACAATTTAGAATAGCTCCAAGTAGAACAGTTATTTGGAATAGCTCCAAATAGAACGTGGTAGCTGCATCTAGGAGATGACATAGAGATTTGTAAAGCACACACGGATCTGAAAGGTTCAGAGCCGTTGACTATAACCTCTCTCACAAGCATAACATGATCAAACCCAGAACTCATCGAGTGTTAATCACATGGTAAATGTGAACTAGATTATTGACTCTAGTAAACTCTTTGGGTGTTAGTCACATGGGGATGTGACCTTGAGTGTTAATCACATATCGATGTGAACTAGATTATTGACTCTAGTGCAAGTGGGAGACTGTTGGAAATATGCCCTAGAGGCAATAATAAATTGATTATTATTATATTTCCTTGTTCATGATAATCGTTTATTATCCATGCTAGAATTGTATTGATAGGAAACTCAGATACATGTGTGGATACATAGACAACACCATGTCCCTAGTAAGCCTCTAGTTGACTAGCTCGTTAATCAATAGATGGTTATGGTTTCCTGACCATGGACATTGGATGTCGTTGATAACGGGATCACATCATTAGGAGAATGATGTGATGGACAAGACCCAATCCTAAGCCTAGCACAAGATCATGTAGTTCGTATGCTAAAGCTTTTCTAATGTCAAGTATCATTTCCTTAGACCATGAGATTGTGCAACTCCCGGATACCTTAGGAGTGCTTTGGGTGTGCCAAACGTCACAACGTAACTGGGTGGCTATAAAGGTACACTACGGGTATCTCTAAAAGTGTCTGTTGGGTTGGCACGAATCGAGATTGGGATTTGTCACTCCGTGTAAACGGAGAGGTATCTCTGGGCCCACTCGGTAGGACATCATCATAATGTGCACAATGTGGCCAAGGGGTTGATCACGGGATGATGTGTTACGGAACGAGTAAAGAGACTTGCCGGTAACGAGATTGAACAAGGTATCGGTATACCGACGATCGAATCTCGGGCAAGTACCATACCGCTAGACAAAGGGAATTGTATACGGGATCGATTGAGTCCTTGACATCGTGGTTCATCCGATGAGATCATCGTGGAACATGTGGGAGCCAACATGGGTATCCAGATCCCGCTGTTGGTTATTGACCGGAGAACATCTCGGTCATGTCTGCATGTCTCCCGAACCCGTAGGGTCTACACACTTAAGGTTCGATGACGCTAGGGTTATAAAGGAAGTTTGTATGTGGTTACCGAATGTTGTTCGGAGTCCCGGATGAGATCCCGGACGTCAGGAGGAGTTCCGGAATGGTCCGGAGGTAAAGATTTATATATAGGAAGTCCTGTTTCGGCCATCGGGACAAGTTTCGGGGTCATCGGTATTGTACCGGGACCACCGGAAGGGTCCCGGGGGGCCCACCGGGTGGGGCCACCTGCCCCGGGGGGCCACATGGGCTGTAGGGGGTGCGCCTTGGCCTACATGGGCCAAGGGCACCAGCCCCAAGAGGCCCATGCGCCTAAGGAACCCTAGAGGGAAGAGTCCTAAAGGGGGAAGGCACCTCCGAGGTGCCTTGGGGAGGATGGACTCCTCCCCCCCTCTTAGCCGCACCCCTTCCTTGGAGGAAGGGGCAAGGCTGCGCCTCCCTCCTCTCCCCTGCCCCTATATATAGTGGAGGGGAGGGAGGGCATCCATATCTGAGCCCTTGGCGCCTCCCTCCCTCCCGTGACACCTCCTCCTCTCCCGTAGGTGCTTGGCGAAGCCCTGCAGGATTGCCACGCTCCTCCATCACCACCACGCCGTTGTGCTGCTGCTGGATGGAGTCTTCCTCAACCTCTCCCTCTCTCCTTGCTGGATCAAGGCGTGGGAGACATCGTCGAGCTGTACGTGTGTTGAACGTGGAGGTGCCGTCCGTTCGGCACTAGGATCATCGGTGATCTGAATCACGACGAGTACGACTCCATCAACCCCGTTCACTTGAACGCTTCCGCTTAGCGATCTACAAGGGTATGTAGATGCACTCTCCTTCTACTCGTTGCTGGTCTCTCCATAGATAGATCTTGGTGATACGCGTAGGAAAATTTTGAATTTCTGCTACGTTCCCCAACAGCGCACTGGGGCGTGAGGATGTCATTGAACGTTGATCGATCCATATGTATTTTTATCTTTCCATCAAATCCATGTAGTAGTATATGATACTACAGTAATTATCTTAACTTTCGCATCAACTTCATAATTTTCGTACATACTCCATGCATGAATGGTGCCACAACCAAACTTCTCATTACTCTAGGCAAAATTGTTAATTTCTATCTATCGGTCGCGCCATGGAGCAGAACCAAATTTTACAAGTTACGAGTTCAAAAGGAAAAGCCTGAGTGTTCGCGTCGCACCTCCACACGGTTGGTCCGGCACGCCACTCAAGAGAGAATGCGTGCGGTGTTGCATTTTCACTTACAAGTGGGACCACAGTTGAGTAAACCGACTATCGGCAAACCCCCACCCGCCCACCACACGATGGCTGAGAAAACAGGAGGGAGAAGAGATGGATGTAGCACGGACTCCAAGAAAATTGGTGTTGGATGGGACTCGTGTGGGTGGCGTGTGCCGTACTGCTAGACGTGAATGCTAGTTATGGCCCATGCCACCCCACTATATCGAGCCTATATCGAGGTACGTAGAACAAATTTCCTGCAGTCCGTGCTCAACCCTCCTCTATCTCTCTTCTCAGCCAGCCAGCGGACGCGCGGAGCCCATCATCTGTTTGCTCACATGCGGCCCACATGTCAGTGAAAACGCAAGAGGACCCATTGAACCTGCACATCTTTCACCTTGACGTGCTGGTGATGAAAAACAAATCCAATAAAGATCTTTGGTGTCCGCTTTTGGAGTTACTCAAGAGTAGTTAGATTCTATTTACAGTTTAACCCAAGATGCACATCTCGCGGCTTCAACTACCACTCTATTTTCTTTCATGACACGACCTGGATGCTGGATGTCCCACGTGTCGGCAAAAGGAGGAAGAACCCGACCAAATCTTCAGTTCTGCTCTCGGATTATACTAGTTGTGCTAACTTAAAATTTTTATTGTGTACTCCCTCCGTTCCAAAATACTTGACTTCCATTTGTCCAAAAATGGATGTACCTATATACTAAGACATGTCTAGATACATATATATTTTGACAAATAGAAGGCATGTATTGTGCAACGGAGGGAGTAGAATGGATGCAAGTTTTTGTATTGGGAAGAAGAGTACATCCATATATTGATAGAGCGCAATTTAGTAGATGTTCTATCACTTTTAGCTAGCACAGACGCAAGATCGAGCCTCCGCAGATCAACAATGAATGCATCGAGAAGGCACTAATCCAACTTACAGGAGTAGTAAAATGTATTCTTGTGGTTCTTGTTTTCTTCGGTCTTGCTTTTCTAGTCAAAATTATCGTTGGAGTTCATGCAAAACGGAGGTGCGTTTGGGGTCGTGCGTTGGAGTTGGCCTTACAAGTGGGAACGCAGTTAAGGAAACCGACTATTGGCAAACCCCCACCTCGCTCGCCGCGTGATGGCTGAAGTTAGAGAAACGATGAGGTTGAAGAGATTGCTCTAGCACGGACTCCAAGAAATAATATGGTGTCATATGGATGTCGTGGTGGTGGCGTGTACTATTGTTGATTGGCCTCATCCGATAACCTGTTGCAATGCATGTACAATTATGTATTCGGAAAATATATTTTTGCCTCGTCGCACCACTCACTCAGAGAAGCGACTCGAAAGCCATTCATAAATTTAGTAAGTTTATCACATGCATATCATTTTATTACATACAACAGGTCATCAACCCACATCGACAACAAGGATACATTATAAATACTAAAGTTTTCACCACACAACAAATAACATGCCATGAAATGAACTTCAACTCAACCATTCCGCGGCGTTGGAAACACTTGCTTTGAACCACAAGTGATTCTCTGGGACGGGCCATCCATTGTCGATCTGGAGACCAATGCAGGACTGATCATCCAGGCTGAAGCGGCCTACTATATCAGTACCAGGGTAGGGAACCACCCAAATGTCCGAGGTATAGACATAGTTGCTTCTCATAAATGTGTCAACAACAGTTGGATCGCCTTTCACCATCATCGGATAGTTTTGTCCAAGGAAGAGCGAGTTTTCTCCAAGACTATCAATTCTGTGCCAGGGAGAAGG
Organism: Triticum dicoccoides; assembly: GCF_002162155.2. Taxonomy (NCBI): domain Eukaryota; kingdom Viridiplantae; phylum Streptophyta; class Magnoliopsida; order Poales; family Poaceae; genus Triticum; species Triticum dicoccoides. The sequence goes on along the minus strand of NC_041392.1, from coordinate 584,065,177 downwards.
AGTTGGCGCTAGCACACTAGTATCCATCCCGAATACCATGCAACGGGTGTTGGAATAGGTCCAGAGAGTGCGACCATGGGAGACACCTGCTTCCTTAGCAGTAACATCATCAGTGGGCTGTATACACACAAGAAGAGGTGATCCATCGGAATTAGTTGCCAGACGCCATAGAGTATATGGGCGCTGCTCGTGATCATCACCATCGGCATCTCCCCCCTTGGTTATAAAAATTTTCAAGTATAGGTGGTGGGATGTTCACAGGACCTTGGAAACACAAGAAGAAGGTTAATTAGTAAATTGAAACTTGCTAACCCGCATGCATGTGGATGAAACAATTATAATTATGGTGGAAGACAAACATACCGAAACTACTAGGATGCCATGCAAAAACAGTGCCACGAGTGGTGGCAGCAAACACAAGGCCCTCGTATTGAATTGCATCACAGTACTCATCCGTGTACAGAAACTGATTTTTGAGCAATATCCATCGAGTCGAACCATGAAGACGGCAACAAGCTTGTCGAAGATAGCAACACGTTGATAGTTGTTGTAATTCCAAGAGCGGTTGGGAACTCGACAAATTGCTATCTTCCGTAGAAGACAGTCACCATGATCCTATTTGAATGTGCGTACATTACCGGTGTACTCAACCTCTAGGCAGTGTGCGGAGATTTTCGGAAGTGGAACCCGGTGACGAGTGTACACATTCACAAGTTCCCACTCGCAGTTGGACCCAATATAAACAACCCAATCTCCATTTGCGCCCGCCCAAGCCTTGCCCTCAAGCGATGGCATCTTAACATCATACGTATCATTATCAAGCGGCATCAACTTGCACAGGCGAGGCCTCCGTCGTGCCGGCGCCAGTCATCAGGGTCACGACGAAGAAGATAGGGGAGATCAAACCGCTCCTTGACTCTTGGGTTCCTTGCAATGATGTTATTAGCTGAGTCGAGAATGGGCTTGAACGAACCTGCCATGCTAGCCGAGGTGATGACATCGCACCAATCAATGAGTTCCTCCACCACGTCATTTGTCAGATCAGGGCAAGAATAACGGGGTCGTTTCCGTCCTGTTCCCTCCATGGAGAAGACGATCGAACAATGGCAGAGTAAAGGGTGAAGGGCTAAAGGAAAATGGAGGAGGGAGAGGAAGAGCGTGCGACAGGAGTTCCAAATTGAGAGGGAAAGGCGAAGAGTCGGTGGACGGTTGCGAGTTTGCCATGGTTCACGAAGAGGCGCCCCGGCCTACACGTCTGTTCGGAAATACTCCTACTACTCGCCGTCGTCTCACTGCTACATTGGAACGGGACCACATGTCAACGAAACATGGTGTGTAATTTCTCGTGCAAAATGCGATCTGGCCGCGTTGGCCCGAGGTGCCGCATTAGTTATCAACTTATATTTTTTAATGGCGTGCCGATCAGTTTTGAAGCACGACTAACTGGTACTGTACGTGTAGAGGATGACAGCAGGGACCCGCCAAGGTCATGGCAGTACGCAAGCAAGTGCCTCCTTATTTCAAGCCAATAAAAAAATGGCTCCTCCTAGTGGATTTCTGACATATGGGTCCCATGCCATTGTCAACGTAGTCAATAAACGAGAGAATTGCACAACGAGCGGCTGGCACCAAGGACCCAGCAGCTCGCCCAATTATTTTTGTTTTGGGTTAATTTGATAAATGCCACTCCAAATCTGGTGTATCCGAGAAATGCCACTGCAATTTCCAAACTTTGAAAAATGCCATTTCATGCCATTTCTAGTGGCATTTTTCGAAGTCTGGAGTGGCGTTTTTCAAAGTTTGCAAACTGCAGTGGTGTTTTTCAAAGTTTGCAAAAATTGCAGTGGCATTTTTCAAAGTTTGGAAATTGCAGTGGCAATTTTATGAATCGCCATAATTGGAGTGGCATTTATCTAATTTGTTTTTGAGACGGAAGCAGGGTGTCAACTGGGCTATGCAGGACACTCTGGCCTGTCTAGACAACCTTTTCTTTTATGTTTACCACAGACCAGCCCAGTAGTTTTTTTCTTTCTGAAAATGGCTAGCCCAGTTCTTTTGTGATTTGTCAAGTAAGTCGCTTTATCAGGCCTGTTGGGCTGCAAATCTTTCAAGATGAGGAGAGCTTCATTCGGCTGGCCGAGAAAGTGGCCTATCTGTAATGAGAAATGGGCTGTACATTTTTAAAACACATTAAACCAGCAATTATTTTCAAATATTTTTTTTCATTTCGAGATTTTAAATTGCATTGATTTTTATGCGTGGACAATTTATTGGATTTTATATTGATATACATTTATTTTTAAAATCAGTCTGAATGTGACTCAAAATTTTGGGATTAAAAACAGTTCAGACCGCACCGACATATGCAAAATTTCGTATAATTTTTTAACCGTGGCCACAATATGGGTTGTAATGCTAACATAAAGAATATGAGCTCCAAAAAAACCATAAGAATTAGCAAATGGGCTGTAAATTATTTGAAATAATGGCAGATGGGTTGTATGCTGTTTTCCACAGATTTGAGGCTTTCCACAGATGGCGTGTATACTGTTGGATGTCCATCCAACGGCCGTCGTGCTTCTTCAATCTCTGCTCTTCCTGCTCCAGCCGCTCAAACAAGCGCCGACGGGACTGCTTGCTCCCTCCTCCCCGCGGCCGGCTGTGCTGCCGTGCAGGCCTCACCGCCCCACCGTACTCCCATCGCTGGCCTAGCCATCCCTCTACTCACCCACACCTGCTGTTATTCTCCAGCGACGGCAGACGAACCAGTAAACCCTCGTACAGTTGTACTCCCCTCCGCGTGGGAAACAAAAACAACGGCCGAGTCTTCCCTGCCTCCGTGTTGTTCCCTTCCTAGGCCTCGTCGTCGTCCACCACCCTGGTGCTCTCGGCGTGGCATGGTCAGCGTGGTCAACGACCGACATGCATCTGAAGTGGACTGTACGTGGAGAGGCTGACAGCTGGGTCCACGGCCGCAAGCAAGGAAATGCCTCCTTATTATGCGCAAAATAATGATTTCCTCCACCTGACATCTGGGACCCACCGAAACAGCCTCTATATTTCGCGAAAAAATGTTACCGCCGCTGACAGCTTGGACCCACCAGCTATATCTTCGCACGCAAGGAAGTGCCTCCTTATTACGCACAAAAAAATGAGTACTCCCCCTGCTAGCTGGGACCCAGTATACTGGGCCTACTAAGTTGACGGGGACGAAGGGCTTTGTCAACTTAGTCAATATGCACGATTCTAGCTCAACTGACCGTACGATGTCCATCCAACGGCCGTAGTGCTTCTTCAACCTCTGGTCTTCTTGCTCCAGCCGCCCAAAGCAGCGCCGGTCGTGCCGCCTGCTCCTGCCTCCCATGGCCGGTTGTGCTGCCGTGGAGGCCTCACCGCCCCCATACTACTCCCACCGCTGGCCAGGCCATCCCTCCACTCCACTCACCCACACCCCCTATTATTCTGCGGCGACGACAGCGCAGCCGAACCAGCAAACCCTCGTACTCCTCTCCGCGTGAGCATCCACTACCGCGTCTTCCCCGGCTCCGCATCGTCCCCTTCCTAGGCCTCGTCGTCGTCCACTGCCATGGTGCTGTCGGCGCGGCGTGGTCAATGTGGTCAACGACCGAATTCCATCGGAAGAATACTGTACGTGGAGAGGCTGACAGCTGGGTCCACGGCAGCCGCAAGGAAGTGCCTCCCTATTACACGGAAAATAATTATTGCTCCACCTGACAGCAGGGACCCACCGGACGCCCACCAGTATATCGCGAAAAAAACGTTTGCCCCTGACTGCTGGGACCCACCCGACGGGCCACCGTATTTCGCGAAAAAACGCCCCCCTGCTGTCAGCTCGGACCCACCGGAAGTGCCTCCTTATTACGCACAAAAAAATGAATACCCCCTGCTAGCTGGGACCCACCTTGGTGGGAGGCTAACTTGTGGGCCTACTAAGTTGACGGGGACGGAGGGCTTTGTCAACTTAGTCAATATGCACGATTCTAGCTCTAGTGACCGTACGATGTCCATCCAACGACCGTAGTGCTTCTTCAACCTCTGGTCTTCTTGCTCCAGCCGCCCAAACCAGCGCCGGTCGTGCCTCGTGCTCCTGCCTCCCGTGGCCGGCTGCGATGCGGAGGAGGCCTCACCGCCCCCTACTACACCCACCACTGTCCAGGCCATCCCTCTACTCACCCACACCCCCTGTTATTCTACGGCGACGGCAGCCTCACACCGCAGCGAACCAGTGAACCCTCGTACTCCTCTACGCGTGGGCATCCACTGTCGCGTCTTCCCCGGCTCTGCGTCGTCCCCTTCCTAGGCCTCGCAGTCGTCCACCGCCCTGGTGCTCTCAGCGCGGCGTGGTCAACATGGTCAAGGAACGGCTTCCATCGAACGTGGACTGTACGTGGAGAGGCTGACAGCTGGGTCCACGGCCGTAGCAAGGAAGTGCCTCCTTATTACGTGCAAAATAATTATTCCTCCACCTGACAGCGGGGACCCACCGGACGGGCCACCGTATTTCGCGAAAAAAACGTTTTCCCCTGACTGCTGGGACTCACCAGCTACATCTTCGCATGCAAGGAAGTGCCTGATAGTCGGGACCCACCTGGTCGAAGCGTACGTAGGGTTGTCATTCTGGTCGCGAACGTGTACGTACATATATACTGGTGGATGTAGAGGCGCGCACGTAGCATGTACACATACGTACAACAGCCAGGGTGCAAGAAAGAAAATACGGCCACGTATGTGTACATACAGTCGGGGTCTCGAACGCCTACTCGCGCATACGTACGGCCAGGGCTCGTGTACATGGCTGGGTCGGAATGGAGAAAGAGCATCGTCGTCGTGTTCATGGGGAGGCAACGGAATGCGTCGTGTTCATGGGGAGGCAATGGAATGCGTCGTGTTCGTCGGGGGGCTTGGATGGAACATGCGATGGAAACGAGGCCTGGCGTACCGCAGAACGGAGGAAACGGCCTTGTGTTCGACCGGCCACGTTCGAAACGGGATCCTGTTGATCGGGAGGGGTCTGGCATACCGCAAAATGGAGGAAACGGACCTCCTACGGTCGAAACGGGGGTCCTGTTCATCGGGAGGGGTGTGGCGTACCGCAAAACGGAGGAAACAGACTTGTGTTGGAGCCCTATGATCGAAACGGGGGTCCTGTTCATCGGGAGGGGTGTGGCGTACCGCAAAACGGGACTCCACGGGATACTGTTCATCTCCACAGTCGACCCTCTCCAGCCTCCATGAGCTACTGTTCATCCACCGTCGACCTCCTCCAGCCTCCACCTGCGACTGTTCATCCACGGGCTCATGTTCATCCAGCCTCCACCGCGCGCTACTCCACCGACTACTGTTCAACCTGCCCTCTCCACGGGCTCCTGTTCAACCACCCCTCCACGGGCTACTGTTCATCCTGCCCTCCACCATCTACTGTTCATCCTGCCCTCCACGGGGTGGTCATGTTCATCCAGCCCTCCACGGGGTCCTGTTCATCCAGCCCCAACCGGCTCGACCGATCGGGGTCCTGTTCATCCAGAGGCAACACCACGGGGTCCTGTTCATCCACCCCCACCGGGAACTGTTCATCTAAACCCCCGCAACGCTCACTGTTCATCCAGAGGCAACATCGATCGGCTTCAGTTAGCAGCAGTAGCGAAGGAATCGCTCGATCGGGTTCAGTTAACAGCCATCGATCGATCGCTTGGGTTCAGTAACGCGTAGCCTGCAGTGCAATCGCTCGGGTTCAGTTAGAGCCCAATGCCTTGCTCGGGTTTAGTTAGAGCCAACGCCTCGCACACACGCGCGTACGTGTATGAGAGAAGCGCGCATCGCTCGGCCCCCGACCTCCCACCGTAACCGAGAACTCCCCGAAATTTTCCTCCCCCTCGCTTCTACCACGGTTTTTTCCATCATGGACGGCCCAAAGAATGTCATGCAGCTGCGTCTCCGGCCCGCCCAGGACGAAAAGCCCATTTTCTGTCATGATTTTTTGTCATAGAAGTAGGAGCCCACCACATCTATGATGATACCGGGTTTTGTCACAATTATTGTCATAGAAGTGTCATATGTATGACATAAATTTTTTTCGTTCGGCCCAAAATGTCAAGGATGTGTCTTTTTTTTGTAGTGTAAGCGCGCCTAGGCTCTAGGCATTGGCAAAACGCATTGCGTATAACTATGCATAATAGGTGCATAACTGCACATAAGCATGCGCTTTGGTCAGTAAAGCGCAAGGTGGTGGCAAAACGCACAATTAACGCCTAGCGCTTTTTTGAACTATGATAGCAATGGAATTTTAAATTAGAATAGTTGTTCTTCAGGTTTAGGCACTTGTTCTACATGAACAGAGTACAGTAAGACACAAGAATATAATACTTAAAAATAGAAAATGAGCTCATAGACCTTACCATATTCTTGGTTCGGGACCAGTACAGAACAAGGCGTTCCCAGTCATCGTCCAGTAAATGTGTCTCAGGAGAACATAAGGGAATTTGATGAGTTTCTTTGCCGGTGAAGTATGTTTTCTTCAGGTAATTCTGATACTGCCACCAAGCATTCTTGAAGATTGCAGAGGTATTAGCACAGGTTACCTCATCCTGAGTTTCCAAATCGGTCCTTCTCTATAGAGAAAAATGGGAAAATTTGCTGTATTATAACCATCATGCAGGTAGGATGTATGGGACGAAGCAAAGTAATTGCCATGAATAACATTACTTACACATAACTCCTGGACAAACAACTGCAACTAGCATTTTCCTTCATCTTTAGTATAATATTTCCAAGATGGAAAGATACGCACATACGATTTAACAACATCAAATGCGATAGATGCTAAACTACGACTAGCTGGTTGTGCTTCCTCCACAGGAATAGGCGTACTAACTGGTGGAGTTGGGGTTCGCCGTGATAGTACTGGCCCTTTGGGCACTAGAGCTGCCTTACTAATTGCTCTTGTTTAGGAGCTCTGTGGTGGAGATGGTGCTGTGTCAACAGGAACTGGGTTACTATCGGCTGGGGTTGGGGTTAGATTGGGTGAAGCTGGTTCTCTGTCCATCACAGTAGGGTTACAATCTGCGAGAGTTTGGGTTATGTGTGGTAGGGCTGGTTCTTGTGCATGTACAACCGGGGTGCTATCTCCACCAAGAGGTAGCACTGTTTTATTTGAAGACCGTGTTTTTAGTCCGCTAGATACTAGCATCACCCGCTCCAATTCAAATGGCTGATAAACAGGAAACATAGTTGAATGTACAGACATTGTATGAGAGACAGATGCAATAGATAGTGTGGAAAAAGAGGGCATGAAATAGTTGACATGTATATTGTTTAACTAAAATGGATAGCATGACATAATTTCACATATATGATGTCTATCTAAACTGGATAGCATAGCATAACATAATTCAAATATATGATGAATAACTAAACAGGATCGCACGACATAATTCACCTACATTATCTAAGTAATCAGGATCGCATCATTTAATTCACATATGTGATTTATATGCTAAATAGAGGGCATTCGATATGATGTCTGAACTAAGAACATGGTGTTGAATATTGTGTATATGATGTCTAAACTATGCAATGCAAGACACCGTATGCATGATATGAGCAGTATAATCGTGCCAAGTTAGAGCATACACCTCAGTGGGGGAATAGGACTGGTCATCTGTCTCTGAATCCATCTCTGAGGAGCTATCGGGACCCAACAAGAGATCTGCTTCGACAAGTAGCACTGTCTGCTCTGAAGGCCTTGTTTTCACTCCAGATTTTTCCATCTCCCACCCAAATGGCTGATTCATAGGAAAAGTAGTTTAATGTATAAACATTGTCGACAAATGGAAATGTAATGAAGAAAAGGATTGGCAAGATATCATTCAAATATATGATGCCTGGTTAAACAGGATGACATTGCACATTTCACATATATTATGGCTGGCTAAAAGACATGCGACTGCATAATTCCCATATATGATATAGAAACTAAACAGGTGGCATTACAGAACATGTCTAAACTAAGCAGATGACATATATGATGTCAAAAGTAGGCACTGCAAGGCAACATATGCATGATATGACTAACATCATCAAGCCAAGGTAGAGCAAACACCTTGGGGGCTAAATAGGAGAGGTCAGCGGCATCTGAATCCACCTCAGAACATACATCTTCCTCTAGATTACAATCTGGAGAGGGGTGGGGAGGGTTTGACATTGAACCCACGATGGAGTGATGTCTGCATGACATTGTATTGCTGCGCAAAACTCTTCTCTTTTTCTCTACATGTTCAGCATGACTGTGTACAATATCTGACTTGCATATGAAAAAATATGGTGAGATTATGTAAGGAGAGCATGCAGAAATTTAGAGTGATGGTAACAACCAGTGGATCGATGTTTTTCCATTGAACCCAAATAGGCCTAATGGATTGACGTGAATGTATAGTAATAAGTGATGCAACAAGTGTACAACCTCTTTGCCGTACCCGTGTCGACCTCAGCATAATTGGGTTGGTCGCTGAAGCAGTTGAGGCAGAGGTGGCTGTCGAAGGTGTGGAGGAAGATCTGAGGAATCTATAGACGGCGTCCAGGGCACTGTTCTATTGTGATGGATCATTCTGTCGTTGGAGCAGCTCCGGTGAGCCGTAAGACGTCAAGGCAGGAGCAGCACAAGACAGACATCGTCAATCTCAAGTGGGATTCTAATAGCATCTCCAATAGATGATGTAAAATGGTTGTAAAATTAACATCACCAAAGACCACCTAACTACAACAGATGAGGTAAAAACTGTTGACTCTGAACTTAACTGTTGAAACTGAAATTTACTATGGAATCTGAATGGTACTGTCGAAACTGAACACAATGGTAGCAGAGAGGCACTTGACATGTAGTTTAGGGAGGGCCTGCAGTTCATCTTCAACCTGTGCCCCCTGAGCCGCCAGCCACCACCGGCCGAACCGCCGGCCCCAGCGCCTCCTCGCCGCCCCAAAACAACTCGCCACCGCCGCCCCGGCCAGCCCTCTAGCCCCCCCGTTCCCCACCCTGAACCCTAAGATAGATACTGGGGTACCTCTTCGGCGAGCACCCATCCCTGCTGCGGGTGGTTCTTCCTTAACTCCGGCAAGCGCCCCCCAACCCCTGAAAATTGACTGACCCAAAAATCGATTCAGTCGACTGAAGTGTGGCTTAATTGGAGCAGAGCAGCAACACGAGCGAGGGGGAGAGCAGCAACAGCTGGGCGAGCGAGCAATCGAGCGAGAGCCGGAGCAGCAGCAGCGTGAGCGAGCGAGCGAGAGCCGGAGCAGCAGCAGTAGATCCGGCTGGTATGGACACCGCCACCGAAGGGGCCTCACACTGGGGGAGAGCCGCCATGGAGATGTCGCCCGCGGCGCCGGCTTCAAGGTAGCCGCTCCATGGGGGTGCAGGATGGAGCACCGTCGGCGCCGGGAGGTCGAGTTAAGGAGAAGGTGCGATGTGATGAGTGTACAACCTCTTTGGTGGTGCCGAGTAGGCCTCGACTTCGTCCAAGGAGTCGGTGAGGATGCTGCGGTTCCGATGGAGCAGGTTAAGGCGGCGCTGTGGGGATGGAGCAGCCGCAATAGTCGAGGTGATCGTCGGAACAGCTCCTTGGAGGTGGAGGACGGGGCGGCTGAACCGGCGGGACGGCGAGATGGACGACGGATCCTCATCCAGGGAGGTGGAGGAGGGACGTCGAGCTGTTGCGGTGGACGACGTCATCGGGGAAGAGGCTCCGGCTGGGCAGCAGTGATGTGGTGGACAAAGGAGGATGGGGTTTCGCGGCTGGAGCAGAGAGGTTATGGTGGCCTGGGATTTCAAATGGCGAAAAGGGGGCGATGGGAGGGGGTGAAGCATGACTTAGGGACGTGCTTGTCCAAAATGTAGGGTGTGTTACAAAAGTACCCCCACCGATTTGAACTAGCGGCCCTTTCGGCTCAGGGTTAGAAGGGGGATTTCGCGTGTCGGGATTTGGCAGCTGGAGGGAGTTTTCGTGCGCGTTGTAATCTCGGGATAGTAAGGCGCGGGTTGTGAAGGCGCCAGTTTTGGGAGCACGATATCTGAATTTTTTGGATATAACAAGACGCGGGTTGAATTTTAGGGACAAGCCTAACGTGTAGTAATATTGTACTTGTACATACCAAATCAATTCGCACTTCCCTCAACCAAAAAGAAAAATAAAAAAATAAAACTATTCACACCACACAAAGAGAGAGTCTTGCCCTGTTTTACTATACAAATGCTATTCAAAGCTACTCCCTCCTTCCATCTATATAGGGCCTAATGCGTTTTTCGATGCTAACTTTGACCAAATATTAGAGCAATGATATATGACATGCAACTTACACAAAGCACACCGTTAAATCCGTCTTTGAAAGGTTCTTTCAATGATATAATTTTCATATTATGCATGTCATGTACTATTAATCTTGTCAATAGTCAAAGGCGGTCTTAAAAATCTCATTACGCCCTATATAGATGGAAGGATGGAGTACGAATCCATGTTATGTCCGATTAATTTTTTTCGCTTGCTGTTTAATGCATGTAACCTACTCATACCAACATTTTAGTGCATTCCAAATGTCTATACTACCGCTGCAATTCGAACTAAATTTGAATTCATTTCTCTATTTCAATAAGAATCTACAATCATGATTGTTGCCAACTTCAACCATCATAGTTTCCTTGCTATCCGCCAGATATAAATCGGACGACCTATAATGCAGGATGGCAGGCACACCATGATCAACAACTCCATTTTTTATAAGAGTAGAGATAAAATATACTAAATGTAGTATAACATGTTCATAACCACACCATGTGTATCACCGTTATATATATTCACACATGCGTCGGTTTGAAACACTATGATAAATTCTTCGAATATCCGAATTCGCCTTTTATAATGAAGTATATATGATCTCTATTTGTCTTTTACACCCACACAACCCTCTTATCTTTGTAGCTAGCGCTAACTTTCTCTTGTGCATGCACACGCCCGCATCCCTCTCACCCTCCCTAAGCATTGTCTAGCTCCATCGCGCAAATTCGTCTTTTCACTTTAGGTCGTTCACCCACGGTGTGTGTAGGCCCCCCAGCTCCTTCTTTACGGCACACATCGATCGATATGCCTCTCTAGCCAGGTGTGCCTAGCACAAACACAAGCTTCCCCTCTTCTCTTGTCGCCGTCCATGCCTCACTGCCACCACTCTTTTCATCGTTCTCATACTCGCACACTCCTCCCCCCTCAATATAGTATGCCTCTCGTACCACCTCCTACATGCATCCCTCTCTCTCTATCCTTGTCCTCGTGCCTCATTTGCTTCTAAAACACACATGCATGTATACCGGTCGATCTCCCAACATATACCTAGATCGACTTTAACTACCCCCCATCGATCGACGTACCTCACAAGTTATGTCTCTCCTTTCTCTTACAAAGGGCGATTGATTATCCTATGTAGTTACATCTACTTACCACATCCACATCGTCCCCCTTCATCATTCGTGCATGCCTCCTGACCCGTCTCTCACACGCACGTGCACAGACAACAAGCAGCCATCTCCTCTCTTATTGATATTGCGGGCGTGCCCTCCGTTTGTCTAGCAAGCCTATCCCACTATTTGTTAGAAGCAACTCCACTACCACCCCTCCAACACTCTAGCTCTGTCTCTCTCCCAACCTTATTCCTCTCTTGCACATATGCATGGATGTAGATCGATCTCCCTTAATACACGAGGCAGATCGATCTCCTTAATACATGAGGTAGGCCTCTCTCCTCCTCCACACATATACTAGCCATTGTACCTCTATAGTTAATTGGGCCTCCCTCTTCCCCCACCACACACCGGTAGTCGAGCGCTGCAGGTAGGTATCCATGCCACAGCGACAAACTGCACATGTCCCATCTCACGTTCCAGTAGGCCAGCCACTCTATATCTTTGACGTGGGCACACACAAATTCGATGGCACTCTTTATCGATCGCGCGCGCACACACACACACATCATCCCTCTCTTCGATTCTATGGACACCTCAAGATGCATTTGTATGAGTAGTTTATCTTGTGAGAGAAAAGGTTGAACGTGGGAAGGCCTTATTTGCGAACGTGGAGAGACATGTGGGTATATTTTTTGCAAAATTGCCATATTCTCTTTCCTATCCGTTAGATATAAATCCGAAGGCCTATATTGCAGGATGGCACGCACACCATAATCACCAACTCTGTTTTATACTCCCTCCGTCCGAAAATACTTGTCATCAAAATGGATAAAAAGAGATGTATCTAAAACTAAAATACGTCTAGATACATTTCCTTTTATCCATTTTGATGACAAGTATTTCCGGACAGAGGGAGTATTTGTCTTTTTAAAGATTTCAACAAGTGACTATGACCGGACCTTACCAACATACTCAAAAAAGTAGTCCATAATTTTGATGTTACCCTCTTTTCTTGGCGGTGCAGTGCCACCTGGATACCTCATAAATAAATAAAGTACTACATGATACTAATATATGATACATGGCGCAGGAGTACTAAGTATTATTAATACAGTTTTGCTAGAACTCATCTAGATGAGATATAATTTGGTCTCATTCATCTTTTATAGCCATTGGATGTGATGCTATATAAGATGCGTGTGTGCTGACGTGGGTTGTATTTGTTCTTGTGCAACGAACTGACCACTTCATGTCATGTTTTATAGTCTCAAGTCATTAAAAGCATACAAGCCCCACATCTCTTCTTGGTTGATTCCTCTATTTATGTCAAAAAATAAGAAACAACGTGAGAGTTAATGCACCACACCTATGTGTTTACTATTTGGTTTTGTAAGATGACTTAATACTCACCTAGACGGAGGGAGTATTCGATTTGACAGTGGGCAGTGCAGTTTCCGATACGGCTTTAATGCAGACGAGGGAGGGACTAGCGGTTCCCGATATGTTGAACGGCCAATGCATCCTCTTTCAATTAATGCATGAGGGAAGTAATGGGAGGAGGTCCGGGAAAAGAGGCTGCACGATGTGAATGCAACGTAGTTTGCCCTCATTGCCCTCATATAAAGGCGCCCCTCCATTCCAATGCATCTACCACATCGTACGCACCTAAGCATTTGCCTAAGCACCTACACTAAGCACAAAAGAGCTCACTCCAGACCCATGGCGGCGATCTCGTGAGCGGCCAGCGTCTGCGCCAGATGGTCCACGACGCCGGCCTGCGGCATGGCGCCAAGGATCGTCTCCAGACGGTGTTGGAGACCGGCTGGTGGATGGCCGCCTTCGATGCCAACTATGACTCTTAGTTGGACCAGATGATCGTTGTCACCAGCAACAAGTTCACCGTCTTCAAGAAGCTCGCGGACGACATCGCCGTACTCATCCAGCCTGCGCGCCCGGGCTCCTCATTGCCTGCCACCCTAATCGGCCTCCATGGCCGGAACCTCTTTCAAGCACTGGTGGCCCTGCGACTGCCCACCGACGCCACGAAGAATGTCCACCTGGAGGTCGCGCTCGCCGCGAGGCGCCTCGCCCTGCAAGAATTCGTCGACCTACACATGCACATGTATGAGGAAATCGTGTACATAGGTATCTACAAGGCCAGTGAGGACAGTACGGTGTTGGCCTTCGTCAACCGGCTAGAAGCCTTGGATGCCTTTGCTAAGAAGCACCTCGACCTCGCCACAAAAGGCGCCGCTCCTTAGCCGCCGGTCAGTGGCCCAGCGCACTAAGTTGAGGAGGAGGAGGTCGTACGTTCGTGGATCCATCTTTCTTCTTGCCTTCTGTAACCACCACTGTGATCGCATCATCGTGGCCTTAATTCTTATTGTGCTGTTGCATTCTCGTTCTAGTCAATACCGACATGTGCGATCCCTTTGCTTAATTATATGCATCACTATAACTAGTACTCCATCCATCAATTTATAACTTGTGCTTACCTTTTCCATCAACTTCGTGCAACACGCGGGCATCTTGCTAGAAACACTAGAATATGTCTATATAATCCGTATGTGATAGCCATTTGAAATCTCAAAAAAGATAAATATTTAGGTACGGAGGGAGTAATATATTAGGAGTATATCAAAACAATAGTGATTTCTTTCAAGTTTGTGAACAAATACTAATATTCTACTACTTTGGATCCATCGCAACGCACGGGCACATTGCTGGTAAAAGGAAAAGGCCTGCCGCGTTCGCGTCGTACCCCCACATGCCCGGGAATCAGGAGTACAACATGGCTCGTCCGGCATGACACATAGCTTAGGGAAGGCGTGTTGCCTAGCATTTTCACTTTCATGTGGGACCACCATTGAGCAAACGACACCCCGCCCGCCGCCGAGTTGGAAAACAGAAACGAGGGGAAGATCTAGCTGTAGCACAAAAGCCAAGAAATTTGGTGTCAGACGGGGCTCGTTGTTAGAGTAGGAGCGGTGGGGCCGAGAGGGATGAGGGGCACGTCGGGGGATGAGGATCCCGTGACGCGAACAACCCTACCATTGTGTCACTGACATGTGGGACCCATAAGCATGAGTCCCACCTGTCAGCGAAGGAAAGGCAGGGCAAGGCAGTGATAGCCACGTCAGAGGATCCATGTCGACGTCGGGGGACGTCGTGCTGTGGGTTGGAGCGGCGTCGTGGGAATCACGTGTGGGTGTGAAAGTGGTAGAAACAAGAAACGTGATGGTCATCGTGGTTCAACTTCCATGGACAAGCTGTCATGTCTGTTGACACATGTATATCAAAACTAGAGTGTTTATATTTCAAGCACGTGAACAAGTATTATTCTACTACTTTGGATCCATTGCACCTACCTTTGAGTCTATAACATTTGGACCCGATAGGTGACTGGTCCACATGTAATGCTCCCTTAGGCAGATGGGCAGTGGGGCCAAGAGGGGTGAGCCGCAGGTCGGGGGACGTGTGGTTTCATGGGTTTGAGCGGCATCGTGGGAATCGCGGGTGGCTGTGGTAGAAACTTGATGCTCGCCACATTTTAGGTGGCCCACATGTCATGCACACAAGCTGTCATGTCTATGAACACATGCACTGCATACCGATCACTGGAAGGAGTAGCAGAGAAAGCTATATATGCGGATAAATAGTTCCTTATAGTCAAGCGGACCCACGCTACTACTCTGTTCCAAAGACATGCACACCATCGAAATAGTCCATCTATATCAATATACACCAAGAGGGAATAATTTTTTTACAAGAGAGGAAATAGTTCATCCATCCATAATGCCCTCCTGCTGGTGCAGCCTTTTCTTCTTCTTCTTCTTCTTCTTCTTCTTCTTCTTCTTCTTCCTTCTTCTTCTTCTTCTTCTTCTTCTTCTTCTTCTTCTTCTTCTTCTTCTTCTTCTTCTTCTTCTTCTTCTTCTTCTTCTTCTTCTTCTTCTTCTTCTTCTTCTTCTTCTTCTTCTTCTTCTTCTTCTTCTTCTTCTT
>NC_041392.1:583901811-584049580 GCF_002162155.2 Triticum dicoccoides | reverse complement strand
CTTCTTCTTACACGGGCATCGAGGGCAGCATATTTTATCCGCTCGTGCGTCAAGGGATAATTCTCCCTTCCAGACGACCTTAATGCCACAGTCTCGTCACCCTTCTGAAGATTTGTACCGAGCACAAAATTTGCTACGTCGAATAGGGATGGTGTCTGTTTATCACAATCTTCTACAGGAATTTTGATTCTGGTTTGTAGGTCAGCGATGCTTTTCAAATCAAGGTTGTACGGCTTTAGCTTCTGTTTGTCCCCTTGGATGGCTGCCCCACAAAAGTATACATCCTCCCAAGACAAGAAATCGTGAAGCTCACGTGGTATGGATGGCGAGTGTATGGTGTGGTACACCAAAACATCGTCTTCGTGGCACAGCTGAAGGATGGCGGCGCACTGGATCTTCCCAGGGGCACGCTCCATGTACTCTGCGTCGAGACCGATGACCCTCGTCTCTACCTTTTCGAGGGAGTTGGATACATTGTTGATCCACTGCCGAACAACCCTTGGCTGGACGGTGACGGTGGCAACTATGCGCATCGAGCCTTCTACAACGGCATGTTGGATGCTAAAAACCTGCATCTCGATCTCTTCCACCATTTGGAACCGCTGGAACGGAGGGCTATGGTTTGGAGAATTAGGATTAAATGGCTAGTCTAACTGAAGTAGTAGATGATTATTTAAAAAGGTTAAAACAATGTGAACGCAGTGGGGTTTGGATGCAAATGAAGACGAAGGGGAGGTGAAGAAGCCGAGGAGAATCGGTTCCCGATGGAGAAGTAAATGGGAGAAGTGGCATGCAGGCAGTTGATTAGACGGCTAGGTAGACTAAACGAAAAGGCTATGCCGGTAGACTGATGAGTCGTACCTGTTCGTGTACGTGCCCATCCTTCCTGATAGGTGGGACCTATGCATGCAAACAGATAAAAAATGTCCTGCATACAGAACATGGGTAACACTGTATATTTAGTGTAGAATCTTTTTAGTACTTTGAATTTTGGCCACTACTTCTGCTGTTTAGTAACTTTTCTGAATTTTGGCCACTACTACAGTAAGTTCAAGTGAGTAACTATAGTAACTTCAAGTGAGTACCTCCATTTCTGTTTTTTTACATAAAACTAACCATGATATTTGTTCCTGTGTTCTGGTCATAATTATAATCTGATTGTTGAACCCTTAATCATTCTCATAATGTTTACATGATGCACAATTATACTGCCATCAAAACTACTCCATACACACACTGTCGAAACTGACAAGATGGTGGTGGAGGTGGGAATAAATGTTCAGTATTGGTGCATTTTCTGTGCTTACAAAATTCAGGTTGAATTTCACTACCAAAAGAAAAGAAGTGGAGATTAAGCGTTGCTTTCCACTTACTTCACCTATGTGTAACTCTTTTGGTGCATTTTCTGTAGAACCTATGTGTAGCTGCAGCATACAGGCCAGTTCATCAACTGCTCGAAGAAGAAAAGAAGGTGGCATTTCCTTGCCTTTAGCATACAGGCCAGTTCACTTAATGTCCTCTGGTGCTATATTTCTGAGAACATCCAAGTTTTTACTTATCACTTTGCTAGCATTCACAAGTCTATTGAAGCGTGCATGTCTCTGTGAATCTTGCTATCTACTCCAAGTAGATGGTGTGTAGCCTGGCAAAGTATATTAGTACTTGGTGCATTCTAAGTTTAAAACCACTCTAGATTTACAAGTGTTTACTGAAGATGACAAGTGTTTATTCAGTTCTAAATTTGAAGTAACTAGTAGACGGACAATATTCATCTTTTTCTATATATGAAGAAGAATAAACCTAGCTAATTCAAATAATTCCAATTTTAGGGACATGTTTTTATCAACTCTTAGTTAAGGGGTTGTGGCAGTTTTTAGTTTTCAGTTTTGTGCTGCTTGAATTGATTCTACAGGAATATTTAGGGAAGAGTCATGGCTATGCTTAGCTCTCTGTAAAATGAATGACTAAAATTGGACAATTGGAAACTTTAGGTATGTTTGCAATTGGACAAATGGTGTATAAATGCAAATAAAGCAAATAAATTCAAATGATTCAAATAAATCCAAATAAACATGGTTGATCTTCATTTTGCATAAACCTGGTTGAGTATTACAGAGTAATTGACAACAAATTGACCTGGTTGGAATTCATACAGCAACAGTAACAGTTAAGTGAACTTCTTTTGCGTGCATTTGTCACTCCAGAAAACTTTCAATAACAAGTGAGCAACCTCTGCATTTTCTCAATGAACTTTTGAGTGCATTTATCACTTGTTGGAGTATGCTACAGCTTCTGCAAATCACAAACTCCTTTAGTTTACATCTCAGTTTTAGCAAACACTACAGTTTCAGTAAAGGAGTCATAACTGAATTACAGGCACTATAGTTTCTCTACAGTATTGGAACACTGAACATTTTCAGTTAACTGTAGCAAGAAAAACTTCCAAAAACTAGCAGATCTCCAAGAATGCCAAGAATATTACTCAATGAATTTGATGGCATCAAACTAAATTTTCACTATAATCTGTTCATCATTTAGCAGCAGTGTACAACCTTTGTCCTGGATTATTTCTCTAGCTTTGTATCCCCTGAATGAATTTTCTCCGCCTGTACTGAGAACAGCAAATTCAGACTCACAACAACAAATTGAACAGCAGCAGTAGCAGAGACGGGCGGGGCAGACTCACCAGCACAGGCGGGAGTGGCAGTAGAGGCGAGGCAAGGGAAAAGGCAAAAGCAGCATCAGAGGTCCACGACGCCGGCATCGTCCACCAGTAGCAGCATGATAGGCGGGAGTGGCCGGAATTGTCCACGGCGCCGGCGGCCGAAGCGGACGAAATTGGAGGCCCAGGTGGGCGGCGAAGGTGGGCGAACGTGGGCGGCGAACTTCAACGGGGCCGGCGGCGTAGCTCAAGGAGGGCGCCGGCGCAGGTCGCCTTCACGGCGGGTGGTGCAGGTGGTAAGCCGTGGCACAGGTGCAAGCGGGCGGCGGCGCTGTTGTTGGTCGCGGGCTGGGCCATGGTTCTGGTGTTGGTCGCAACGGAGAAAGAGGCGGGCGGCGGCGCAGGCGGGTAGCCGGCGATGGCTGCATGACGCGGGCGACGGGGGAGGAGGAAGGAAGGAGATGGACTTCTTTGTGACGTGTTTAAAACTCTGTGGCTTTTTTTTGCAAAAAAAACAAATACACTGCCCTGTGGAAAAGTTTTCCCGGACGGAGGGAGTACTAGTTAAATCCGAGCTATGGGTGTGAAGCACTGATATGCCAGTACATTTGATTGTGACCTGTTCTAATTTTGTACCTGACCTTTTTTTAGAAAGGGTTGTACGTCAACTTAATGTGCTAGTAGAACTTATTGTGTTGTCTGTCTATTTTCTTTACACAACATTCAAGATATTTCCCCGTCATTGATCAAGACGATGAACCGTTACGTACGACTTCGTTGGTTTCAACATAGCCCTTCCCGTAGTGATCCACTGCTTCCATCCTGATTGTGCCGCCTGCGTGAAATTGTTGTATGCAAGTTCAGTGTGCTATGATGTTCTATATGATTGTGTCAACTATATAAGTTTTTACTGAGCATCGGCAATGCATATGACTGAAAGATGTATTACGAGCATCGACCGATGGGTCTCTCTCTCTATCTCTCTCTCTCTCACAAACACACGCACGCACACACACGCACAGACGCACAAGTGGGACTCGTTGAATTATTTATTTGCTCATGACATCTTTTAATTAGGTTCCACTGTAATCTAACTTTTTTCTTAAGTTATTAATTGAGCTTAGTGACTTCAAAAAGTTGTACAGAAGCCTTGTTTGGGCCTTTCCGGCGTTGCTGAATGTGGGCTGAGTAACCATGTTAGGTTGTACTGTACTACACAAGCCTTTTTTTCAACATCAACAATGCAACTGGGCCGACAATTGTACACAATATCCGGGTCAACTTGTTATTCTCCGCCCCGCTGGGCTGCAAACTTTCCTAGGAGCTATACATTAGGCTTAACAAGAAAATGGACTTTAAGAAATAATAAATGGGATGTAATTATAATAACTGGACAGTTACTATGCACCAAACATGTAATTAGTTTGAAAAATATATTATTTTTGGAATTTGAAAATTTTAATTTCATTACTTGTTGCGCGCGCAATATTTCCTTGGATTTTAACGTAATACAACTTTATTTTGAAATTATATTTGACCTGACTAGAAATTTCGGATAAAAATATTTCGGATCCCATCAAAATGTGGGAATTCTTTTTGAATTCTGTTTTGAGCGGTTGTTTGAAATTATTAATCGTTGTCCTAGCTAGAAGTTGGGCTGTACTTTTAACAAACTGTAAATGGGCTGTAGTAAATTCCTTTAGAATTAAAAAATGGGATGTACATTGTTACAAATCGCAAATGGGCTATATGTTCTCTGCCAAATCCGAGCTGTGGGCCTACTAAGTTGACAGGGACGAAGGGCTTTGTCAACTTAGTCAATATGCACGATTCTACCTCGACTGACCGTACGATGTCCATCCAACGGCCGTAGTGCTTCTTCAACCTCTGGTCTTCTTGCTCCAGCTGCCCAAAGCAGCGCCGGTCGTGCCGCCTGCTCCTGCCTCCCGTGGCCGGTTGTGCTGCCGTGGAGGCCTCACCGCCCCCATACTACTCCCACCGTTGGCCAGACCATCCCTCCACTCCACTCACCCACACCCCCTGTTATTCTGCGGCAACGGCAGCGCAGCTGAACCAGTGAACCCTCGTACTCCTCTCCGCGTGGGCATCCACTGCCGCATCTTCCCCGGCTCCGCGTCGTCCCCTTCCTAGGCCTCGCCTCGTGCACCGCCGTGGTGTTCTTGGCGCGGCGTGGTCAATGTGGTCAACGACCGAATTCCATTGGAAGAATAGTGTACGTGGAGAGGCTGACAACTGGGTCCATGGCAGCCGCAAGGAAGTGCCTGCTTATTACGCAAAAAAATTTATTCCTCCACCTACAGTAGGGACCCACTGGACGCCCACCAGTATTTCCCGAAAAAAACGTTTGCCCCTGACGGCTGGGACCCACCCGAGGGCCACCATATTTAGCAAAAAAAATGTTCCCCCTGCTGTCAGCTCGGATCCACCTTGGTGGGAGGCCGACTTGTGGGCCTACTAAGTTGACGGGGATGGAGGGCTTTGTCAACTTATTCAATATAAACGATTCTAGCTCCAGTGACCGTACGATGTCCATCCAACGGCCGTAGTGCTTCTTCAACCTCTGGTCTTCTTGCTCCAGCCGCCCAAAGCAGCGCCAATCGTGCCGCATGCTCCTGCCTCCCGTGGCCGGCTGTGCTGCCGCGGAGGCCTCACCGCCCCCTACTATTCCCACCGCTGGCCAGGCCCTGCGGCGACGGCAGCCTCACACCACAGCCGAACCAGTGAACCCTCATACTTCTCTCCGCGCGGGCTTCCAGTACCACGTTTTCCCCGGCTCCCCGTCGTCCCCTTCCTAGGCCTCGCCGTCGTCCACCACCCTGGTGCTCTCGGCGCGGCATGGTCAATGTGGTCAAGGAACGACTTCCATCAGACTTGGACTGTACGTGGAGAGGCTGACAGCTGGGTCCAGGGCTGCAGCAAGGAAGTGCCTCCTTATTACGCGGAAAATAATGATTCCTCCACCTGACAGCTGGGACCCACCGGACGGGCCACTGTGTTTCGCGAAAAAAACATTTCCCCCTGACTGCTGGGACCCACCAGCTACATCTTCGCACGCAAGGAAGTGCGCCCGGGCAAAAAAAACGATTCGCCCCCCTGATTGCTGGGACCCACCAGCTACATCTTCGAACGCAAGGAAGTGCGTCTGGGCAAAAAAATAGTTCGCCCCCCTGACTGGTAGGACCCACCAGCTACATCTTCACAGGCAAGGAAGTGCCTGACAGTCGGGACCCACCTGGTCGAAGCGTACGTAGCATTGTCATTCTGGTCGCGAACGCGTATGTACATATATACTGGTGGATGTAGAGGCGCGCACGTGTCGTAGTAGAGGTGCGTACGTGTCATAGTAGAGGCACGGACATAGCATGTACACGTACGTACAGCGGCCATGGTGCAAGAGAGAAAATACGGCCACGTATGTGTACATATGGGCAGGGTCTCGAACGCCTACTCGCGCATACGTATGGCCAGGGCTCCTGTACATGGCTGGGTCGGAACGGAGAAACAGCGTCGTCGTCGTGTTCATGGGGAGGCAACGGAATGCGTTGTGTTCATGGGGAGGCAACAGGATGCGTCGTGTTCATCGGGAGGCAACGGAACGCGTGGGAGCCAACCGGCTGGGTCGGAACGGAATGCGTGGTCGTGTTCATCGTGAGGGCTTGGACGGAACAGATGATGGAAACGAGGCCTGGCGTACCGCACAACGGAGGAAACGGACCTCCTACATTTGGAATGGGGTCCTGTTGATCGGGAGGGGTCTGGCGTACCGCAAAACGGAGGAAACTCACCTCCTACGGTCGAAACGGGGGTCCTGTTGATCATGAGGGGTGTGGCGTACCGCAAAACGGACAAAATGGACTTGTGTTGGAGCTCTACAGTCAAAACGGGGGTCCTGTTCATCGGGAGGGGTGTGGCATACCGCAAAACGGGACTCCACGAGATACTGTTCATCTCCACCGTCGACCTCCTCCAGCCTCCGCGGGCAACCGTCGACCTCCTCCAGCCTCCACGGGCTCCTGTTCATCCAGCTTCCACCACACGCTACTCCACCGGCTGCTATTCAACCACCCCTCCACCGTCTACTGTTCATCCAGCCCTCCACACCACGGGGTTCTGTTCAACCACCCCTCCACGGGCACCCCTCCACCGTCTACTGTTCATCCAGCCCTCCACCGCACCACGGGGTCATGTTCATCCAGAGGCAACGCCACCGCTCACTGTTCATCCAAACCCCCCGCAATGCTCACTGTTCATCCCAGAGGCAGCATCGATCGGCTTCAGTTAGCAGCAGTAGCGAAGGAATCACTCAATCGGGTTTAGTTAATAGCCATCGATCGATCGCTCAGGTTCAGTAACGCATAGCCTGCAGTGCAATCGCTCGGGCTCAGTTAGAGCCCAACGCCTCGCTCGGGTTCAGTTAGAGACAACGCCTCGCACACACGCGCGTACGTGTACGAGAGAAACGTGCATCGCTCGGCCCCCGACCTCCCACCGTAACCGAGAACTCCCTGAAATTTTCCTCCCCCTCGCTTCTACCACGGTTTTTTCGTCATGGACGGCCCAAAGAATGTCATGCAGCTGCGTCTCCGGCCTGCCCAGGACGAAAAGCCCATTTTTCTGTCATGATTTTTTGTCATAGAAGTAGGAGCCCACCACATCTATGATGATACCGGGTTTTGTCACAATTATCGTCATGGAAGTGTCATATGTATGACAGAAAAAAATACGTCCGGCCCAAAATGTCACAGATGTGTCTTTTTTTTGTAGTGTTGATCTTGAACGGTGTCGACTGCTCGTCGGGCCGCCGACTGCTGAGGAGGCGGAGGCAGCTGGCCAGCAGGTGGCGGTGGTTGTAGCCCTTCGCCCTTGGAGATTTGTGCGAGCCAATGACATTTCTGGGTGGTGTGGTTGGACGGCTTCGCGCCGCTGTGGACTTTGCGGGGAGCATCAAGAGTCTGCTCATAGGAGAAGGCGGGTAACCAGTTGGGCTTGCCGCCCTTCTGACGCTTGGGAAGAGGCTGCCCTTCCGTCTGCCAGTCTTCGACTGCTGCCACCTGTCGGCTGGTGGAAGCCGTCATCGGGGCTTTTCGATTGTTGTCGCTTTGCTGCTGGCGCCGACTGGTATCACCATCTGGGGTCCGAGGAGCCTGAGGAGCCACCTTGCCAGATGTATCAACTTGAATTTCCGTCTTCATGGAGGAATCGGCCGTAGCGTATTTGTCTGCTATGATCAGCAGCTCGTCGAGGGTCGTCGACTCATCGCAAAGGAGCCGGTGTTTGAGCAAAGTGCCTTCTCTACACCCGGCCGTGAATTACTCTATGGCCTGCACCTCGTGCATGCCCTCGCAAGAGTTCCGCAGCTCGACCCAATGCGTTAGGTAGTCGCGAGTCGATTCGTTGGGGCCTTGGACGCACAAGCAGAGCTGGTGAAGCTTGGGCGGCCGCTTATACGTGCTGGTGAAGTTGCGGACGAAGGCCTCAGTGAAATCTACCCAGCTATTGATGCTGTGGGGCTTCAGGCTATTCAACCATGTCCGGGCGGTGCCCTGGAGCATGAGTGGAACATACTTCACGGCAACGTGCTTGTTGCCGTTTGCAATGCTGACGACTGTAGAGTAGTCGATCAGCCAGTCTTCCGGCTTCACGAAGCCGGTATACTTTGGCGTATCTCTTGGCAGCGTGAACCCTTTGGAGAAGGGCTCATCTCTGATGCGAGGGCCAAAGCAAGGCAGGCCCAGTGTGTCTTCTTCTTCTAGCGCCGGGGATCAGTTGAGACGATCGATCCGGTGTCAGGCATCATTCTTTCTGATTCCTTCACGGCGGCCAAGCCGGCCTCCAAGACCCGGATGATCGACAGGCGGCGGAGACACGCGCCTTTCTCTGCATTGGGGAGGCCGGTAGCCGCCTGGTCGTTCCACCACACGGGGGCGGCCGTCTTGGTCGCGCTCGATGGTGATGTGCGACCAGTTGCGGCTGGCAGCCGGCTCCTTGTCTCGTCGTCCACGGTTGCCATCAGTCAGCGTCCGGGACATCGTGCCATGCTCCTGGCGGGGAGGTGGGTCGTCGTTCCGCCGGTTGAGGTCCTCGACACGGCAGCTAGCTTCTTGCTTTTCGGTAGCCGCATCAATGAGTCACTGGACGTGCTCCGTCATGTGGCGATGCTCGTCGCCCTCAAGGTTGCCCAGCTCATCTGCTGCCACATGGGCAGCTCATACGTTCTCCATGGGCGTGGCGTAGACGGGGCGATCGGCCCCGAACATGCTAGCAATGGCCGCACTGTGCTGTCGGACCGTACCGAGGCGGCTGGGCCCGCCTGGAGCCAGCGTGCCACCAACGGTGCGGTCCATCTCGTGCTGATAAGCCTTCTAAAGGCGTCTCATGCTGGCTAGCTTCTTGGCGCTCTCGACAAGCTGGACGCAGCAGGCCTCCAGCGTCTTGGCATCGGCGTCTTCTACGATGGGTGCAGACAGGTCTTGCAGCGTTGCTTGGAGCGGGTCTCGGGCACCGTCACCGGAAACTCCATCGTGGCTGATGACGAGCACCTCCATGACGGTGCTGTCGCCGCTGTCGGTGCAGGTGGAGAGGATCATCAACGATCACCATGTTGGTAGGGAACGCATCGAGCGACGCCATGTCGGAGTCGACGAGCATAGAGTCAGTGGAGTGATAGGTCTCCAACGTATCTATAATTTTTGATTGCTCCATGCCATATTATCTACTGTTTTGGACATTATTGGGCTTTATTATCCACTTTTATATTATTTTTGGGACTAACCTATTAACCGGAGGCCCAACCTAGAATTGTTGTTTTTTTTGCCTATTTTAGGGTTTCGAAGAAAAGGAATATCAAACGGAGTCCAAACGGAATGAAACCTTCGGGAACGTGATTTTCTCACCGAACATGATCTAGGAGACTTGGACCCTACGTCAAGCAACCAATAGGGAGGCCACGAGGTAGGGTGGCGCGCCTACCCCCCAGGCACGCCCTCCACCCTCGTGGGCCCCATGTTGCTCAACCGACGTACTTCTTGCTCCTATATATACATACGTACCCCCAAACGATCAGATACGGAGCTAAAACCCTAATTCCACCACAGTAACTTTCTGTATCCATGAGATCCCATCTTGGGTCTTGTTCCGGAGCTCCGCCGGAGGGGGCATCAATCATGGAGGGCTTCTACATCAACACCATAGCCTCTCTGATGAAGTGTGAGTAGTTTACCCCAGACCTTCAGGTCCATAGTTATTAGCTAGATGGCTTCTTCTCTCTTTTTGGATCTCAATACAAAGTTCTCCACCTCTCTTGTGGAGATCTATTCGATGTAATCTTCTTTTGCGGTGTGTTTGTTGATACCGATGAATTGTGGGTTTATGCTCAAGTTTATCTATGAACAACATTTGAATCTTCTCTGAATTCTTTTACGTATGATTGTTTATCTTTGCAAGTCTCTTTGAATTATCAGTTTGGTTTGGCCTACTAGATTGATCTTTCTTGCAATGGGAGAAGTGCTTAGCTTTGGGTTCAATATTTCGGTGTCCTTTCCCAGTGATAGTAGGGGCAGCAAGGCACGTATTGTATTGTTGCCATCGAGGATAAGAAGATGGGGTTTTCATCATATTGCTTGAGTTCATCCCTCTACATCATGTCATCTTGATTAAAGCGTTACTCTGTTCTCTTGAACTTAATACTCTAGATGCATGCTGGATAGCAGTCGATGTGTGGAGTAATAGTAGTAGATGCAGGCAGGAGTCGGTCTACTTGTCTCGGATGTGATGCCTATATACATGATCATACCTAGATATTCTCATAACTATGCTCAATTCTGTCAATTGCTCAACAGTAATTTGTTCACCCACCGTAAAATACCTATGCTCTTGAGAGAAGCCACTAGTGAAACCTATGGCCCCCGGGTCTATCTTCATCATATTAACCTTCCAATACTTAGTTATTTTCATTGCTTTTATTTTACTTTGCATCTTTATCATAAAAATACCAAAAAAATTATCTTATCATATCTATCGGATCTCACTCTTGTAAGTGACCGTGTAGGGATTGACAACCCCTTATCGCGTTGGTTGCGAGGATTTATTTGTTTTGTGTAGGTGTGAGGGACTCACGCGTAGCCTCCTACTGGATTGATACCTTGGTTCTCAAAAACTAAGGGAAATACTTACGCTACTTTGCTGCACCACCCTTTCCTCTTCAAGGGAAAACCAACGCAAGTTCTTAAGAGGTAGCAAGAAGGATTTCTGGCACCGTTGCTGGGGAGGTCTATGCAAAAGTCAACATACCAAGTACCCATCACAAACCCTTATCTCCCGCATTACAGTATTTTCTATTTGCCTCTCGTTTTCCTCTCCCCCGCTTCACCCTTGCCGTTTTATTCGCTCTCTCTCCCTCTATCCTCCCTCTCTTTCTCTATTTGCCTCTTTTGCCCGTTCCCCATTTGCTTGTCATTATGGTGAGTCCTCTATCTTCTCTGTTGTCTCCCGAGAATGAAGTTCTAAATTTTAAGCAAAGGGAGGGAGAAAATCTAAAATACGCTTGGTATAGAATTTGCAATACTCAAAATAGATCTACCAGGAAGCAATCTACTTCCATTCTTCTTTGCAATTTTTATGTAGGCGTTACTCCTTGGCACAGATATATCCTTGATACCATTACCGGAGAGAACTTCTTGGGTAGCCATACTTTTGATTCTTACAATGCTATGATAGATTTGTTTGGCTCACCACCTATTTTGGTTAATGGAACTATGTTAACTTTGGAGCATGTAATGCAAAAACTTGAAATTATTGGAAATGAAGTTGCTACCGTTGAGTTAATTGAAAATTTCTATAAAAAGATCCACAACCAAATTACCCAATATGGATCTAAAGTAGGATTAACCTTGAAAAATATTAAAGAGAAGGAACCTATAGTTAATGAAAGAATAAATCATGATTCCACTAGAATCGATAAACTTGAGGGTATCATTACCAACTTGGGAACCGCCTTTTCTTCTGTAAAGAATACTCCAAGTCCTCCAACTAAAATTGCCAAGCTTATGTATGTTCCTAAAAATAAAGGTGAATCCTCTAGCAAAGAAACTGCGGATCTCAAATCTATAAGCGTTCACCCTAATCTTTTTGCTATCATTAAGGAACCATTTGCTGACAATGATTTTTTCGATCTTGTGCCTAAAATTTTGATAATCAATAAAAGTAAAGAAATTCCTAAGGACGGTAGATGCCTCATTGAAGAATTACCTGCCAAAGATGGCAATACCTAGATCTATCCTTGCTTTTTATGCCTAGCTAGGGGCGTTAAACGATAGCGCTTGTTGTGAGGCAACCCAATTTTATTTTTATTCCTTGCTTTTTGCTCCTGTTTAGTAATAAATAATTTATCTAGCCTATGTTTTGGTTGTGTTTTTGTGTTTAATTAGTGTTTGTGCCAAGTAGAACCGTTGGGAAGACTTGGGGAAAGTAATCTTGCTGTAAAAAACAGAAACTTTAGCGCTCACGAGAACTGCTGACATTTTTAGTTGTAAACTGCTATTTAGTTAATTATTTTTTCAGATGATTAATAGATAAATTACTCACGTCCAGAAATTTATTTTAGAATTTTTGGGGTTGCAGATCTTGCTCTAGCTACAGATTACTATAGACTGTTCTGTTTTTGACAGATTCTGTTTTTCGTGTGTTGTTTGCTTATTTTGATGAATATATGGCTAGTAAAATAGTTTATAAACCATAGAGAAGTTGGAATACAGTAGCTTTAACACTAATATAAATAAATAATGAGTTCATTACAGTACCTTGAAGTGGTCTTTTGTTTTCTTTCGCTAACGGAGCTCATGAGATTTTCTACTTTAAGTTTTGTGTTGTGAAGTTTTCAAGTTTTGGGTAAAGATTTGATGGATTATGGAACAAGGAGTGGCAAGAGCCTAAGCTTGGGGATGCCCATGGAACCCCCAAGATAATCTAAGGACACCTAAAAGCCAAAGCTTGGGGATGCCCCGGAAGGCATCCCCTCTTTCGTCTACTTCTATTGGTAACTTTACTTGGAGCTATATTTTTATTCACCACATGATATGTGTTTTGCTTGGAGCGTCTTGTATGATTTGAGTCTTTATTTTCTAGTTTACCACAATCATACTTGCTGTACAAACCTTTTGAGAGAGACACACATGATTCGTAAATTATTAGAATACTCTATGTGCTTCACTTATATCTTTTGAGTTATATAGTTTTGCTCTAGTGCTTCACTTATATCTTTTAGAGCATGGTGATGGATTTTTTTTATAGAAACTATTGATCTCTCATGCTTCACTTAGATTATTTTGAGAGTCTTAAATAGCTTGGTAAATTGCTTAAATAATCCTAATATGCTAGGTATACAAGATTAATAATAAAATTCTCTTATGAGTGTGCTGAATACTATGAGAAGTTTGATACTTGATAATTGTTTTGAGATATGGAGATTGTGATATTAGAGTCATGCTAGTTGAGTAGTTGTGAATTTGATAAATACTTGTGTTAAAGTTTGTGATTCCGGTAGCATGCACGTATGGTGAACCGTTATGTGATGAAGTCGGAGCATGATTTATTTATTGATTGTCTTCCTTATGAGTGGTGGCTAGGGACGAGCGATGGTCTTTTCCTACCAATCTATCCCCCTAGGAGAATGCGCATAATACTTTGCTTTGATAACCTGTAGATTTTTGCAATAAGTATATGAGTTCTTTATGACTAATGTTGAGTCCATGGATTATACGCACTCTCACCCTTCCACCATTTCTAGCCTCTCTAATACCGCGCACCTTTCGCCGGTATCATACACCCACCATATACCTTCCTCAAAACAGCCACCATACCTACCTATCATGGCATTTCCATAGCCATTCTGAGATATATTGCCATGCAACTTTCCACCGTTCCGTTTATTATGACACGCTCCATCATTGTCATATTTCTTTGCATGATCATGTAGTTGACATTGTATTTGTGGCAAAGCCACCGTTCATAATTCTTTCATACATGTCACTCATGAGTCACTGCATATGCAGGTACACCGCCGGAGGCATTCACATAGAGTCATATTTTGTTCTAAGTATCGAGTTGTAATTCCTGAGTTGTAAAATAAAAGTGTGATGATCTTCATTATTAGAGCATTGTCCCAGTGAAGAAAGGATGATGGAGACTATGATTCGCCCACAAGTCAGGATGAGACTCCGGATGAAAAAAGGCCATAAAAAAGAGAAAAGGCCCAAATAAAAAAATATGAGAGAAAAAGAGAGAAGGGACAATGGTACTATCCTTTTACCACACTTGTGCTTCAAATTAGCACCATGATATTCATAGTAGAGAGTCTCCTTTGTTATCACTTTCATATACTAGTGGGAATTTTCATTATAGAACTTGGCTTGTATGTTCCAATGATGGGCTTCCTGAAAATGCCCTAGGTCTTCGTGAGCAAGCAAGTTGGATGCACACCCACTTAGTTTCTTTTTGAGCTTTCATGTACTTATAGCTCTAGTGCATCCGTTGCATGGAAATCCCTACTCACTCACATTGATATCTATTGATGGGCATCTCCATAGCTCGTTGATACGCCTAGTTGATGTGAGACTATCTTCTCCCTTTTTGTCTTCTCCACAACCACCACTCTATTCCACCTAAAGTGCTATGTCCATGGCTCACGCTCATGTATTGGGTGAAGATTGAAAAAGTTTGAGAACACCAAAAGTATGAAACAATTTCTTGGCTTGTCATCGGGGTTGTGCATGATTTAAATACTTTGTGTGGTGAAGATAGAGCATAGCCAGACTATATGATTTTGTAGGGATAACTTTCTTTGGCCATGTTATTTTGAGAAGACATAATTGCTTAGTTAGTATGCTTGAAGTATTATTATTTTTATGTCAATATTAAACTTTTGTCTTGAATCTTTCAGATCTGAATATTCATACCACAATTAAGAAGAATTACATTGAAATTATGCCAACTAGCATTCCACATCAAAAATTCTATTTTTATCATTTACCTACTCGAGGACGAGTAGGAATTAAGCTTGGGCGTGCTTGATACGTCTCCAACATATCTATAATTTTTGATTGCTCCATGCTATATTATCTACTATTTTGGACATTGTTGATACGTCTCCAACGTATCTATAATTTTTGATTGCTCCATGCTATATTATCTACTGTTTTAGGCAATATTGGGCTTTATTATCCCCTTTTATATTGTTTTTGGGACTAACCTATTAACCGGAGGCCCAGCCCAGAATTGCTGTTTTTTTGCCTATTTTAGGGTTTCGAAGGAAAGGAATATCAAACGGAGTCCCAACGGAATGAAACCTTTGGGAACGTGATTTTCTCACCGAACATGATCCATTAGACTTGGACCCTACGTCAAGCAACCAACAGGGAGGCCACGAGGTAGGGGGCGCGCCCTCCACCCTCGTGGCCCCCCCTGTTGCTCCACCGACGTACTTCTTCCTCCTATATATACCTACGTACCCCCAAACGATCAGATACAGAGCCAAAACCCTAATTCCACCGCCGCAACTTTCTGTATCCACGAGATCCCATCTTGGGGCCTGTTCCGGAGCTCCGCCGGAGGGGGCATCGATCACAGATGGCTTCTACATCAACACCATAGCCTCTCCGATGAACTGTGAGTAGTTTACCTCAGACCTTCGGGTCCATAGTTATTAGCTAGATGGCTTCTTCTCTCATTTTGGATCTCAATACAAAGTTCTCCCCCTCTCTTGTGGAGATCTATTCGATGTAATCTTCTTTTGTGATGTGTTTGTTGAGACCGATGAATTGTGGGTTTATGATCAAGTTTATCTATGAACAATATTTGAATCTTCTGTGAATTCTTTTATGTATGATTGGTTATCTTTGCAAGTCTCTTCGAATTATCAGTTTGGTTTGGCCTACTAGATTGATCTTTCTTGCAATGGGAGAAGTCCTTAGCTTTGGGTTCAATCTTGCGGTGTCCTTTCCCAGTGATAGTAGGGGCAGCAAGGCACGTATTGTATTGTTGCCATCGAGGATACAAGATGGGGTTTTCATCATATTGCTTGAGTTTATCCCTCTACATCATGTCATCTTGCTTAAAGCGTTACTCTGTTCTCTTGAACTTAATATTCTAGATACATGCTGGATAGCGGTCGATGTGTGGAGTAATAGTAGTAGATGGAGGCAGGAGTCGGTCTACTTGTCTCGGACATGATGCCTATATACATGATCATACCTACATATTCTCATAACTATGCTCAATTCTGTCAATTGCTCAACAGTAATTTGTTATCCCACCGTAAAATACCTATGCTCTTGAGAGAAGCCACTAGTGAAACCTATGGCCCCCGGCTCTATCTTCATCATATTAATCTTCCAATACATAGTTATTTTCATTGCTTTTATTTTACTTTGCATCTTTATCATAAAAATACCAAAAATATTATCTTATCATATCTATCAGATCTCACTCTCGTAAGTGACCGTGTAGGGATTGACAACCCCTTATCGCGTTGGTTGCGAGGCTTTATTTGTTTTGTGTAGGTGCGAGGAACTCGCGCGTAGCCTCCTACTGGATTGATACCTTGGTTCTCAAAAACTAAGGGAAATACTTACGCTACTTTGTTGCACCACCCTTTCCTCTTCAAGGGAAAACCAACGCAAGTGCTCAAGAGGTAGCATGGAGCCAACCGACTCCAAGTCGACGGCCGGCTTGTTGCAATGTGGAGCTAGTCGAGGAAGATGACGAGGTGGCTCTTGGGGCCGTCATTGCCTGCGTCGGATGCAGGCTCGTAGGAGAGGCGGATCTCACCAACAAGGTCAGCGAGGCAGCTTGCCGTGTGCTACCTCTTGAGCACTGCGTTGGATTTCCCCGAAGAGGAAAGGATGATGCATCAAAGTAGCGTAAGTATTTCCCTCAGTTTTTGAGAACCAAGGTATCAATCTAGTAGGAGGCTACGCGCGAGTCCCTCGTACCTGCACAAAGCAAAAAACTCCTCGCAACCAACGCGATAAGGGGTTCTCAATCCCTTCAGGTCACTTACGAGAGTGAGATCTGATAGATATGATAAGATAATATTTTTGGTATTTTTATGATAAAGATGCAAAGTAAAATAAAAGCAAAGTAAATAATTAAGTATTGGAAGATTAATATGATGAAGATAGACCCGGGGGCCATAGGTTTCACTAGTGGCTTCTCTCAAGAGCATAAGTATTTTACGGTGGGTGAACGAATTACTGTTGAGCAATTGACAGAATTGAGCATAGTTATGAGAATATCTAGGTATTATCATGTATATAGGCATCACGTCCAAGACTGCATCTACTACTATTACTCCACTCATCAACCACTATCCAGCATGCATCTAGAGTATTAAGTTCATGAAAACAGAGTAATGCCTTAAGCAAGATGACATGATGTAGAGGGATAAACTCATGAAATATGATGAAAACCCCATCTTGTTATCCTCGATGGCAACAATACAATACGTGCCTTGCTACCCCTACTGTCACTGGGAAAGGACACCGCAAGATTGAACCCAAAGCTAAGCACTTCTCCCATTGCAAGAAAGATCAATCTAGTAGGCCAAACCAAACTGATAATTCGAAGAGACTGGCAAAGATAACCAATCATACATAAAAGAATTCAGAGAATATTCAAATATTGTTCATAGATAGACTTGATCATAAACCCACAATTTATCGGTCTCAACAAACACACCGCAAAAAGAAGATTACATCGAATAGATCTCCACAAGAGAGGGGGAGAACATTGTATTGAGATCCAAAAATAGAGAAGAAGCCATCTAGCTAATAACTATGTACCCGTAGGTCTGAGATGAACTACTCACACTTCATCGGAGGGGCTATGGTGTTGATGTAGAAGCCCTCCGTGATGGATACCCCCTCCGGCGGAGCTCCGGAACAGGCCCCAAGATGGGATCTCGTGGATACAGAAAGTTGCGGCGGTGGAATTAGGGTTTTGGCTCCGTATCTGATCGGTTGGGGGTACGCAGGTATATATAGGAGGAAGGAGGACATCGGTGGAGCAACAGGGGGCCCACGAGGGTGGAGGGCGTGCCTAGGGGGGGGGTAGGCGCGGCCCCTACCTCGTGGCCTCCCTGTTGGTTGCTTGACGTAGGGTCCAAGTCTCATGGATCATGTTTAGTGAGAAAATCACGTTCCCAAAGGTTTCATTCCGTTTGGACTCCGTTTGATATTCCTTTTCTTCGAAACTCTAAAATAGGCAAAAAAACAATTCTGGGCTGGGCCTCCGATTAATAGGTTAGTCCCAAAAATAATATAAAAGTGGATAATAAAGCTCAATAATGTCCAAAACAGTATATAATATAACATGGAGCAATCAAAAATTATAGATACGTTGGAGACGTATCACCGCGCAGGCGACATCTGCGCCAAGCAACGCATCGGTGCAAATGCCATCTGGCGTGCCTGGATGGCTGCGCTCAGTATGGAGGAAGAGGGTTCCTGTCCAGAACAGATCTCCGGACGACGGTGCACCTAGCCCCACGGTGGGCGCCAAATGTCGGGGGTTTGGTGCGACATATGCCAAAGGATGTCTAATCATGACGTGGGCTAGTAGGACGTCGCCGGTACCAGGAAACGGGATGACGCGAAGACATGCACGCTGGCGAATCTTACCCAGGTTCGGGGCTCTCGTAGGAGATAACACCCCTAGTCCTGCTCTGCGGGGTCTCCGCACGATCACTAAGGCACTAGTGAGTACAATGGTGCTCCTCGAGCTGTATGCTGGAGGTAGAAGAAAGCAGGGCTAGCTCTCTCCTCCCTCTATGGGTGTGTCTAGGTCTAACAGGTTGGGAACCCCTTGCGTGGGTGCCCCAGGGGTTTATATAAGCCTACCCCCCAGGGGTACTGTCGGTGTCAAAACCGGCGGATCTCGGGTAGGGGGTCCCGAACTGTGCGTCTAAGGCGAATGGTAACAGGAGGCAGGGGACACAATGTTTTACCCAGGTTTGAGCCCTCTTGATGGAGGTAAAACCCTACGTCCTGCTTTATTAATATTGATGATATGGGTAGTACAAGAGTAGAGCTACCACGAGATCGGAGAGGCTAAACCCTAGAAGCTAGCCTATGGTATGATTGTATGTTGTCCTACGGACTAAAACCCTCTGGTTTATATAGACACTGGAGGGGGCTAGGGTTACACAAGGTTGGTTACGAAGGAGGAGATATACATATCCGTATTGCCTAGCTTGCCTTCCACGCCAAGTAGAGTCCCATCCGGACATGGGACGAAGTCTTCAATCTTGTACCTTCATAGTCCAACAGTCCGGCCAATGGATATAGTCCGGCTGTGCGGAGACCCCCTAATCCAGGACTCCCACTGTAGCCCCTGAACCAGGCTTTCAATGACGATGAGTCCAGCGCGCAGTATTGTCTTCGGCATTGCAAGGTGGGTTCCTCCTCCGAATACACCACGGAAGAATTTGAATACAAGGATAGTGTCCGACCCTGCAAAATAAGTTCCACATACCACCGTAGAGAGAATAATGTTTCCAAAAATCCAATTTGCTGACTTGTTTTGGCAACACGACATTATGTCACGGCCCGGTGATTATTCGAACCGTTTCCTTTAACTAGCCCCGCACATAACGCAAGGCAGTTTTTTGACACGTCTTGTCAAAGCAGAGATCGTGTCCCCTTATCACGGGATTCTCATCAATACGGGTGTGGGTAACCCAACCGCGCCATCGATTATGGCACTTTGGGGGATAAGCGAGTTTTACCAGGCTAGTGGGGACGCGTAGTTTCGTCCGCCCATATAAAGGGTTAAGGATTTACCTTTTCATCCACGCCTTCTTCCTCCTTTGCTCATCCGTTTTCGCACACTCGAGCTCCAGCGCCCAAGTTCGCATTTCCCACCTCGACCTTCTCCAACCACGTCCGGAGTGGGAGGCAGGTCGATGGTCTCCTCCATCAGGGAGGGACACATCAAGAAGCTGAGAAGAGCTGGATACCTGCCCGACGACATTGCACACCGGCTCCCAGAAGAGGGGCAGCTCATCCCCACCCCCAGGCCCCATGAGAGGGTAGTGTTCCTTACCCATTTCCTCCACGGACTGGGATTTCCTCTCCACCCATTTGTCCGGGGCTCATGTTCTACTATGGCCTGGATTTCCATGATCTGGCCCCGAACTTCATCCTCAACATCTCGTCGTTTATCGTCGGGTGCGAGGCTTTCATCCGCATCAAGCCCCACTTCGGCTTATGGCTGAAGACTTTTAATGTCAAGCCGAAGGTAGTGAGCGGCTGCCAGGCGGAGTGCGGAGGTGCCATGGTGGGCAAGATGCCCAACGTCACATGGCTCGAGGGCTCCTTCATGGAGACCATAAAGGGGTGGCAGTCGGGGTGGTTCTACATCACCGAGCCACGTGACCCTACATGGGTAGCGGCCCCCGAGTTCTGATTTGGCTTCCCCACACGGCTCGCCTCCTGGCAAGAGAAGGGCCAGTCCTGGGGTAGTTCGGGAGAGCTGACCGGACTCCAAACATGTATTCAAAATATGGTCAACAAGAAGCTCAAACTCGTCAACGTAGTCCAGGTCATGCTCAACCGCCGGATCCTCTCGTGCCAACAACGGGCCTTCAACTTGTAGGAGTTCGACCCTGCGTAGCACCGAACTCTGAACAGGCTCTTTGACACAACTCACAAAGATGCCTGGAGGGTGCTCTTCAAGAGCGCCGAGGTCCCCCCTCCCACTACGGAGGATCGCGGATTCAGCGCGAAGCGCCAAGCCAGCGCGGTAAGCTGCTTTACCTTTTACATGATACTTGTTTTTCATAGCTTAACTCCATGTGGGATCTAAACTCCCATACCTTTGACAGGACTGGCAGGAGACGGCCGGACAGATCGACTGTCCGGCTCCTTTGCCCGAAGGCCCAGCAGACGCCCTTTTGGCGAAGATGCTGACTCCGGCTCCTTATACGGTGCCGGAGAAGACCAAGAAGGCCAAGGGAACCCGAAAGAGTTCCTGGCGCCAGGCGTCATCGGACTCCCCGTCCAAGGACTCTACGATGCAATCCTCCCCCAAAGACGAGGAGGCAGAAGAAGATGCTCCCCCTCTAGACGAGGGAGACAAGAAAAGGAAGGCCGCCCCAACCGGGGAGGCTGAAGGGTCCAAGAAGGGAAGGACTCTCCTTCCGGACAGCTCTACCACCGCCGCCGACGGCGAAGACGAGTGGCTGCCCAAGGTCAAGCCCCTAGGGAAGTCGTAAGTATTCGGATGCCCGAGTCACTCATGACACCCCTTTGTCACACTAATTTACCTAACGCCGAACGTGATAATGCAGGCCGCCCCGAGCCCGTATCGATGTATCATCGGACGGCTCCCTGGACTCGTCGGATATGGATAGCGATCCAGTTCCGACAGCCACCTTCCCCCATCCCGCGGATGATGCCGAGGTGCTGTCTCAAGAGGCACCGGATCGAGGGGAGACAGTCCCGGAGGCGCCTCAAGGCAGCCTCCCGGACTCCGGGAGCAGAGGGGACAAGGCCCCTAAGGGCTCCGAGTTCGGCCCTCAGCCGAACACCGTGCTAGAACCTCCAGTGGTTCCGGACTTGGGCAGGCGTCCTCCTTCTAAGAGGGGCAAGACACCTGCACCGGCGACCTTTGTCCATCCAGAGGCGCCGTACAATCTGCTGGAAGCGTTTCGCAGCGCTTCCATCGACGAGGAGCACCGCACTATTATGAGTGCGGTGATCCAGAAGGTTCAGTCCGCTAAGCGCGAATTGACTAAAGCCTGTGCCAGCCTTCTGACATGCTTTGAGGTAAGTGTTTTAAAGTATAGGAAAAATATTACCGCATAGACAGTAGCCCCTGATGCTCTGTTCGGTGTTCACAAAGAAAAGCCGAATAGAGGATCAAACTGTCACAGCCCCAGATCAGCCCTTGTTTGTTTTTGTTTTAGCATCTATGCAACATGTTTAAATTTTATGAAATTTGAAATGGGGATGACCAAGCCCTAGCACCAAAGCATTGCAAATAGGTTCAACTTCAAAATATTTTCACAAAACCCAAATTGGTTTGCAAAAATGTTCATGATTACTGGAAAAGGGTGAAAACCATATCCAGAGATGATGGATATTTTTCCAAGACATTTTTGGATTTTTGGAATAAACCATATTGTATTTGACTTTGGGCATTTAAATACTATAAATAATTTAAATGTTCAAATAAATGTTGGAAATTGTTAAGGGTCACTGAAATAATTCAGAAAGCACCCATAATTATTTCCAGGATTTTATAAAATGATTTGATATTTTAAATCAAATCAAAAACAAATTGCAGAAATAGAAAAGAGAAACAGAACAGAAATAAAAGGGAGAGAAGGCCACCTGGGCCACTTACCTGGCCCAGCTCCATCTGGCCGGCCCAGCCCACCTCCTCCCCCTTGTCCTCTTCCTCCTCTGCCAGGAGGACGAACAGAGGCGAGGCGTGGCGCGCGCCGACGCTGCCTCGGCCACCTCCTGCTTCCCCCTGGCCACCTCCTGCTTCCCCTGGCTGCGTGGATGAATGCCCCGGTGTCGTCCCGATCCGCCCGACCTCTCTCACTCTTCCCCTGCTCCCTCTCTCGCCGTTTCCCACCTCACCGAACACGCTCGCCGCCGCCGACGAGCTCCCTCGTGGCCACCGGCCACCCCTAGCCTCGCCGATGCGCTCAAAGGCTCCGCCTCGACCCCCTCCTTCCTCCCCACCGACCCACGGCCCTCCGGAAGCCCTGCAACGCCGCCACCATCGCCGTTCCGTCGCCGGCGACCGAAGCTCACTACCGTCGATTCGTGACGTCTGGCGCATCCCCGAGCCCACTGAGCCACCCTGCTGCCCCCCTGTGAGCTTACCGTCGTTTCCCCTCACCTCTCTCTCTCGCGC
Organism: Triticum dicoccoides; assembly: GCF_002162155.2. Classification (NCBI taxonomy): domain Eukaryota; kingdom Viridiplantae; phylum Streptophyta; class Magnoliopsida; order Poales; family Poaceae; genus Triticum; species Triticum dicoccoides. Next base: position 584,026,977 of record NC_041392.1, on the reverse strand, counting down.
GCGCCCTGTAGCCGCCGCCCCACGAGCACCCGAAGCCGCCGTCCGCCATGGCCGGCGAGCTCCGTGCCCCGAGCACCTCTGCCTCGCATAGCAGCTCCGACATGCTCCTGCCGCCCTTTAGGTGCTGCCTAGCACCTCCGTTCACCCACCTATGAGCTGCAGCACCACACCCGCACTTAGCCGAGCTCCGGCCGCCGCGGAAGTGGACGCCGCCGTCGATCTGAGTCGTCTCCGGCAACCCCACTAGCACTAGAGGACGCGGACGAGGCTCGGGGTTCCAACGGTGCCATCCGCGCCTCGATCCGTGGCCTGTGCTGCGATTCCGCGCATCGCCGCCGTCTCGGGCCTCGCCGGCGTCATGTCACCGGTGGATTAGCCCCGGTTGACCAGGGATTTGACCCCCCTGGGTCACTGACGTGTGGGCCCGTCCCCTGCTAACTCTTGGTTAAGATAATAACTAATTTTAACTAAGACACTGACTCACTGACATGCGGGCCCCGCTTGGCTAACCAAGTTAGTTAGGGTTAATCTTAATTAGGTTAGTTAGTCCAGACACTGACACGCAGGGCCCACAGGTCAGTTTGACCTGGACGGCGCCCGTTGACCTGCTGAGGTCAGCATGAGGTCATGCTGACGCAATAATTCCTTTCTGGAATTAAAATAAAGTAGGAAATGATTTATAATTCCAGAAAATTATATAAACTTCAATAAATCATAGAAAATTAACCGTAACTCCAAATTAAATAATTTATATATGAAAAATTATCAGAAAAATTCAAGGAATCCATCTGTACCATTTACATGCATGTTAGAACAACTTATCACTACTGTTTAGGGCAAATGAAGTGAATGACATTTGAATAACCACATATGGAGTTTGAATTTGAATCTTGGATTCAAACCAACTTCATTTAATCTGGTTTTAGATGCATTAGCCCAAAACACATTCATTTTGCCATGTCGTGATCATGCATCATATTGTGCATTGCATTGATTGTGTTCCCTTCTGTGTTGCCGGTATTTGTCCCCTCTCGATAGACGTGATACCGATGATGTGATCGTTGACACTGATGAAGACTCAATGTTATCTTCAGAAGTGCCAGGCAAGCAAAACCCCTTGTTCATTCCGATAAAATCCCACTCTCTCGCTCCTGCTCTCTTTTACTGCATTAGGACAACATCGATTCATCTGTTACTTGCTGCGGTAGCTGAACCCCTTTATCCTTTGCATGACCTGTCATTCCACAGTAAATAGATGAAACCCACTAGCATGAGTAGGAGTTGTTTGAGCCCTGATGTGCCTACTCATTCATGCTTGTTTGTCATGCCTGCTACTGGTTAGAGTTGAGTCAGGTCTGATTCATCGGGGATGAATCAGAGGCGTGTGAACATGTCCTACTGTGTGTGAGCTAAGTGTGTGAACACGATTTGGTAAAGGTAGCGGTGAGAGGCCATGTAGGAGTACATGGTGGGTTGTCTCATTGCAGCCGTCCTCAGGAACTGAGTTCTGCGTTTGTGATCCATGATTCAGCTACTACCATACATTGGGCCCTGAAATATGACCCCGCTCGACTTCTTATTCACCCTAGTCCTCTGTCCAGGAGTTGCAAGTAGTTTCTGGTGTTTGTAGCTTACTGGAGGCCGTGGACAGCGCTGACCGTAGGGGTGGGCTGTGATGCGGTAGGTACGTGGCACGGTGTACCGGATGCCCGTTTGGTATCTCGGGAACCCTGTTCACATCGTTTGGGGCTGTGAGCGAAACTCCGGCCGGATCTCCTCATGGATGGAACCCGAATAGGCGATAAACCTGGACTAGAGACTTGAGTGTTTAGGTAGGTCATGGTCTACACCCACGTCGGCTTTCGCTTGAAGTCTGCCGAGCACATGTCGTGTGCAGACGCTAAGTGGTGGAAACATGTATGAAGAAGTACACCCCTGCAGGGTTAACATCATCTATTCGAATAGCCGTGTCCGCGGAAAAGTACTTCTGGGTTGCTTATATCAGTTCATAGACAAGTGAAAGTGGATACTCTAAAATACGCAAGATAAGCGTGAGTGCTATGGATGGCGTTTTCGTAGGGGAACGAGAGCGGATCCATAGTGGCGTATTGATATGGTGAATATGTGGACTCGTGTGCGCCACCTCAAAAGAGTCATTTGCAGTCGTAGTTTAGGATAGCCACCGAGTCAAAGCTGGCTTGCTGCAGTTAAACCCCACCATCCCCTTGTTGAAAATGATGCATATGTAGTTAGCTCTGATGTAAGTCTTGCTAGGTACATTTGTACTCACGTTTGCCTATTTTATGTTTTTGCAGAGGGACTTCAGTCTCACTAGTAGTTCCACGTGGACTTCGACGTTTAGCTTGTTACCTCAGCTACGATCTTGTGCCTCGGCAGGATCTGATAGATAGTCAGGCTTTTCAGCCTTTTCATTTATAGATGTCTGTACTCAGACATGATAGCTTCCGCTTGTGCTTTGACTTGTATGCTCTGAATGTTGGGTCATGAGACCCATGTTTGTAATATCTCGCTCCTCGGAGCCTAATGAATAAATTACTTGAGTCGTAGAGTCATGTTGTGATGCCATGTTGTATTTGCACATATCGAGCATATTGTGTGTATGTTATTGAAATGCTTGGTATGTGTGGGATCTGACCATCTAGTTGTTTATCTTTAGTAGCCTCTCTTACCGGGAAATGTCTCCTAGTGTTTCCACTGAGCCATGGTAGCTTGCTACTGCTCCGGAACACTTAGGCTGGCCGGCATGTGTCCTTCTTCGTTCCTGTGTCTGTCCCTTCGGGGAAATGTCACGCGATGAATACCGGAGTCCTGTTAGCCCGCTACAGCCCGGTTCACCGGAGTCCTGCTAGCCCAGTGCTACAGCCTGGATTCACTCGTTGATGACCGACATGTTCGATGCTGGGTCATGGATGCCTGTCCCTGTAAGTCTGTGCCACTTTGGGTTTACGACTAGCCATGTCAGCCCGGGCTCCTTATCATATGGATGCTAGCGACACTATCATATACGTGTGCCAAAAGGCGCAAACGGTCCCGGGCAAAGGTAAGGCGACACCGTGGAAATACCGTGCGTGAGGCCGCAAAGTGATATGAGGTGTTACATGCTAGATCAATGTGGCATTGAGTCGGGGTCCCGACACAAACAATATCGCATGAGTCTAATATAAGTATGTCAATATGCATATGCAGGCTTCACTGCTGGCGTCCGCCGCACTGACTGCGGAGGTCGCCGTACTGAAGCAGGACCTTAAAGGGTCCGAGGACGAGCTCGGCCTTGCCAAGAGGTAGCTCGAGGAGAACAAAGGTAAGTAGTACCTAGTCTATGGATATGTATAAAAAGAATGTGATTGCAAAATGACATGATCATCATGAATTTGCCAGGGGCCACGACCGAAGGGGCGACCCTAAAGCAAGCGTTGTCTGAGGCCGAAGATAAAGCGGCCAAGGAGCGCACCAAGTGAGAAAAGCAAGAGGCTCGGGTGGGCGAGGTGCAGCAAGAGCTCCAGGCTCTTGTGACGAAGCATGAGGCGTTGGAGCTTGACTCGAAGACGTGGGAGTCTGAGCTTGCCGCGGCCCTTGAGAGTGCAAAGAGTACCAAGGCCGAAGCCCAAAAGGCCCTCCAGGAGATCGACGCAATGAAGAAGATAGCGGCGGGTAAGGCATTCTATTTGCAAAGCAAGCATGTAAAAGTAAATTACCTCTGGTTTCTAAATAGTCTGATGCATTTGCAAAATCCTTTCCCTCTGGTTTCGATGCTCCTTTATGCCAGCTCAATCACACTAATTCTTGAGTTGAGGTATTCTATTGCCTTGACATTTATGTTGGAGTTACTATTATGACCCTAGGTATTTAGGGAGTCACCTAGTAATCTAGCAACGTTTTGTGTTGCCAGTGTGAGATTCTGGCCTTTATTCTCGGAAGCATTTCGTGATGCTACTTAGTAATAGGCATTCTATTCCTGGGTTCTTGAACCCGAGATTCACTCTACTTACTTCATGTTGATAGTAATTGCTAGCGCCTTTAGGATATTAGTAACCTTTGCGATAGTCCTTGAAGTCCGTGGTATCTTCTTCTTCCAAATACCATGAACTACTTATGGCAGAAGTTCCTCGTTGAACTGAAATATCACAACAGGATTATTCTTGATGAGTTCTCCATGCTATATTGTGACTCTGCCAGCTCAACTTTTCTGCATGGGCTATCCGAAAGAATTATGTTGAACTTTGTTCGGCATACCAACCCATGTATCCACAACTCAGAAAGTTATATGTTCCTTTGAGTTGTCCCTCTTTAGTTGTCTACTGACCTTCGTCTATCAATTGATAGTCAAGAGTATGCGTGCGTTCGTTTATCGATGCCTATTACTCTTGTGGTCCGTCAAGCCATTCTATCGCAGAATGACTAGGAGAAATAAACTCCAGTACCTCTTCCCTATCCAGGATTGGGTCAAAGAAGTTGTGCTCCGCAGATCAAAATGCCAGTCCAGCTTTTGTTCTGTTCTACCTTGGAGTATTACATATTTTATATCGAGATTGTTATAGGAATTGCACACCATCCTATGAACTCTTGGTACAGTGATACTTCTTGCCATCATTGTTCATTCCTCGGTTCCTGTGTTATTGTAACCGGAATGCCGACAAATGAATCATGGCGTGTGAAATCAATATTGCTAGCAACTCTGTTGCTTGGTAGTTAAATGGACGATAACCTCATTCTTAGCGTATTGATTATTGAATCGTCACCCTAAGACTGATCGTGCTATCTAGTTCTTATTTCGGTGCACCCTTCAATTGATGAGTTAGGATCTTGTCAAGTCCTCACTCATTTGATCATATCGTCTTGCCCTCAAAATCGAGATTGTTCTCGAGCTTAGTAACATACCGGTGGTTCGTGATTTCTGAATATCTTCTCAGAAGTATTACCAGGTTGTCACCTGACCGCTATGTTGAGTTCGTGATCAAGTTGGTTTATTCCTGTAAACCACCCCTTCTCCAAGAATCCGTGTTGGATACCCTGAGCTAGTTGGATAAGCTAAACAACAACTTGGAGAGTTGGAAGATAAAAGCTTGTCCGACTTAGTTCATGTTAAGGGATGTCTTTTTGTGTGTGTGTGTGTGTGTTGAAGAAAGATGATATCTTCATCAATTGGTCCTCGTGAACAATTGTTGGATCTATTATCTTACCCAAAACTTTGATTTGAGTATGGGTTATCGTCAAATCAAATCAGAACCAACGATGTTCGTAATGTTGTCTTACTCGTGGTTGATCCCTCGAGCATACACCATTATATCTTTTGGGTCTGACCAATGCTATCCCTTGTTCACTTAACTATGAAATTCCTTTTAAAAGGAAACCCAGATGAATTGTTGTTGAGCCCATTGACAACATCCTTATCTCCTCCATGATTTTGTTGAACATTAAGCTAGTGTTGGAAACTTTTGAAAGCATTTGTTCATGCTAGCTCATGAAGCATATGTTCGGATGTAAGAAGTGCTTCCTCTAGTTCATGTGCATTTGATACAAGTTGCCGCCGTGGACTCGAGAAAGTCAATGTTGCTTCCTCTGGAATCATCGCAAGTCAGTCATGCACACGTGCGAAGTATTCTGTGGTCTGGAGACTTGCAACCTTCATTCCATATGTGTATCCTAGCACACCAAGCCACTAACTGATTTGTTCAAGGAGAAGGAGTATCTTCATAAGAGCTAATCCGGACTTATGAAAGAACTTCGATATCCTCGCTGATGGTTCCCAACCAGAACTCGGTAGTGTTTTATTGTAAGACTACCATGTGGGCATGCTTGTCTGGAACAACGTGTTCACATGTTTGTAGCAGAACCAGCTCATGTTTTGGAGCTTGCTATCGTAGTTCATTTCCTGAGAATCTCGCAACGTCATCTCGTCGATTTGTGTTGCAAACTTTCATTTTTCTTCCCAGACTCGATGAGTCTGGAATATCCTGACACCAACCAGATCTGAATCTCAGGCAGATATAATGGTTGGAACATTTCCCAAGAACTATAATATTGGTCCCTCGATAACCGGTAAGGTGGATGTCGTGGCCAACACACCCAGCCGGAAGACCTGTTATTATAATATCTTGATTGAGGAAGTTGGCCACCTCCCCATAAGGATTTTGTAGGATTTACCTCCCTAGTTGTTCCTTATGGATTCTTGTGCTCCCGAAGTCCGACCTTTACTTGATGTTCTAGATATCAAACCATATCTATGAATGGGATACGCTGGTACATCATGCAGAACATTAGAAACGGAGTGCTAAATGTCTCTCGGTCGATCATCCAGATTTTATTTCCTTGGCCTCGCTAAGATGAAATCTGAGAAGTGTTATCTTCCTTTGCATCTGCATCATCCATCATCATTCATCATGGTAGCAAGTTGTGTTGCCAGGATCCTTGACACGGATATTGGTAAAACCTTGATGAATGTGGAAATGCTCAAGTTCTTGAGAGCACGCACAAGCGCTACGTGTTATCCTCGGCACTAGCTGGGTTTGCTCTCAGTTCCCTCGGCAATGCTATGACCTTTTAAACAGTGAATTCACTCTCTATTGTTGGGCTCTTCCCCAGTTACCAGAATCATTCCCAGCATTTGCATTTTGTTCCCAGCTTGCACCACCAATGTGCCATTCTACCATGGGTCTCTTCCATTTCCGGTGATAAGCAAATTCATCCATTACGTTGTCTTCAACAAGGTAATCCACATCATCCAAGTCCGAGTATGCCATTCTACCGACCCCCTCCAAACGATCGCTCGAGAATTGTCCTAGGCTGGTTTAAAGAGTTTCAATGATCTCTGAATCAAAGGTAATTCTTTTTGCCACTTAGGGTAATAATCTACGAATCACCCTCCTCCAGGATGTTTCGTCGTGATATCATAGCAACTCAACTCCTCGCTACGTGGACAATCGTTTACCACCTTCTTAAGTGTGGAATTATTGTCTACCTAGTGAACCTTCGTCATCCGTTTCTTTCCACCCCTCTTGATGTGTATCTCGTGTCTCAACCCGAGAGATGGTCCTATGTCTCATTCCGTGAGTTGTTCGATCTTCGAGGAGATCGACCCTTCTAGAGTCTTCTTCCCTCCATGTCATGTTGACAGGATTTCTCAGAGCAAGACTTCAAGACAATGATGGTAATCGAATCAACGTTCCTATGAAGTGCAACCTGGATCGTGAAGATGGTGCTAGTTTGCGCTCCCCCTTCACCTTACCCTACGCTTGAATCTCGGGACGAGATTTTTGTTTAGTGGGGGTGAGCTGTCACAGCCCCAGATCAGCCCTTGTTTGTTTTTGTTTTAGCATCTATGCTACATGTTTAAATTTTATGAAATTTGAAATGGGGATGACCAAGCCCTAGCACCAAAGCATTGCAAATAGGTTCAACTTCAAAATATTTTCACAGAACCCAAATTGGTTTGCAAAAATGTTCATGATTACTGGAAAAGGGTGAAAACCATATCCAGAGATGATGGATATTTTTCCAAGACATTTTTGGATTTTTGGAATAAACCATATTGTATTTGACTTTGGGCATTTAAATACTATAAATAATTTAAATGTTCAAATAAATGTTGGAAATTGTTAAGGGTCACTGAAATAATTCAGAAAGCACCCATAATTATTTCCAGGATTTTATAAAATGATTTGATATTTTAAATCAAATCAAAAACAAATTGCAGAAATAGAAAAGAGAAACAGAACAGAAATAAAAGGGAGAGAAGGCCACCTGGGCCACTTACCTGGCGCCACTTACCTGGCCCAGCTCCATCTGGCCGGCCCAGCCCACCTCCTCCCCCTTGTCCTCTTCCTCCTCTGCCAGGAGGACGAACAGAGGCGAGGCGTGGCGCGCGCCGACGCTGCCTCGGCCACCTCCTGCTTCCCCCTGGCCACCTCCTGCTTCCCCTGGCCGCGTGGATGAATGCCCCGGTGTCGTCCCGATCCGCCCGACCTCTCTCACTCTTCCCCTGCTCCCTCTCTTGCCGTTTCCCACCTCACCGAACACGCTCGCCGCCGCCGACGAGCTCCCTCGTGGCCACCGGCCACCCCTAGCCTCGCCGATGCGCTCAAAGGCTCCGCCTCGACCCCCTCCTTCCTCCCCACCGACCCACGGCCCTCCGGAAGCCCTGCAACGCCGCCACCATCACCGTTCCGTCGCCGGCCACCGAAGCTCACCGCCGTCGATTCGTGACGTCTGGCGCATCCCCGAGCCCACTGAGCCACCCTGCTGCCCCCCTGTGAGCTTACCGTCGTTTCCCCTCACCTCTCTCTCTCGCGCGCGCCCTGTAGCCGCCGCCCCACGAGCACCCGAAGCCGCCGTCTGCCATGGCCGGCGAGCTCCGTGCCCCGAGCACCTCTGCCTCGCATAGCAGCTCCGACATGCTCCTGCCGCCCTTTAGGTGCTGCCTAGCACCTCCGTTCACCCACCTATGAGCTGCAGCACCACACCCGCACTTAGCCGAGCTCCGGCCGCCGCGGAAGTGGACGCCGCCGTCGATCTGAGTCGTCTCCGGCAACCCCACTAGCACCAGAGGACGCGGACGAGGCTCGGGGTTCCAACGGTGCCATCCGCGCCTCGATCCGTGGCCTGTGCTGCGATTCCGCGCATCGCCGCCGTCTCGGGCCTCGCCGGCGTCATGTCGCTGGTGGATTAGCCCCGGTTGACCAGGGATTTGACCCCCCTGGGTCACTGACGTGTGGGCCCGTCCCCTGCTAACTCTTGGTTAAGATAATAACTAATTTTAACTAAGACACTGACTCACTGACATGCGGGCCCCGCCCGGCTAACCAAGTTAGTTAGGGTTAATCTTAATTAGGTTAGTTAGTCCAGACACTGACACGCAGGGCCCACAGGTCAGTTTGACCTGGACGGCGCCCGTTGACCTGCTGAGGTCAGCATGAGGTCATGCTGACGCAATAATTCCTTTCTGGAATTAAAATAAATTAGGAAATGATTTATAATTCCAGAAAATTATATAAACTTCAATAAATCATAGAAAATTAACCGTAACTCCAAATTAAATAATTTATATATGAAAAATTATCAGAAAAATTCAAGGAATCCATCTGTACCATTTACATGCATGTTAGAACAACTTATCACTACTGTTTAGGGCAAATGAAGTGAATGACATTTAAATAACCACATATGGAGTTTGAATTTGAATCTTGGATTCAAACCAACTTCATTTAATCTGGTTTTAGATGCATTAGCCCAAAACACATTCATTTTGCCATGTCGTGATCATGCATCATATTGTGCATTGCATTGATTGTGTTCCCTTCTGTGTTGCCGGTATTTGTCCCCTCTCGATAGACGTGATACCGATGATGTGATCGTTGACACTGATGAAGACTCAATGTTATCTTCAGAAGTGCCAGGCAAGCAAAACCCCTTGTTCATTCCGATAAAATCCCACTCTCTCGCTCCTGCTCTCTTTTACTACATTAGGACAACATCGATTCATCTGTTACTTGGTGCGGTAGCTGAACCCCTTTATCCTTTGCATGACCTGTCATTCCACAGTAAATAGATGAAACCCACTAGCATGAGTAGGAGTTGTTTGAGCCCTGATGTGCCTACTCATTCATGCTTGTTTGTCATGCCTGCTACTGCTTAGAGTTGAGTCAGGTCTGATTCATCGGGGATGAATCAGAGGCGTGTGAACATGTCCTACTGTGTGTGAGCTAAGTGTGTGAACACGATTGGGTAAAGGTAGCGGTGAGAGGCCATGTGGGAGTACATGGTGGGTTGTCTCATTGCAGCCGTCCTCAGGAACTGAGTTCTGCGTTTGTGATCCATGATTCAGCTACTACCATACATTGGGCCCTGAAATATGACCCCGCTCGACTTCTTATTCACCCTAGTCCTCTGTCCAGGAGTTGCAAGTAGTTTCTGGTGTTTGTAGCTTACTGGAGGCCGTGGACAGCGCTGACCGTAGGGGTGGGCTGTGATGCGGTAGGTACGTGGCACGGTGTACCGGATGCCCGTTTGGTATCTCGGGAACCCTGTTCACATCGTTTGGGGCTGTGAGCGAAACTCCGGCCGGATCTCCTCATGGATGGAACCCGAATAGGCGATAAACCTGGACTAGAGACTTGAGTGTTTAGGTAGGTCGTGGTCTACACCCACGTCGGCTTTCGCTTGAAGTCTGCCGAGCACATGTCGTGTGCAGACGCTAAGTGGTGGAAACATGTATGAAGAAGTACACCCCTGCAGGGTTAACATCATCTATTCGAATAGCCGTGTCCGCGGAAAAGGACTTCTGGGTTGCTTATATCAGTTCATAGACAAGTGAAAGTGGATACTCTAAAATACGCAAGATAAGCGTGAGTGCTATGGATGGCGTTTTCGTAGGGGAACGAGAGCGGATCCATAGTGGCGTATTGATATGGTGAATATGTGGACTCGTGTGCGCCACCTCAAAAGAGTCGCTTGCAGTCGTAGTTTAGGATAGCCACCGAGTCAAAGCTGGCTTGCTGCAGTTAAACCCCACCATCCCCTTGTTGAAAATGATGCATATGTAGTTAGCTCTGATGTAAGTCTTGCTGGGTACATTTGTACTCACGTTTGCCTATTTTATGTTTTTGCAGAGGGACTTCAGTCTCACTAGTAGTTCCACGTGGACTTCGACGTTTAGCTTGTTACCTCAGCTACGATCTTGTGCCTCGGCAGGATCTGATAGATAGTCAGGCTTTTCAGCCTTTTTCATTTATAGATGTCTGTACTCAGACATGATAGCTTCCGCTTGTGCTTTGACTTGTATGCTCTGAATGTTGGGTCATGAGACCCATGTTTGTAATATCTCGCTCCTCGGAGCCTAATGAATAAATTACTTGAGTCGTAGAGTCATGTTGTGATGCCATGTTGTATTTGCACATATCGAGCATATTGTGTGTATGTTATTGAAATGCTTGGTATGTGTGGGATCTGACCATCTAGTTGTTTATCTTTAGTAGCCTCTCTTACCGGGAAATGTCTCCTAGTGTTTCCACTGAGCCATGGTAGCTTGCTACTGCTCCGGAACACTTAGGCTGGCCGGCATGTGTCCTTCTTCGTTCCTGTGTCTGTCCCTTCGGGGAAATGTCACGCGATGAATACCGGAGTCCTGTTAGCCTGCTACAGCCCGGTTCACCGGAGTCCTGCTAGCCCAGTGCTACAGCCTGGATTCACTCGTTGATGACCGACATGTTCGATGCTGGGTCATGGATGCCTGTCCCTGTAAGTCTGTGCCACTTTGGGTTTACGACTAGCCATGTCAGCCCGGGCTTCTTATCATATGGATGCTAGCGACACTATCATATACGTGTGCCAAAAGGCGCAAACGGTCCCGGGCAAAGGTAAGGCGACACCGTGGAAATACCGTGCGTGAGGCCGCAAAGTGATATGAGGTGTTACATGCTAGATCAATGTGGCATTGAGTCGGGGTCCTGACACAAACAATATCGCATGAGTCTAATATAAGTATGTCAATATGCATATGCAGGCTTCACTGCTGGCGTCCGCCGCACTGACTGCGGAGGTCGCCGTACTGAAGCAGGACCTTAAAGGGTCCGAGGACGAGCTCGGCCTTGCCAAGAGGTAGCTCGAGGAGAACAAAGGTAAGTAGTACCTAGTCTATGGATATGTATAAAAAGAATGTGATTGCAAAATGACATGATCATCATGAATTTGCCAGGGGCCACGACCGAAGGGGCGACCCTAAAGCAAGCGTTGTCTGAGGCCGAAGATAAAGCGGCCAAGGAGCGCACCAAGTGAGAAAAGCAAGAGGCTCGGGTGGGCGAGGTGCAGCAAGAGCTCCAGGCTCTTGTGACGAAGCATGAGGCGTTGGAGCTTGACTCGAAGACGTGGGAGTCTGAGCTTGCCGCGGCCCTTGAGAGTGCAAAGAGTACCAAGGCCGAAGCCCAAAAGGCCCTCCAGGAGATCGACGCAATGAAGAAGATAGCGGCGGGTAAGGCATTCTATTTGCAAAGCAAGCATGTAAAAGTAAATTACCGATTACTTACCCGAATTCGGAGCTCTCCAGGAGCATTCACATATTTGTCCCGCAGCGTGTCGGATGCCTCGAAGTTTTACTGGGCCGAGGATGGAAGCTCAACGGAGAAGTTGTTCTGGGCCCAGTATACTGGGACCGAACACCCAGTGTCTATGAGCGACCAGCTAAAGCAGCTGGTCGAACTGCACAAGGCGGCCGAACAGGCCATGAAGGGCTTTATAGTCCGGCTGTGGCCTAGCGACGCCCTTCTGAACAGCTACTTCGGCCTGGTGAGGCGGCTTGTGGATGCCTGCCTGCGGCTGGAGGTCGTCAAGCGATCCGTCTGCATTGAAGGTGCACGTCGGGCTTTCACCCGGGTGAAGTTGCAATGGGTCAAGCTAGACGCCGTGAAGCTGATCAAGGAAGGGCCGCCGGAGGGCAAGGAGCATCGCCACCCCGAGATGTACTACGAGGGTGTTCTGGAGGGTGCCCGTCTCATAGCGGACCAGTGCACGAAAGATGTAATATTTGAGTGAAACTTGCTCGTGTGATCATGTATGTATGAAAACTTGTTCATATGCGCTATGCAATGCTTATTTGAATTTGAAATATTACCTTCTGTTTGGCTATTTATCCAATCTGAGAGATGGCTAGTCCTCGGCTTCTGCCCCCATGCCGCGAGTGCTGGGGTATTCGGGATAAACCTGAGCACTCTTGTTCCCATTTTTGGGTCCTTCGAGGGAGGCGCTCAGCACACCGAACAAGGTAACCGGACTAATAATGCTTTATCACTCTCACTTAGCCATAGAATTCTATTATTTTAAATTTCGGCGAAGCCCCTGGTATTTGGAAGACCGAATTCATGGCGCGGTACACGCCTTTAAGTCGGACAGGGCCGACCCCTCGCTCTAAGCGGCATAAGTCTTTAGGGACTCGACCTCGCCGAACAGCGACCAGTCTCTCGCCTTATCATGACAGTCAGTTTTAGCTTTCTCTACTGAGGTGCTCAGCCCAGCAGAACCGGGGCACAATCACAGTAGTTCTCCTAGCGCTACCTTAGCCGATAGAGCGGAATGTAAGGTACCAAAACATAGGAGCCAGGCAAACCCAACATTTGACGAAAGACATGATTCAGAACTGATGCATATAATGCTATAAGTTCAGGGTGCCGCACTTGTGAAAGTGTTCGTACTTTTCACACCATATTGTGGGGTACATAAACCCCTGGTGTATTGGCCGTACCGAAGTGTATGGTTGCAAGGCGTCATTAATGAACACATATATATATAACATGAATGCAATAATAGTCGTAATGTTATGCATTGTTTATTCAAAAAGGTGCGTTAAAGCATAATTATACAGATAGTGCGATAAGCAAAGAGTAGAACTATGTCCCTTCCAAGGGCAAGCTGAGGAATAGTATTAAATCAAACATTTAGCTCGTTGCTGTAATCCACCTGGGAATTCCGTGGTGTGACGTAGTTGTCTGCCTCCTTGGTTGCTGCATCATGTGTTCGGCAATAGTGCTGCCAGACAGGGTTTCTAGAGATTAATGTCCTAAAAAAGAGAAAAATAACTAAGCGGGAAGCCCCTAGTGCGGTTTAAGCCGCGTCTTGGGGCGTGCCGCAGTTGTGGCCCCTTCCCCGCCCGTGCCCATGGTATATTTAATGCATAATTATGTACGCGTGGCACAAGTTTCGCCGCTTGGATGGGACTGGGGTGGGGGCCGCATTGCTACGCGAGCTCAGATCACGCCAGGCGGTCTAGTTGCCGATTGCTCCGAGCGCGCTTGAAGGTGTCCGGGTCTTGAAACGCCGAACTGGTGGATTGCCTTGAGAGGCTGCTTTGCGCTTCTGCTGCGAGGGCCGCAGTGTGCTCCTCCGTTCGGAGAGAGCGCTCTGTGTTTCCATTGACTATAACAACCCCACGAGGTCCTGGCATCTTGAGCTTGAGGTATGCATAATGCGGTAGCGCATTGAATCTTGCAAATGCGGTTCTCCCGAGCAGTGCATGATAACCACTGCGGAACGGGACTATATCAAAGATTAATTCTTCCCTTCGGAAGTTATCCGGGGATCCGAAGACCACTCCCAGTGTAATTGAGCATATGCAATGGGCCTCTACACCTGGAACGATGCCTTTAAAGGTTGTTTTTGTGGGTTTGATCCTTGAGGGGTCGATACCCATTTTGCACACTGTGTCCTAATAAAGCAGGTTCAGGTTGTTGCCGCCATCCATAAGGACTCGAGTGAGGTGAAATCCGTCAATGATTCGGTCTAGAACCAGTGAAGCGAATCCGCCATGACGGATACTAGTGGGGTGGTCCCTGCGATCGAAAGTGATCTGATAGGAGGACCATGGGTTGAATTTTGGGGCGATTGGCTCCAACGCATATACGTCCCTGAGCGCACGCTTCCGCTCCCTCTCGGGGATGTGGGTTGCGTATATCATGTTCACCGTCCGCACTTGTGGGGGAAACCTCTTCTGTCCTCCGGTGTGTGGATGCCGGGGCTCCTCCTCGTCATCGCTATGTGACCCCTTATCCTTGTTATTGGCATTTAACTTGGCGGCCTGCTTGAACACCCAACAATCCCTGTTGGTGTGATTGGCTGGCTTGTCTGGGGTGCCGTGTATTTGACACGAGCGATCGAGTATGCGGTCCAAACTAGACGGGCCCGACGTACTTTGTTTAAATGGCTTTTTCTGCTGACCGGGTTTAGAGCCTTTGAATCCGGCATTGACTGTCGTATCCTCAGTATTATCGCTGTTAATGCGGCGCTTATGTTTGTTGTGACGGGACCTACTATGGCCGTCCTTGGTATCCGAGGTACCATGGTTCTTTGACATATTGTTACTGCGAGCCAGCCAGCTGTCTTCTCTCGCACAAAAGCGGGTCATGAGTGTCGTGAGGGCTGCCATAGATTTCGGCTTTTGCTGACCAAGGTGCCGGGCTAGCCACTCGTCGCGGATGTTATGTTTGAAAGCCGCTAGGGCCTCTGCATCTGGACAGTCGACGATTTGATTTTTCTTTGTTAGGAACCAAGTCCAGAATTGCCTGGCCGATTCTTCTGGCTGCTAAATTATGTGGCTCAAGTCATCGGCATTTGGTGGTCGCACATAAGTGCCCTAAAAGTTGTCGAGGAATGCGGCCTCCAGATCTTCCCAACAGCTGATGCACTCCGCTGGCAAACTGTTAAGCCAATGCCGCGCTGGTCCTTTGAGTTTTAGTGCGAGGTATTTGATGGCGTGTAAGTCATCACCGCGGGCCATGTGGCTGTGGAGGAGGAAATCCTCGATCCATACCGCAGGATCTGTTGTGCCATCGTATGATTCAATATTTACAGGTTTGAAACCTTCTAGGATTTGATGATCCATTACTTCGTCTGTGAAGCATAAGGGGTGTGCGGCGCCTCTGTATTCGGCTATATCACGACGCATCTCAAATGGGTCTTGCCCGCTGTGTTCGTCCTGGCCGGATTTACTTTTACTGTATCCGGTGTGACGTTTATCGTCTCGCATAGTGGCGCGCCCTCGTGATCCGTAGATCGATCTTGCATGTTTTGCTTTGTCCTCCAATACGTCTCGCGGGTCTGGCGTGTTTCCCCATGCTTTTTTATTTGAATGGTGTCGGGGTGCGGGCTGAGCTTTTGGCTGGAATGCCTCTCTATCACGGCCACGAGGTGGCCGATCAGCCGCATCATATGCTTCTTCCTCCAGTCGAGGTAGCAGCCTGCATTTTGGGTAACTCTTGGAGGGGCGCTCGAGTTTATATTCCTCAGCCACGAGGACTTCAGTCCATCTGCCAGCTAGCAGATCTTGATCAGCTTGAAGCTGCTGCTGCTTTTTCTTAAGGCTATTTGCCGTGGCCGTAAGCCGGCGCTTGAAGCGCTCTTGTTCGATGGGATCCTCTGGCACGGCGAATTCGTCATCGCCGAGGCTTGCCTCGTCTTCGGAGGGGGGCATGTAATTATCATCCTCCGCTTCTCCGTCTGCCGCTCTCTCAGGAGGGCCAGCTCCTCCATCCTCCTGCTCTAAATCTTGCTGGAGGGGGTTGTTGTTGTCTTCGGCACTATCCGGAGTGTTATTACCTCCTGTGCAGGTATCACTGCTTTTGCTTTGGCGGGACTTAGAGCGGCGCCACTGACGTCGGCGCTTGGGTTTCTTCTTGGAGGGGTCATCCTCCGCTGTCTCGTTGCCATTGCCTTCTTTGGGTGTATCCACAATGTACATATCGTATGATGAGGTGGCTGTCTAGTGCCCTGTGGGCAGTGGTTCCTCTTCGTCTCCCGCATCGTCGTCCATAACGTCGATGTCTTCGGAGTCGAAGTCGAGCATGTCGGTTAAGTCCTCGACAGTGGATACTAAGTGAGTGGTGGGTGGGCCGTGAATTTCTTTGTCGTCCACATCCCAGTCCTACCGGACGTAGTTCAGCCAGGATTCTCCTGACAAGGAGAGAGACCTTAATGAGTTCAGTATGTCGCCGAAGGGCGAGTGCTGAAAGATATCCGCGGAGGTAAACTCCATGATCGGCGCCCAATCAGATTTGATAGGAACGGGTGCAGGCGGTTTGGAGTCCGTGGCCGGAGAAGAATTCGGCAGTTTAACAACACGGCTCTCAGGCAAGTTAAGGTCGATGTTCGGCTCAATCGCCGCTGAGGGTAACGCCTCCGTGGCGGGGTCCATCCACCCGTCCATGGACGGCGCAACTGGCTCCGAATTGAGGGTCGGAGCGGCTGCCTGTGCGATCTCCTGAACACTATCCGATGGTAGAGCTAAATCGTGCTCATCGTGACCGCGTGACGCACAAGGCAGAGGCTCGAATCCGTCAAAGATCAAGTCTCCACGGATGCTGTCCGTGTAGTTTAAGCTTCCAAACCTGACCTGGTGGCCAGGGGCGTAACTTTCAATCTGCTCCAGATGGCCAAGCGAATTGGCCCGCGGTGCAAAGCCGCCAAACACGAAGATCTGTCCGGGGAGAAAAGTCTCACCCTGGACTGCATCGCTATCGATGATAGCAGGAGCCATCAAGCCTAACGGCGACGACATAGAGGAACTCTCAATGAAAGGACCAATGTTGGTGTCAAAACCGGTGGATCTCGGGTAGGGGGTCCCGAACTGTGCGTCTAAGGCGGATGGTAATAGGAGGCAGGGGACACAATGTTTTACCCAGGTTCGGGCCCTCTTGATGGAGGTAAAACCCTACGTCTTGCTTGATTAATATTGATGATATGGGTAGTACAAAAGTAGATCTACCACGAGATTGGAGAGGCTAAACCCTAGAAGCTAGCCTATGGTATGATTGTATGTTGTCCTATGGACTAAAACCCTCCGGTTTATATAGACACCGGAGGGGGCTAGGGTTACACAAGGTCGATTACAAAGGAGGAGATATACATATTCGTATTTCCTAGCTTGCCTTCCACGCCAAGTAGAGTCCCATCCGGACACGGGACGAAGTCTTCAATCTTGTATCTTCATAGTCCAACAGTCCGGCCAATGGATATAGTCCAGCTGTCCGGAGACCCCCTAATCCAGGACTCCCACAGGTACAATGGTAATCTGGCCGGGTGTAGGGCCCGACTGTCAGTGTCTCCTGTCGCCGGCTCTTCCGCCGTCCGCTGGGGCCCGCCGCCTGGTGGGCCCTGCCGGCTGGTCTAGTACAGAGCCGACAGGCCGCCTCCGCCGTTTGCAGGTCTGGCCGGTTGCTTGTTACTGTAGCCGTAATGCTAATGACGCATGCTTGGTCGGGGGGGCGTGGCTACAGTCCCGCCGTCTAGTGGGAGATCACTGTAGCCACACCTTGTCTCGTCTAGTTAATGGCGCGTGGACTCCAAGGGAAGAGTGGGCCGCCTGCTAGAGGCCGACCTCCCTCGGGTCCGACTAGTCAGGTGCTGCCACGCTCTGGGCTCTCGCTGCCTGGTAGGGGCCGCCGCTTGCAGGCCGTACCGACAGGCCATCGCGGGAACAGGGTTCCGCCTAACAGGGGTGACATCAAGGGTGGAATGGCAACAGTGTCGCGCCGCGCGGAGATCTCGGTCGGTACGGGTCACTATGGCCGCGCCCCGCCCTGGATACGGGGGTGATGGGCTACACTGTAGCCACATCCTATCATATCTTCTTTATGGGGGCGCAGACTTTGAGGGCGTTGTGGGCCGCCTTCCAGGAGCCGGCCTCTCTGGAGGCCGCCTGCTGGGAGTCGGCTCGTCTTGGGGCCGCCTTCTAGTGCTTGGCCATCCTATGGCAGTCAGCCGCTTGAGCCATCTGGCCACCAGAAGGTGGTGCTTTATCCTTGACGCTTGAGGGACTCGGGTTAGGCTACCCGTGGCCCATTACTCCGACATTCAAGTCTTCATTTTCATCAGTCTCGCGCGATGAAGAATAAGAACTTGCCACAAGCTGAGGAACTTTGACCTTCTTGAATTTCTTCGAAGGTGGTTGTGCCCAGTCAAAGTCCTGTTGAAATTCCATCTTCTTGAGATCTTCAGCAATGTATAGGTTAGACAGAATGGTCTAGGTGCGGTCAAAGACTTCATGCAGATAATAGTGATTCTTCTTCATAGTATTTTGAGTGACTGTCATGTTCTGAAGAATACCACCAAACTGACATTTGACCCACTTGTGGTTGCGATCAACCTTCTGA
Source organism: Triticum dicoccoides (assembly GCF_002162155.2). NCBI lineage: Eukaryota > Viridiplantae > Streptophyta > Magnoliopsida > Poales > Poaceae > Triticum > Triticum dicoccoides. Next base: position 584,008,330 of record NC_041392.1, on the reverse strand, counting down.
TCAAGACTAAGGAGAAGCTCACGATCAGTCATCACCCTATGAGCAGTGGCTTGAGGATTTTGCTTTCAAGCATTTGCGGCAGTGTCATGCGTGGAAGAGTCATCATTGGTGGAATATGAGGCAGCTTTGTGAAATTGTCCATCTAATGGACGAATGCCTTCATCGATAATAGCAGCCTTGCCCTTCTCATCAGATGAGGAAATAGGTCGTTTGAAGACTTCAATGGGGAGCAAATAGCTGACATGATTTTCGAAATCAGCCTTGTAGTTGATTGAAGACCTTGATCTCATGAATCTCATAATCCAAGGAGCGTAAGGCTTCAACTCAAAAGCTGATAGAGCGATATTTGCCAAAGTCCTCATGAAGAAATCATGGTAGTTGATAGGAACTCCATGTATGATGTTGAAAAGCAGATTATTCATGATGCCAACAATCTTGTCTTCATTAGAGTCGTGGCCCTTAATTGGACTGAGGGTCTTGGTCAGAATTCTATAGATTGTCCTTGTTGATACGTCTCCAACGTATCTATAATTTTTGATTGTTCCATGCTATTATATTATCTGTTTTGGATGTTTAATGGGCTTTAATATGCTCTTTTATATTATTTTTGGGACTAACCTATTAACCGGAGGCCTAGTGCCAGTTTCTTTTGCCTATTTTAGAGTTTCACAGAAAAGGAATACCAAACGGAATCCAAACGGAATGAAACCTTCGCGATGATCTTTCTTGGACCGAAAGCAAACCAGAAGGCTTGGAGTTGAAGTCTGGAACTCCGTGAGGCGGCCATGAGGCAGGAGGGCATGCCCCCACCCTCGTGGGCCCCACGTAGCTCCACCAACTTACTTCTTCCGCCTATATATACTCTTATACCCTAGATCAATCACAAAGAGCCACGAAACCACTTTTCCACCGCCGCAACCTTCTCTACCCGTGAGATCCCATGTTGGGGCCTTTTCCGGTGATCTGTCGGAGGGGGAATCGATCACGGAGGGCTTCTACATCAACACCATAGCCTCTCCGATGAAGCGTGAGTAGTTTACCATAGACCTTCAGGTCCATAGTTATTAACTACATGTCTTCTTCTCTCTCTTTGATTCTCAATACAAAGTTCTCCTTGATGTTCTTTGAGATCTATTTGATGTAGTACTCTTTTGCGGTGTGTTTGCCGAGATCCGATGAATTATGGGTTTATGAACAAGATTATATATGAATATTTTTTGGTTCTTTTTTGAATCCTTATATGCATGATTTGATATCTTTGCAAGTCTCTTCAAATTACCGGTTTAGTTTGCCTATTAGATTGATCTTTCTTGCAATGGGAGAAGTTCTTAGCTTTGGGTTCAATCTTGCGGTGTCCTTTCCCAGTGGCAGCAGGGGCAGGAAGGCACGTATTGTATTGTTACCATCGAGGATAAAAAGATGGGGTTTATATCATATTACTTGAGTTTATCCCTCTACATCATGTCATCTTGCTTAATGCGTTACTCCGTTCTTATGAACTTAATACTCTAGATGCATGCTGGATGGCGGTCGATGTGTGGAGTAATAGTAGTAGATGCAGAATCGTTTCGGTCTACTTGACACGGATGTGATGCCTATATTCATGATCATCGCCTTAGATATCTTCATAATTATGCGCTCTTCTATCAATTGCTCGGCAGTAATTTGTTCACCCACCATAATACATGCTATCTTGAGAGAAGCCAGTAGTGAAACCTATGCCCCCCGGGTATCTTTCCTATTATATTACATCTCTTTTATTTACATCGCATCTTGTTTACTATTTTGCCATCTTTACTTTCCAATCTATACAACAAAAATACCAAAAATATTTACTTTACTATCTTTATTAGATCTCACTTTTGCGAGTGATCGTGAAGGGATTGACATCCCCTTTATCGTGTTGGTTGCAAGGTTCTTGATTGTTTGTGCAGGTACTAGGTGACTTGTGCGTTGTCTCCTACTGGATTGATACCTTGGTTCTCAAAAACTGAGGGAAATACTTATGCTACTTTGTTGCATCACCCTTTCCTCTTCAAGGGAAAACCAACGCATGCTCAAGAGGTAGCATTTGGTACATAGAGCAATTCCTTCACGACGAATTTTCTTTTCGGGGCTTGGCCAAGCTTCAGAGGCTTCATCAACACTTGCATGAAGTGATCAGAAAGTTCAGCTTCATGGTAGATGAGCTTTGCACCTTCAAGGGGAGGACTGACTGAGACGACATAAAGCAATTCAGAGGTCGGTGCTTTGTAGTGAGTGTTTTCAGTCATCTAGTCCAACACCCATGAATTCACATCTTCAGGGTCGACTGTGATGTGCAACATAGCATAGAACTGAAAAATTAGCTCTTCATTCCAGTCATAGATGTCGGTGCAGAAATTGAGCAGCCCAGCGTCATGAAGAACACTGAGGACTGGGGTGAAGCAGGGCAACAACTCCATATCCACATGAGGAATATTCTCATGGTCAAAGATATTGTCCTTATCAAATAGCAATGAAGAATAGAAGTTCATCTGACTTGCTGTCCAGAAGCACTTGCGAAAAAGACGAGCAGAGTCAATAGGGGTTGTATTCCGTGAAGAATATATGTTCATTGAAGAACTCAGCAGCTTTGAACTTCTATTTCTTGGAGAGGGTATCCTTTGGCTTGGGCTGAGGAGTGTCAGTCAATGTCTTCACAGCCTCTAGAATAACAGTCCTCGGAGCCGCAGGCTGAGGAATTTCATCAGTAGCAGCCTGGGTCTCCACTTCTTCAACAACATTTCCATCAGCGCTAGTGGCTAGAATTTCTTCTGGGATGGTAAGAAGAGAAGCTTGAGGTTCCTCAGAGCCCGTGTGAATTTCTTATGTTTGGACCCGGGACTGAGGAATCTATTGCAGAGGAGTGAACAGTGGTGAATTGGGGTGATGACTTTCCGAGTAGTCATTATTCAGAATTGGAGTGGTGCACCCAATGTCCACGTCTTCATCTTCTTCATCAAGTTCTTCAACGCTTGCCTCTTCAGTAGTGAACTGAGGCATGGGCGAGGATACCAGCGGAGTTGAAGGGACGTTATCCACTTCAATTTCTTCATCCAACTGCTATGTCGAAGCAGCAAAAGGATCTTCTTCATCAGATTCATTGGGAATTTCATAATCTTCACCAAAGGGGACAATCTCCTTTGATGGCATGCTTGAAAGAGGAACATCATCGATAGGATTGTCATAAGAACTTGTCAAAGTCTTCGCCTTCTTGGGAGCAGAAGACTCTAAGGAAGCAGATGCTTTCCTTTTCTTCACAGATGCTCGTTATGCAGCCTTGGTTTTCTTCACTTCTGATGCAGAAGGAAGGTTGATACTTGTAGTTGGACCAGGTGGAGCAAAGGAAATTGGTTCATTTTCCTCAGGCGCAACTGATGCAGTTGCCTTGGCTTGTTCAGTGCCTTCAGGCTCAGCAGAAGATGCTTCAGCTGGCTAGCTGGTTCTTCGGGTGCAACACTAGTGGTTTCCACGACAGTTTCTTCAGCGTCTGGAATTTCTTCGTTAGCCTTGGTACTCTCATTTTACTTCAGCAGCCTGATTTTCATCAGGGGTGCTGGCATGCTCTTCAATAGGCTGAGCAGATGCTTCCGCTTAAGGAGATTCATGTTGCGTTTGGGGCTACAACATTGGAGGTGAATCCCTTCGCCATGTTGACGAATCTGACCTTGGCTCCCAGCCAATCTGCACGGTATACGTCAAATTCATCACTGAGTGCCTTGATCTCAGCTTGCACGGTCACAAGTTCATCAGTTGTCATCTTGACAATGTTGTTCTTCAGAAAATGCTCTTTCTTGTACTGAGCCTTCTTGAGCTACCTGGCCTTCTCAAATTTCCAGTTTTCTTCACTTATGAAGGTAGTGAGCATGTGGTTCTGGCCAGGTGTGAGTTTGAAATCAGACATAGGAGTGTTTGGGTCCTTATGCCAGAGATCAATGAAGTCCAGGATTAACTTGGGATCCAGCAGAAGAGGAACATTGGTGCCTTTGTCTCTAGCGGCCCTTTCTGTCAGTCTCTACTAATTTCTTCCAATTCTTTATCATCAGCCTCGTCTTCACTAGACAAAACATGGAAGCTAACCTGCTTCTTATGAGGACTTGGTCTAGTGGATCATCCAGCACTGGCCTTAGTCTTCAGCAAAGTGGGGCCTGTTGAAGACTGAAGGAGAGCCAAGGAACTTGCCGAGGCTCCTGAGGCAATTGAGATGCCAGTGGTCCTTTGGCACGAGGCGAGGTGCACAGGTGCTGAGGACTTTGAAGGAGCAACTGCAGATTTTGCAGCTGGAGGAATTGGAGCTGCTTGAGGAATTTGCCGTGTGGGCTTTGAAGAGCTGGCATGTGAGGGCAATGAAGAAGAAGCACTTGGCTTGTGAGCAGGCTTTTGGGCATAGCCTTCTTGGGCTTGCTAGCAGAGGCCTCAGCAGCAGCAGCAGTGTCTTTGTTGAATTTGCTCACGGCCTCTTTGACCACTTTGGCCAGTTTAGCTTGTCGCTTGGCCCATTCAGCAGGAAATTCCTCACCTCTTCTGATGCTAGAGGGATCAGCTTCTTGGCCAGGTGCCAGTGGAGGTCTTGGTCATGGAGGGTGTACAGCGAATTTCTTCATGTACTTGGGTGTGACATAGCGATATTCCCTCCATTCTCTGGCCCATCTCCTCTCAATCTTCTGAATGCGCACTTTGCGCTCATTCTTTGTTTCCTCGGGGGGTGTGCAGTACCCTGCATAGATGTCGTCAGCGATTTCAAAAGGAGTGTTGACTTCCAATTTCTTCCCTCCCTTATGAGGTTTCTTGCCGTCAGCCATTTTCTTTATCTGAGGAATTTGAACAACAGAGTTCTCCGAAGAGGTATGCAACCTGTCTTCGAGGAACGCTGCAAATGAGTTAAGTTGATGATAACCTAGTGATTTAGCAGCAGACATGAGTACCTGTGAACAGAGTATAGGTGCGAAGAATTTTTAGAGGTCACATGCGTTCTCAGAAGTTTTTGCAAAAAGAACAAGTTTGAGAAATTTGACCATAGGTGTCTTGAGGAATTTCAATAAGCGTTCTTTGACTTAGGTTCCAGAGTTGTATGGATTGGAAAATATACACAACTGAGGAATCTTGAAGAAAAACTTTGCTTAGAGAAACAGATCAAGAACGGATGCATGTGAGGTCTTTAGGAGTGTGGAAGTGAAGAATAAACACCTTTTGAAGATTTTGTGGAAATCGTCAGAATCAACAAGGGCGGTAAAAGTAACTTTTAATTACCCTTGACAAAGAACAGGACGAGTAGAGAGTTTGAGATTGGAAATTCGTCAGTCGAGATCTTCTACGCCCTAACTTGGCGGCTGAAGACAGCTACGGCGGCGGCGGAGTGAAGATTTCCACGGCCGGCGCGAGTACGATGAAGATGAGGTCGATGAAGTGAAGCTCTTCCTCACCGGCAACGATGGAAGTAGCGGCGGCGCTAGGTCTAGAAGCTCGAGCGAGGAGAGTGAGGTCTAGTGGGGTAAATGAAATCTAAGGAGGGTGAGGGGTATTTATAGCCAAAGTGAAAAACTGCTCGCCCCAAGAAATTGGACGAACATGCCCCTAACTCTTCTCATCCTAGTGACATGTGTCACCCATGTACAGAGCAGTGGCGATCATGTGAGATTGTGGGTGAATAGATAAGTCTTATCGTGGGATGCGGAACGATTTGAGCGGCAAAAGCCAAAAATTGAGATATGAAAATTTCAATGTTTGGTTCACTAATTCTTCAGCTGATAAGGACACAGTGAAGATTTTGAACGGGTTTCAAATAGAATGCATATGAAGAATTTTTTAATAGATTGGGTTGAGTATAGCATAGAGGGGGAAGGGTCCGATCACATTCACTTAGCAGAAAAATCAACTTGAAGAAATAGCAAGAAGTGAATGTTGTAGAGGACTGAAAACTCTCTCTCTCTCTCTCTCTCTCTATATATATATATATATATATATATATATAAATATATAGCCAATGAACGGAAAGAGTGAAGATTATGCAAAGTTGAAGAATTTGAACAACTGAGAAATTTCAAGACTAAAGAAATACTCACATTGAAGATTTTCAACTTTTGTTGGTGGCGTGACCCACCGTATAACAATGATGATTTCAGACGCCGCGTACAATTGTCGTAGGGCTATGAGAATCAAATTCTTTGTTAATTTCTTCACACTTAGAGGGTTAGTCTTCATTGATTAAAGAAAAACGTTACTTCGTGTGTTGCACATCTAAGTCATCAATTTTGCATAAGTGTTAGGATGTGTGTCCTTTTCAAAGGACATTCGAAGATTTTAAGATATTTAGCTCACACCGCAACTTGCTAAATCTCTTCTCATCCAAGGGCTTCATGAAGATACCGGCTAGATGTTCTTCAGTCTTCACGTGCTCAATAGAGATGTCGCCCTTCAACAAATGATCACAAAGAAAATGATGACGAATCTGCATGTGCTTTGTCTTTGAGTGCTGAACTGGGTTATGAGCAATCTTGATGGCACTCTCATTGTCACAATAGAGTGACACACTCTTCACATTGATGCCGTAGTCCTAGAGGGTTTGCTTCATCCATAGAAATTGAGCACAGCATGAACCAACATCAATGTACTCAGCTTCAGCAGTAGAGAGTGATACGCAGTTTTGCTTCTTCGAGGACCAACATACCAAAGATTCTTCGAGCAAATGGCATGTGCCTGATGTTGACTTGCGGTCCACACGATCACTAGCATAGTTAGAGTCAGAATATCCAATGAGATCAAAAGCTGAGCCCTTAGGATACCATAATCCAAGCGTTGGTGTGTGAGCTAGATATCGAAGAATATGCTTCACAGCCTTATGGTGTCATTCCTTCGGTGTAGCTTGAAAACGGACACACATGCAAACACTAATCATAATGTCTGGCCTAGATGCACACAGATACAATAAAGAGCAAATCATGGAGCGGTATACCTTTTGATCGAAGTCTATACCATTTTCATAAGTGCATAGATGGCCATTTGTGGGCATAGGGATTTTGATGCCTTTGCAATCTTGCATGCCGAATTTCCTCAACACATCCTTGAGGTATTTCTCCTAAGATATGAAGATGACGTTGGATTGTTGATGAATCTAAAGACCTAAGAAGAATTTCAATTCTCCCATCATAGACATTTGATATTCCTCACTCATCATATAGGCAAATTCGTCAGTGTGACGTTGGTTAGTACAGCCAAAGATAATATCATCAACATAGATTTGGCACATGAATAATTCATCATCATAGGTTTTGGTGAAAAGAGTTGGGTCAAGTGAGCCGGGTTTGAAGCCTTTCTTCATGAGGAATTCCTTCAAAGTATCATACCACGCCCGAGGGGCCTGCTTGAGGTCATAGAGGGCCTTCTTGAGTCTGAAGACTTTGTTAGGATGCTTTGGATCTTCAAAACCTGGGGGCTGAGCAACATATACTTCTTCCTCAAGCTTACCATTGAGGAATGCACTTTTCACATACATTTGATATAAGATGATATTATGATGGTTAGCATAAGCAAGCAATATGCGAATAGCCTCAAGTCTAGCAACAGGTGCAAAAGTTTCATCGAAATCAATTCCTTCAACCTGTGTGTAGCATTGAGCTACAAGATGTGCCTTATTCCTCACCACAAGGCCATTTTAATCTTGCTTGTTGTAGTAGATCCATTTTGTGATGATGATATTGTGCTTGCGAGGGTCTGGTCGCTTGACAAGTTCCAAGACATTGTTGAGCTCGAATTGATGCCATTCCTCTTGCATTGATTGAATCCACTCAGGTTTCAGAAATGCCTCATCTACTTTGGTGGTCTCTGTGATAGAGACAAAAGCAAAGTGCCCACAAAAGTTAGACAAATGTGAAGCTTTTGAGCGTGTGGGAGGACCTAGAGCTTTATTGTTGTTGATGATTCTCTCAATCTTCACTTCATTAGCAACGCGAGGATGAGCTGGTTGACGACGTTGAGGGGGTCAGCATTTTCTTCAGAGTCATTTTCCTTAGGTGCACCAACATGATATTCTTCATGATCAGGAATGACTTCTTCAGCAGATTCTTTGATAGGAATGACATCCTCAGTTGCCTTGCACTTAATGGATTCCTCAGGTGGTATTTCATCTAGCACGTGAGGTAGGTGCTCTCTTTGCGAGCCGTTAGTTTCATCGAACCACACATCTATAGATTCAACAACCTTGTGGTGATAGGTGTTGAAGACTCTGTAGGTGTGGGAGTCCTTTCCGTAACCAAGCATAAAACCTTCATGTGCTTTTGGTGCAAATTTAGTATTGTGATCAGCATCTCTAATCCAACATTTAGCACCGAAGACTTTGAAATAACTCACATTGGGTTTCTTGTCAGTGAGGAGTTCATATGAGGTATTCCTGAAGAATTTGTGAAGATATACCCTGTTGATGATGTGGCACGCAATATCAATTGCCTCAGGCCAGAAGCGAGGAGGCGTCTTGTATTCATCAAGCATAGTCCGAGCCATCTCAACAAGAGTCATGTTCTTGCGCTCCATGACACCATTCTGCTGAGGAGTATAAGGAGCAGATAACTCGTGAGTAATACCAAATTCATCAAGATAGTCATCAAGACTAGTATTCTTCAACTCGGTTCCATTTTCACTTCTGATGTGCTTGATCTTCACACCAAAGTTGGTTGAAGCCCTTGAGGAAAATCGTTTGAAGACTTCCTGCACTTCAGTTTTGTAAGTGATGATATGCACCCATGTGTAACGAGAATAGTCATCAACAATGACAAAGCCATATAAAGATGCAGCATTAGTAAATGTGGCATAATGAGTAGGGCTAAAGAGATCCATGTGAAGCAATTCAAATGGATGAGTGGTAGTCATGATGGTCTTTGAGGGATGCTTGGCATTGGTCATCTTTCCAGCTTCACAAGCTCCACGCAGATGGTCCTTGAGGAATTTGACACCCTCGATGCCAATGACATGCTTCTTCTTCGCTAGAGTGTGCAAGTTCCTCATGCCAGCATGACCAAGTTGTCGATGCCATAGCCAGCCTTCTGAAGCTTTTGCAAGTAGACATGTAGCAGGCTGTGGTCCTGTAGAGAAATCAACAATATACAAATCTCCTCTCCTAAAGCCTTCGAAGACTTGCTTTTGCCTTTGTCAGCGTAGGTGATATGCTTCAGATGCGATGGAGATAAAGCAGTGTCCATCAATAAATTCCTGTCACCAGTCATGGGATTTGTACATCCACTGTCGAGGACCCACTCAGTGGCTTTGGCTTGATCATCATGCAGATGAATTAGTGCATCTTACGGACTCATATACTTCATCAGTGAAGAATATGACATCAAATTCATTAGATCAATTTCATCAAGCAATAGAACAGATATAGCAGTATGAGGACGTGAGAAATGAAAATTCATTTCTTCATGATTAGCTTGCGTCCTATCAAGCATATTCAGGTCTCCGACAAATTCTTCAGACGTTTAAGTTCGTCTGGAGACCTGGCCCTGCAAAAGAGATTAGTTTTTTTCACCACCTGATGTCTACTACACAACCTTCTTCTTGTAGATGTTGTTGGGCCTCCAAGTGCAGAGGTTTGTAGGACAGTAGCAAATTTCCCTCAAGTGGATGAAATAAGGTTTATCAATCCATAGGAGGCCTAGGATGAAGATGGTCTCTCTCAAGCAACCCTGCAACCAAATAACAAAGAGTCTCTTGTGTCCCCAACACACCCAATACAATGGTAAATTGTATAGGTGCACTAGTTCGGCGAAGAGATTGTGATACAAGTGGTATATGGATAGTAGATATAGGTTTTTGTAATCTGAAAATATAAAAACAGCAAGGTAACTAATGATTAAAGTGAGCGTAAACGGTATTGCAATGATAGGAAACAAGGCCTAGGGTTCATACTTTCACTAGTGCAAGTCCTCTCAACAATTATAACATAATTGGATCACATAACTATCCCTCAACATGCAACAAAGAGTCACTCCAAAGTCACTAATAGCGGAGAACAAATGAAGAGATTATGGTAGGGTACGAAACCACCTCAAAGTTATTATTTCTAATCAATCTGTTGGGCTATTCCTATAAGTGTCACAAACAGCCCTAGAGTTTGTACTAGAATAACACCTTAAGACACAAATCAACCAAAACCCTAATGTCACCTAGATACTCCAATGTCACCTCAAGTATCCGTAGGTATGATTATACGATATGCATCACACAATCTCAGATTCATCTATTCAACCCACACATAGGACCTCAAAGTGTGCCCCAAAGTTTCTACCAGAGAGTCAAGATGAAAACGTGTGCCAACCCCTATGCATAAGTTCATGGGCGGAACCCGCAAGTTAGTCACCAAAACATACATCAAGTGAATCTCGTGATATCCCATTGTCACCACAGATACACACGGCAAGACATACATCAAGTGTTCTCAAATCATTAAAGACTCAATCTGATAAGATAACTTCAAAGGGAAAACTCAATCCATTACAAGAGAGTAGAGGAGGAGAAACATCATAGGATCCAACTATAATAGCAAAGCTCGCGATACATCAAGATCGTATCACCTCAAGAACACTAGAGAGAGAGAGAGAGATCAAACACATAGCTACTGGTACAGTGCATACCCTCAGCCCCGAGGGAGAACTACTCCCTCCTCGTCCTGGAGAGCACCCAAATGATGAAGATGGCCACCGGAGAGGGATTCCCCGTCCGGCAGGGTGCCGGAACGGGTCTAGATTGGTTTTTGGTGGCTACAGAGGCTTCTGGTGGCGGAACTCCCGATCTATTGTGCTTCCCGGTCGTTTAGGGTATATGGATATAATTATATATATATATATATATATATATATATATATATATATATATATATGCGGAAGAAATACGTCAGGGGAGCCACAAGGGGCCCACGAGGGTGGAGGGCGCGCCTAGGGGGTGGGCGCCCCCCCTGCCTCGTGGCTTCCTCGTTGATACCCTGACGTGCACTCCAAGTCTCGCGTATTTCTTTCTTTCCAAAAATAACTTTTCCGAAGGTTTCATTCCGTTTGGACTCTGTTTGATATTCCTTTTCTTAGAAACCCTAAAACAAGGAAAAAACAGAAACTGGCACTGGGCTCTAGGTTAATAGGTGAGTCCCAAAAATCATATAAAATAGCATATAAATGCATATAAAACATCCAAGGTTGATAATATAATAGCATGGAACAATCAAAAATTATAGATACGTTGGAGACGTTTCAACATCCCCAAGCTTAATTCCTGCTCGTCCTCGAGTAGGTAAATGATAAAAACAGAATTTTTGATGTGGAATGCTACCTGACATATTCATCATGTATTTCTCTTTATTGTATCAAGAATATTCAGATCCGTAATATTCAAGACAAAAGTTTAATATTGACATAAAAACAATAATACTTCAAGCATACTAACTAAGCAATTATGTCTTCTCAAAATAACATGGCCAAAGAAAGTTCATCCCTACAAAATCATATAGTTTAGTCATGCTCCATTTTCGTCACACAAGAATGCTCTCATCATGCACAACCCCGATGACAAGCCAAGCAATTGTTTCATACTTTAGTAGTCTCAAACTTTATAATCCTTCACGCAATACATGAGCATGAGTCATGGATATAGCACTATGGGTGGAATAGAATATAATGAGGGGGTTATGTGGAGAAGACAAAAAGGAGAAAGTCTCACATCGACGCGGCTAATCAATGGGCTAGGGAGATGCCCATCAATTGATGTCAATGCAAGGAGTAGGGATTGCCATGCAATGGATGCACTAGAGCTATAAATGTATGAAAGCTCAACAAAAGAACTAAGTGGGTGTGCATCCAACTTGCTTGCTCAGGAAGACCTAGGGCACTTGAGGAGGCCCAATGTTGGAATATACAAGCCAAGTTCTATAATGAAAAATTCCCACTAGTATATGAAAGTGACAAAACAAGAGACTCTCTATCTTGAAGATCATGGTGCTACTTTGAAGCACAAGTGTGGAAAAAAGGATAGTAGCATTGTCCCTTTTATTTATTTTTTATTTGTCTTTTTTCGGCCTTTCTTTTTTTCCTTTTTTTGGGACAATGCTCTATGAATGATGATCATCACACTTCTATTTACTTACAACTCAAGAATTACAACTCGATACTTAGAACAAGATATGAATCTATATGAATGCCTCCGGCGGTGTACCGGGATTGCGATGAATCAAGTGTGACATGTATGAAAAATTATGAACGGTGGCTTTGCCACAAGTACGATGTCAACTACATGATCATGCCAAGCAATATGACAATGATGATGCATGTCATAATAAACGGAACGGTGGAAAGTTGCATGGCAATATATCCTGGAATGGCTATGGAAATGCCATAATATGTAGGTATGGTGGTTGTTTTGAGGAAGATATAAGGAGGTTTATGTGTGACACAGCGTATCGTATCACGGGGTTTGGATGCACCGGCGAAGTTTGCACCAACTCTCAATGTGAGAAAGGGCAATGCACGGTAGCGAAGAGGCTAGCAATGATGGAAGGGTAAGACTGCGTGTAATCCATGGACTCAACATTAGTCATAAAGTACTCACATACTTATTGCAAAAATCTACAAGTCATCAAAAACAAAGCATTACGCGCATGCTCCTAGGGGGATAGATTGGTTGGAAAAGACCATCGCTCGTCCCCGACCGCCACTCATAAGGAAAACAATCAAATAATACCTCATGTTTCAAATTTGTTACACAACGTTTGCCATACGTGCATGCTACGGGACTTGCAAACTTGAACACAAGTATTCCTAAAATTCACAACTACTCAACTAGCACAACTTTGATATCACTATCTCCATATCTCAAAACAATCATCAAGTATCAAACTTCTCTTAGTATTCAATGCACTTATATGAAAGTTTTTGTTATATCCCTCTTGGATGCCCATCATATTAGGACTAGTTTCATAACCAAAGCAAACTACCATGTTGTTCTAAAGACTCTCAAAATAATATAAGTGAAGCACGAGAGTTCATCTGTTTCTTCAAAATAAAACCACCCCGTGCTCTAAAAAGATATAAGTGAAGTACTAGAGCAAATGACAAACTACTCCGAGAGTTATAAGTGAAGATCAATGAGAAGTCGAATAATTATGCAACTATGTGAAGACTCTCTAACATTTAAGAATTTCAGATCTTGGTATTTTATTCAAACAGCAAGCAAAACAAAAGAAAATAAAATGACGCTCCAAGCAAAACACATGCCATGTGGCGAATAAAAATTTAGCTCCAAGTAAAGTTACCGATGAATGAAGACGAAAGAGGGGATGCCTTCCAGGGCATCCCCAAGCATAGGATATTGGTTTTCCTTGAATATTACCTTGGGGTGCCTTGGGAATCCCCAAGATTAGGCTCTTTCCACTCCTTATTCCATAATCCATCGAATCTTTACCCAAAACTTGGAAACTTCACAACACAAAACTTAACAGAAAACTCGTAAGCTCCGTTAGCAAAACAAAACAAAACACCACTTCAAGTTACTGTAACAAACTCATTCTTTATTTATATTGTTGTTAAACCTAATGTATTCCAACTTCTCTATGGTTTATAAACTCTTCTACTAGCCATAGATTCATTAAAATAAGCAAACAACAAACGAAAAACAGAATCTGTCAAAAACAGAACAGTCTGTAGTAATCTGTAGGTTTCGACCACTTCTGGAACTCATAAAATTCTCAACTAAATTGGTGGACCTGAGGAATTTATCTATTAATCATCTGCAAAAATAATTAACTAAATATCACTCTCCAATAAAAACTGGCAGCAAACTCGTGAGCGCTAAAGTTTCTGTTTTTTACAGCATGAACATAAAGACTTCACCCAAGTCTTCCCAAAGGTTCTACTTGGCACAAACACTAATTAAACACATAAAAACACATATAAATAGAGTCTAGATGATTAATTTATTACTAAACAGGAACAAAAATCAAGGAACAAAAATAGAGTTGGGTTGCCTCCCAACAAGCGCTATCGTTTAACGCCCCTAGCTAGGCATGATGATTTCAGTGATGCTCAAATAAAAGATTAGAATTGAAACATAAAGGGGGCATCATGAAGAATATGACTAGCACATTTAAGCCTAACCCACTTCCTATGCATAGGGATTTTTTGAGCAAACAACTTATGAGAATAATAATCAACTTGCATAGGAAGGTAAAACAAGCATAACTTCATAACTTTAAGCACATAGAGAGGAAACTTGATATTATTGCAATTCCTACAAGCATATATTCCTCCCTCATAATAATTTTCAGTAGCATCATGAATGAATTCAACAATATAACCAGCACCTAAAGCATTCTTTTCATGATCTACAAGCATAGAAATTTTATTACTCTCCACACAAGAAAAATTCTTCTCATGAATAATAGTGGGAGCAAAATCAACAAGATAATTATCATGTGAGGCATAATCCGATTGAAAATTAAAATCATGATGACAAGTTTCATGGATATCATTATTCTTTATAGCATACAAGTCATCACAATAATCACCATAGATAGCAACTTTGTTCTCATAATCAATTGGAACCTCTTCCGGAATAGTGGATTCATCATAAAATAAAGTCATGACCTCTCCAAATCCACTTTCATCAATATAATCATCATAAATAGGAGGCATGATTTCATCATAATAAATTTGCTCATCAAAACTTGGGGGACAAAAAATATCATCTTCATCAAACATAGCTTCCCCAAGCTTGTGGCTTTGCATATCAGCAGCATCATGGATATTCAAGGAATTCATACTAACAACATTGCAATCATGGTCATCATTCAAAGATTTAGTGCCAAACATTTTAATGCATTCTTCTTCTAACACTTTGGCACAATTTTCCTTTCCATCATACTCACGAAAGATATTAAAAAGATGAAGCATATGAGGTAAACTCAATTCCATATTTTTTGGTAGTTTTCTTTTATAAACTAAACTAGTGCTAAAACAAGAAACAAAAAGATTCGATTGCAAGATATAAAGATATACCTTCAAGCACTAACCTCCCCGACAACGACGCCAGAAAAGAGCTTAGTTGACGGGGTGTTAGTGCCGCTTTCCTTGCCTCCCCGGCAACGACGCCAGAAAAGAGCTTGATGTCTACTACACAACCTTCTTCTTGTAGATGTTCTTGGGCCTCCAAGTGCAGAGGTTTATAGGACAGTAGCAAATTTCCCTCAAGTGGATTACCTAAGGTTTATCAATCCATAGAAGGCGTAGGATGAAGATGGTCTCTCTCAAGCAACCCTGCAACCAAATAACAAAGAGTCTCTTGTGTCCCCAACACACCCAATACAATGGTAAATTATATAGGTGCACTAGTTCAGCGAAAAGATGGTGATACAGTGGTATATGGATAGTAGATATAGGTTTTTGTAATCTGAAAATATAAAAACAACAAGGTAACTAATGATAAAAGTGAGCGTAAACGGTATTGCAATGATAGGAAACAAGGCCTAGGGTTCATACTTTCACTAGTGCAAGTCCTCTTAACAATAATAACATAATTGGATCACATAACTATCCCTCAAATGCAACAAAGAGTCACTCCAAAGTCACTAATAGCGGAGAACAAACAAAGAGATTATGGTAGGGTACGAAACCACCTCAAAGTTATTCTTTCCAATCAATCTGTTGGGCTATTCCTATAAGTGTCACAAACAACCCTAGAGTTTGTACTAGAATAACACCTTAAGACACAAATCAACCAAAACCATAATGTCACCTAGATACTCCAATGTCACCTCAAGTATCAGTGGGTATGATTATACGATATGCATCACACAATCTCAGATTCATCTATTCAACCAACACATAGGACCTCAAAGAGTGCCCCAAAGTTTCTACCGGAGAGTCAATATGAAAACGTGTGCCAACCCCTACGCATAAGTTCATGGGCGGAACCCGCAAGTTGGTCACCAAAACATACATCAAGTGAATCACGTGATATCCCATTGTCACCACAGATACGCACGACAAGACATACATCAAGTGTTCTCAAATCATTAAAGACTCAATCTGATAAGATAACTTCAAAGGGAAAACTCAATCCATTACAAGAGAGTAGAGGGGGAGAAACATCATAGGATCCAACTATAATAGCAAAGCTCGTGATACATCAAGTTCATATCTCCTCAAGAACACGAGAGAGAGAGAGAGAGATCAAACACATAGCTACTGGTACATACCCTCAGCCCCGAGGGAGAACTACTCCCTCCTCGTCATGGAGAGCACCAGGATGATGAAGATGCCCACCGCAGAGGGATTCCCCCTCCGGCAGGGTGCCGGAACCGGTCTAGATTGGTTTTCGGTGGCTACGGAGGCTTCTGGCGGTGGAACTTCCGATCTATTGTGCTTCCCAATCGTTTTAGGGTATATGGATATATATATATATATAGGCGGAAGAAATACGTCAAGGGAGCCACGAGGGGCCCACGAGGGTGGAGGGCGCGCCCCCCTGCCTCGTGGCTTCCTCGTTGATCCCCTGACGTGCACTCCAAGTCTCCCGTATTGCTTTCTTTCCAAAAATAACTTTTCCTAAGGTTTCATTCTGTTTGGACTCCGTTTGATATTCCTTATCTTCGAAACCCTAAAACAAGGAAAAAAACAAAAACTGGCACTGGGCTCTAGGTTAATAGGTTAGTCCCAAAAATCATATAAAATAGCATATAAATGCATATAAAACATCCAAGGTTGATAATATAATAGCATGGAACAATCAAAAATTATAGATACGTTGGAGACGTATCACCACCCACATATGGAGGGGTGGCAAAGAGTTCATTGTTCTGCGAGCTCCATGAGAGAAAGGTGGCATTGAGGCCAATCCACTTCGTCTCACATAAGAGGGGTTAGATTAAGCATATGAATAAGCAGAGAAATTATTTGGGGAGTTATGAACATAATGATTTGAAGAAGAATACACATATTCATAGCCCTTAGATCTTCCCTGCGAAACAGAAGTGTTAGCACAATGATGTTCATATGAAGATCTGGATCCATATGAAGACTTTGATCCATATGAAGAATTTGATCTGGGGTTCCTATTCTTCACAGGTGGTGTTATGATGACATTCACCTAAAGACTTTGAAGGCACCTTTTGGGAACCCAAATTTTCTTCATAGAGGGACCATTCTTGTAGTTAGTGCCAACATATCTAGCAAATACTTCACCATTATGATTTTTGAACAGTTTATAGTTGAAGTCAAATGACTCATCAGAAGAATATGAAGATTCACATGTAAAGCCAGATAAGGTAGATGGATCAACTGAAGGTCCCTTTGCAGCAACCCATGAGGTTTTGGGATACTGCTCTGGTTTCCAGTAGGTCCCATCAGCATTGAGTTTCCTCTCAAAGGCAATACCCTCTTTCCTAGGGTTCCTGTTGAGGATTTGCTTTTTAAGCACATCACAAAGTGCCTGATGCCCCTGAAGGCTTTTGTACATGTCTGTCACATACAATTCCTTCAGCCCTGCATGGTTACTGATACTAGCAGCATCCTCAGATGAGGAATTTGTGATAGCAAAGACAGTTGAAGAATTTGCAGCAATAGAAGCATTTGAACTTTCAGGTGAAGAATTAGCAGATTCACGTTCAATGCATTTCAAACATGGTGGAATGAATTCAACCTAAGCAGAACTGATTTGCTGAGCAAGCAATGAATCACGTTCCTTCTGACGATCTTAATAACTCGCCCTTAGCTGCTCAATGTCTTGCTTTCTTTGAAGAAATTTATAAGAAAGCTTATCATGATCAGATAAGAGAGTGTCATGATGACTCTGAAGATTATCAAACTTAGTCTGCAGTCTCTAAAGATTTTCAGTCAAAGTTTTAGTGTGATCCATTTCTTCACCCAACATATCAACGCTTTTGTCTAGCATATTTTGAACCTTTTCAAAAGCATTTTGTTGTTTCACGGTAATCTTAGCAAGTTTAGAATAGTTGGGCTTGAAGTTTTCATCAGATTCATCCTCACTTCATTCAGAGGGATATTTGAGTACCTTTGCACCTTTTGCCATGAAGGAATAGGTGGGAGCGTAGTCATCATCGCCGTCGTCAGCAGTGTTGGGAGGTCATTTTCCTCAGAGTTGAAGATGGACTTGCTGACAAACGCAGTAGTGAGGGCTAGGCTCGCCGTACCAGAGTCTGACTCCTTAGATGCCCCATCTTCCTCATTTTCCTCAGATTCAGCTTCAGAGTCCATTTCCTTGCCAATAAATGCCCGAGCCTTTCTGGAGCTGCTCTTCTTGTAAGATGAAGACTTCGAGGATTTTGATGATGATGACTTTGAAGATTTCTTCTTCTTCTTCTTCTTCGAGTCATCAGAACTGTAATCCTTGTATGTCTTCTTCTTTGATTCCTTCTCCAATTGAGGACAATCTTGAATGTAGTAACCAGGTTTCTTGCATTTGTGGAAAGTTCTTTTCTCATAGTCACGGGATGAGGAATCTGATCTTATGTCATCACCTCTTGATGACTTTCCAAAGCGACCACGTCTTGAGAACTTCTAGAATTTCCTCACTGGCATTGCTAGCCCCTGGCTCAGTTCTTCAGGATCACCAAGACTGCTACCAAAATCCTCATCTTCTGATTCAGAGACTGCCTTGGCCTTTACAGCGCGTGATCTTCCATAGCTTGGTCCATAAAGATCTCTCTTCTCAGCAAGTCGGAACTCATGAGTGTTTAGTCTCTCGAGGATATTAGCGGGATCAAGTGACTTGTAATCTCCACGTACTTGTATCATCAGTGCCAGAGTGTCAAATGAGGAATCAAGCGATCTCAGCAATTTCTTCACCACCTCATGGTCGGTGATGTCAGTGGCACCAAGTGCTTGAAGCTTATTTAAAATGTCAGTAAGGCGATCGAAGGTTTGCTGAACATTTTCATTGTCGAGACATTTGAAACGGTTGAAGAGATTGCGAAGAACGTCAACTTGAGAGTCACGCTGTATTGAGACTCCTTCGTTGACCTTGGACAGCCTATCCCAGATAAGCTTAGCAGTCTCCATAGCACTTTGCCATACTGCCCTTTGCTCAGATGGCCACAAATGATGTTCTTTGCTTGAGAATCAAGTTGCTTGAATCTCTTCACATCATAGCAGAGATTACAGTTCTGATGACTCGAAGATGGCTCGAAGTGGGAACACCATTTGACAGAGGGAACAGAGGGAACATCAGGAGTGACAGAGGGAACACCATTTTCCACTACATACCAGAGATCGTTGTCAATTGCCTCAAGATGCACTCACATCTTATTCTTCCAGTAGGGCTAGTCTGCCCATCGAAGGTAGGACACCCAGCGGAGACCTTGATCATACCTACAGTCGACACAACTAAAACTCCATGCGGTTAAACCAAAATCACATAGAACAAGGGAGTACCTTGCTCTGATACCAATTGAAAGTGCGTTATTTTGACTAGAGGGGGGTGAATAGGGGATTTTTACAAATTTGTCACAGAGGAATTTTAGGCTGTGGAAATTCCTAAGTCACGAACTACTTAGCAGCGGAATAAGTACTCGGATGCAAGCATAACAGAGTAGTAGCACATATACCTGGCCAAATGGGCCGGCCTAGACGTGCCAGCCCGATAGCCCACGTGCCAGGCGCATCACGGGCCGGCCCGACACGTGGCTTAACGGGTCGTGCCTGGCACGTGGCCCGGCTAGGGCCGTGCCTGGGCTGGCTAGCCAGGCACGCGTGCCGGCTCGGCACGACACGTGTAACACAGAGCCAGGAGAGACTAATACTGGAACGAGCGGCACAAGCGCACGAGATCGGGATTCACTCGAATAAAAAAAATGCATGAGATCGGGAGAAGCGGCAGTAGAGCACGTGGCCGAGGAGTGTCTCGCTCGAAAGAGTCGTTAGGGAGGGCCCGGGAGGAGCGGCACAATCGTACGAAACGTGGCTCGATTGACTTTTTTTAGTGGGAGTCACTATGCGAGCGTGCCAAATAGGCCGCCATGCTAGCCCATGTTGTGAGGGGTCGTGCTTGGGCCTGGGAGGGCAGCACGCATGCCGGCCCGGCATGGCCCGTGTACTTAACGTGCCTGGCCAGGTCGGGCCTGGCCCGTTTAACCCAGGCCGGGCCGTGCCGGGCCGGGCTGGCCCGTTTGGCCAGGTATAGTAGCACAGTCATCATGAAGAAATGAAAACACGCACAAAGTACTAAAAGTGTAAACACAGGATAAGCAGGTTGGAGACAAACTAACTGAAGAAATAGGATTGGGGAAATTGAGAAAGTCTTCAGTCAAAGTCTTCAAATAGTAACGATCAAGTACAACAACACAGTAATGAGCAAATGAAAGGGTTGAGGAAATAGAACCAGTTAGATTGGTGAAGACAATGATTTGGTAGACCAGTTCCAACTGTTGTGACAGTCGTACATCTGGTTGGAGCGGCTAGGTATTTAAACCTGAGGACACACAGTCCTCACCATATTCTCCTTGAGCTAAGGACACACAAACCTCGCCCAATCACTCGTGGTAACTCTTCAGGTGACTTCCAAACCTTCACAGACTCGGTCGCTCGGTGATCCACAATTTCCTCTTGGATGCTCTAGACCATGACGCCTAACCATCTGGAGGATCCACAGTCCTCAAAGGTAACAAGCATCAGTTCCACACATGAACAATCTCTTCAGTGATGCTCAATCACTTTGGGTTTTGGGTTTTTCCTCACTTGATGATTTTTGCTCAAAGTCCTCGGAGGATGGGATGCTCTCAATGACAAGTGTCAGTTTCTCGTGGAGCAGCCAACCAGCTAGTGGCTGTAGGGCGGCAGCTATTTATAGCTAGGGAGCAGCCCGACATGATAAGACATAAATGCCTTTCAATGATATGACTATTAGGTGGGTAGATATTTTGGGACAGCTGGCGCATAGCACAACAACGGTCGGAAATTTGACTATCAAAGTCCTCAGGGCTATCATGTTCCTCACTTGTAGGCAATCCACACTGGCGAATTCCTAACTCCTTAGTCAGAAAAAATTCCTCAGAGAGCAGAAGATCTTCGTCTCTGTCACTGAAGAAATTGAATGAATAGTATGAGATTTCCAATGACTTCACTCGAAGGATTGGTAGGTGTAGGATTTTGAGATCAGCATCACTTGGAATTTTTTCCTTAGTTTTACCTCGACCCCCTTTAACTGTACGGTGTTTCCTATGACTCAAGAAAGAGAAAAACGAAACTATGAAAACAGAAGTCTTCGAGCGTCATATTCCTCGCATGAATATCAAGTCTTCAGGATCACACACTTTTCTTCACTTTCAAAGTCTTCAGAAAGCCAAAGTCTTAAGTTGAAGACATTCAGTTTTAGAGGTCGACTTTCTCTGTAAATATCAAACTCCTCATAGACTTATAGACTTGTGTACACTCACAAACTCATTAGTCCCTTAACCTATAAGCCTTCAATACACCAAAATCACTAAGGGGCACTAGATGCACTTATAGTCCCGAACTAGTAGCCTTGGCAGGATGGTAAGAGGACACAAAGGGGACACGATGTTTACCCACGTCCAGGCCCTCTCGAAGAGGTAAAACCTTATGTCCTACTTTGTTTGTATTGAATGTGGATGGGGTATAGAGTGGATGTTGATCTACCTCAATATCATGTATGAATGATTTTTCCTCTATGGACTACATCCCTTGGTTCATATAGACGCTGGGGGTACCTATGGTTACCGTAGGTCGGTTACATCTGAAGATAAACATGCCGAAAATTGCATTCGTGCCTTGGTGGAGTATGCGCCAAGTCTTCATAAGATTTCATATTGATCCATTCATGGGGCCTAAGAAATGTGGCCCCTTGATTTGTTGTTTGGGTGTCCTCGGCCCAACCCGTGTCTGGAAGCCGACGTGGTTAGCACCCCCCTATCGAGGACACCATCAACACGGCCAGGGGTTGACCCGTGCCCCAAGGCTGTGTGGGCCCCCTGTGCACCGCCTTAGCTCTATTTTTCTGTCTATAAATCCCATATTTTGCGGAACCCTTAGTACTATTTTTCTTTGATATTTACTGCTGCTGCAAGTTTATGTTCCAAGGAGATCCAATCTGGAGTCTGTTCCAGCACCTGTTGAGGGGGGGTCCTTTGCCAGAGGCATCTTTATCAATCATGTGTGAGTAGTTCCTTTAGGACCTTAGAGTCCATAGCAGTAGCTAGATGGCATCTTCTCCCCCTTGTGATTTAGCGTGAAGTTCCCGTGATATGCCTCACACGATTAGGATCCCTATGATGTAATCAGTGGTGTGCTTGTTGGGATACGATGAATTGTCACTTTATGATCGGATTGTTCATAGAAATCACTTGAATATTTTAAAGTTTCTTTTTTTGTATAATTGAATAGCTTTGTATGCACTCCGATCTATTTGTCTTCTTTGGCCAAGTTTGATGTGTAGTTCTTCAGACAGAGTTGTGCATAGTAGTAGGTTTGTTAGGATCGTGAGTATATCAACCAGAGGGGGGATGGGAGATTCAAAAATTCTTTCGAATGTTTTGAACTGATCCCAAACACAGCAGCGAAACTAACGTACGATGGAAAATAGTTCAATCAGTCATGATGTTGGGGAGCATATCCATCGACGTAGGAAGCAATTATGGCACGGGCTTGCAATAACGCAGGTTTGATCACAATGATAGTAATGCTACAAGCTATCACATGAAGTAACATGAGGTAAAACATGACATGAACATCGAAAGAAAATGATAACAAGTTAATGCAGAAGTACTAAGGAATATCACGGAGAAGATGAAGATGAAGGAAATATGCCCTAGAGGCAATAATAAAGTTGTTATTTATATTTCCTTATATCATGATAAATGTTTATTATTCATGCTAGAATTGTATTAACCGGAAACTTAGTACATGTGTGAATACATAGACAAACAGAGTGTCCCTAGTATGCCTCTACTTGACTAGCTCGTTAATCAAAGATGGTTAAGTTTCCTAGCCATGAACATGTGTTGTCATTTGAAGAGCGGGATCAAATCATTACAGAATGATGTGATGGACAAGACCCATCCGTTAGCTTAGCATAATGATCGTTTAGTTTTATTGCTACTGCTTTCTTCATAACTTATACATGTTCCTCTGACTAGTGATACGTCCATTTTGCATCATGCTTTTATATTGATATTTATTGCATTATGGGCTGTTATTACACATTATGTCACAATACTTATACCTATCCTCTCTTATTTTACAAGGTTTACATAAAGAGGGAGAATGCCGGCAGCTGGGATTCTGGGCTGGAAAAGGAGCAAATATTAGAGACCTGTTCTGCATAGCTCCAAAAGTCCTGAAACTTCACGGAAGACGTTTTCGGAATATATAAAAAATATTCAGCGGAAGAAGTTCACCAGGGGGGCCACACCCTGCCCACGAGGGTGGGGGCGCGCCCTACCCCCCTGGGTGCGCCCCCTACCTCGTGGGCCCCTGGTGGCCCTCCGGTGGCCATCTTCTACTATATGAAGTCTTTCGATGGGAAAAAAATAGGAAGCCATCTTCTCGAACGAAACTCCGCCGCCACGAGGCGGAACCTTGGCGGAACCAATCTAGGGCTCCGGCAGAGCTGTTCTGTCGGGGAAACTTCCCTCCGGGAGGGGGAAATCATCGCCATCGTCATCACCAATGCTCCTCTCATCGGGAGAGGGCAATCTCCATCAACATCTTAATCAGCACCATCTCCTCTCAAAACCCTAGTTCATCTCTTGTATCCAATTCTTGTCTCTCCAAGTCCGAGATTGGTGCTAGTAGGTTGCTAGTAGTGTTAATTACTCCTTGTAGTTGACGCTAGTTGGTTTAATTGGTGGAAGATCATATGTTCAGATCCTATATGCATATTAATACCCCTCTGATTATGAGCATGTTTATGCTTTGTGAGTAGTTACGTTTGTTCCTGAGGACATGGGAGAAGTCTTGCTATTAGTAGTCATGTGAATTTGGTATTCGTTTGATATTTTGATGAGATGTATGTTGTCTCTCCTCTAGTGGTGTTATGTGAACATCGACTACATGACACTTCACCATTGTTTGGGCCTAGAGGAAGGCATTGGGAAGTAATAAGTAGATGATGGGTTGCGAGAGTGACAGAAGCTTAAACCCTAGTTTATGCGTTGCTTCGTAAGGGGCTGATTTGGATCCATATGTTTCATGCTATGGTTATGTTTACCTTAATACTTTTGTTGTAGTTGCGGATGATTGCAATAGAGGTTAATCATAAGTGTGATGCTTGCCCAAGTAAGCACAGTACCCAAGCACCGGTCCACCCACATACCAAATTATCAAAGTACCGAACGCGAATCATATGAACGTGATGAAAACTAGGTTGATGATATTCCCATGTGTCCTCGGGAGCGCTTTTCTCTATATAAGAGTTTGTCCGGGCTTGTCCTTTGCTACAAAAATGATTGGGCCACCTTGCTGCACCTTATTTACTTTTGTTACTTGTTTCTCATTACAAATTATACTATCACAAAACAATCTGTTACCACTTATTTCAGTACTTGCAGAGAATACCTTGCTGGAATCCTCTTATCATTTCCTTCTGCTCCTCGTTGGGTTCGACACTCTTACTTATCGAAAGGACTATGATAGATCCCCTATACTTGTGGGTCATCAAGACTCTTTTCTGGCGCTGTTGCCGAGGAGTGAAGCGCCTCTGGTAGGTGGAATTTGGTAAGGAAAAATTTATATATTGTGCTGAGATTTACTGTCACTTGTTACAATGGAAAGTAATCCTCTGAGGGGCTTGTTTGGGGTATCTTCACCCCGACCAGTAGAGCAAAGAGTTGCTCCTCAACCTACTCAACCTACTAAAAATGAAAATGAAAATGTCTGCTTTGAAATTCCTTCGGGTATGATAGAAAAACTGCTAGCTAATCCTTTTTTAGGAGATGGAACAAAACATCCTGATGAGCATCTGATATATGTGGATTATTTAAGCTTGCAGGTGTACCCAGAGATGTTGTTAAGAAGAAGGTCTTCCCTTTATCTTTAAAGGGAGATGCATCGACATGGTATGGGGTCTTGGAATTACAAATGATTGAAATTGGAATTTCGTCAGAAGTTTTATCTATGCATCTTGTTCATCGTGATCGCAATTATATATATAATTTTTGGCCTCGCGAAGGATAAAGCATCGCTCAAGCTTGGGGGAGGCTTAAATCAATGTTATATTCATGCCCCAATCATGATCTCTCAAGAGAAATGATTATTCAAAAATTTTATGCTCGGCTTTCTGATAACAATCGCACCATGCTTGATACTTCTTGTGCTGGTTCTTTTATGATGAAGACTATTGAATTCAAATGGGATTTATTGGAAAGAATTAAACACAACTCTGAAGATTGGGACCTCGACAAAGGTAAGGAGTCAGGTATGACACCTTGGTTTGATTGTGTTAAATCTTTTATGGATACCGATGTTTTCCGTAAATTTAGCACTAAATATGGACTTGACTCTGAGATAGTAGCTTCTTTCTGTGAATCTTTTGCTACTTATGTTGATCTCCCCAAGGAGAAGTGGTTTAAATATCATCCTCCCATAGAAGTAAAAGTAGCTACACCTATTAAAGTTGAAGAAAAGACTGTCACTTATAATGATCCTATTGTTCCTACTTATTATGTTGAGAAACCACCTTTCCCTGTTAGGATAAAGGATCATGCTAAACCTTCAACTGTGGTTCTTAAAAGCAATATTAAAACTTATACACCTCATGAGCAAATTAAAGTTGAACCTGATATTGCTATTGTTAAAGATCTCTTGTCTGATAATATTGATGGGCATGTTATTCATTTCCTTGATGAGACTGCTAGAATTGCTAAACCTTGTGCTAAAGATAAAAATAGACCTATGGTAGGCATGCCTGTTATTTCTGTTAAAATAGGAGGTCGTTGTTATCATGGCTTATGTGATATGGGTGCTACTGCTAGTGCAATACCTTACGCCTTATACAAAGAAATTATGCATGATATTGCACCTACTGAGATAGAAGATATTGATGTCACAATTAAACTTGCCAATAGAGATACTATTTCACCAATGGGAATTGTTAGAGATGTTGAAGTCTTGTGTGGGAAAACTAAATATCCTGCTGATTTTCTTGTTCTTGGTTCCCCACAAGATAGCTTTTGTCCCATTATTTTTGGTAGACCTTTCTTAAATACTGTTAATGCTACCATAGATTGCAAAAGGGATGTTGTTACTATCGGTTTAGATGATATGACTCATGAATTTAATTTCTCAAAATTTAGTAGACAACACCGTGAAGAAGAATTACCTAGTAAGGATGAAATTATTGGTCTTGCTTCTATTGCCGTACCTCCTAGTGATCCTTTAGAACAATATTTGCTAGATCATGAAAATGATATGTTTATGAATGAAAGAAGTCAAATAGATGAAGTATTCTTTAAACAGGAACCTATTATGAAACACAATTTGCCTGTTGAAATCCTAGGGGATCCTCCTCCACCCAAGGGTGATCCTGTGTTTGAGCTTAAACCGTTACCTGATACTCTTAAATATGCTTATCTTGATGAGAAAAAGATATATCCTGTTATTATTAGTGCTAACCTTTCAGAGCATGAGGAAGAGAGATTATTGAAAACTCTGAAGAAGCACCGTGCTGCTATTGGGTATACTCTTGATGATCTTAAGCGCATTAGTCCCACTCTATGTCAACATAAAATTAATTTGGAAGAAGATGCTAAACCAGTTCGTGATCATCAACGACGACTGAACCCTAAAATGAAATAAGTGGTAAGAAAGTAAATACTAAAGCTCCTTGAGGCGGGTATAATTTATCCCGTTGCTGATAGTCAGTGGGTAAGTCCTGTCCATTGTGTCCCTAAGAAGGGAGGTATTACTGTCATTCCTAATGATAAAGATGAATTTATTCCTCAAAGAATTATTACAGGTTATAGGATGGTAATTGGTTTCCACAAATTAAATAAGGCTACTAAAAAGGACCATTACCCCTTACCTTTTATCGATCAAATGCTAGAAAGATTATCTAAACATACACATTTTTGCTTTCTAGATGGTTATTCTGGTTTCTCTCAAATACCTGTGTCAGCTAAGGATCAATCAAAGACTACTTTTACTTGCCCTTTTGGTACTTTTGCTTATAGATGTATGCCTTTTGGTTTATGTAATGCACCTGCTACCTTTCAAAGATGCATGATGGCTATATTCTCTGACTTTTGTGAAAAGATTTGTGAGGTTTTCATGGACGATTTCTCCATCTATGGATCTTCTTTTGATGATTACTTAAGCAACCTTGATCGAGTTTTGCAGAGATGTGAAGAAACTAATCTTGTCTTGAATTGGGAAAAGTGCCACTTTATGGTAAATGAAGGTATTGTCTTGGGGCATAAAGTTTCTGAAAGAGGTATTGAAGTTGATAAAGCCAAGGTTGATCCTATTGAAAGGATGCCATGTCCCAAGGACATCAAAGGTATAAGAAGTTTCCTTGGTCACGCCGGTTTTTATAGGAGGTTCATTAAGGACTTCTCCAAAATTTCTCGGCCTCTGACTAATTTATTACAAAAAGATATACCATTTGTCTTTGATTATGATTGTGTAGAAGCATTTGAAATACTTAAGAAAACATTGATCTCTGCACCTATTGTTCAGCCACCTGATTGGAATTTACCTTTTGAAATTATGTGTGATGATAGTGATTATGCTGTAGGTGCTGTTCTAGGGTAAAGAGTTGATAAGAAACTAAATGTTATTCAATATGCTAGTAAAACTCTAGATAATGCTCAGAGAAATTATGCTACTATTGAAAAAGAATTCTTAGCAATTGTATTTGCTTGTGATAAGTTCAGACCTTATATTGTTGATTCTAAAGTAACTATTCACACTGATCATGCTGCTATTAAATATCTTATGGAAAAGAAAGATGCTAAACCTAGACTTATTAGATGGGTTCTCTTGCCACAAGAATTTGACTTACATATTGTTGATCGAAAGGGAGCTGAGAACCCCGTTGTAGACAACTTGTCTAGGTTAGAAAATGTGCTTCATGACCCACTACCTATTGATGATAGCTTTCCTGATGAGCAATTAAATGTTATAAATGCTTCTCATACTGATCCATGGTATGCTGATTATGCTAATTACATTGTTGCTAAGTTTATACCACCTAGTTTCACATACCAGCAAAAGAAAAAGTTCTTCTATGATTTGAGGCATTACTTTTGGGATGACCCACATCTTTATAAAGTAGTAGATGGTATTATTAGACGTTGTGTACCTGAGCATGAATAGGAACAGATCCTACACAAGTGTCACCCGAAGCTTATGGAGGACACCATGCTGGAGATAGGACTGCACATAAGGTATTGCAATCTGGTTTTTATTGGCCTACTCTCTTCAAGGATGCCCGTAAGTTTGTCTTATCTTGTGATGAATGTCAAAGAATTGGTAATATTAGTAGACGTCATGAAATGCCCATGAACTATTCACTCATTATTGAACCATTTGATGTTTGGGGCTTTGACTATATGGGACCTTTTCCTTCCTCTAATGGTTATACACATATTTTAGTTGCTGTTGATTACGTACTAAGTGGGTACAAGCTATTCCAACTAGTAGTGCTGATCATAACACTTCTATTAAAATGCTTAAAGAAGTTATTTTTCCAAGGTTTGGAGTCCCTAGATATTTAATGACTGATGGTGGATCACATTTTATTCATGGTGCTTTCCATAAAATGCTTGCTAAATATGATGTTAATCATAGAATTGCATCTCCTTATCACCCACAGTCTAGTGGTTAAGTAGAATTGAGTAATAGAGAGCTCAAATTAATTTTGCAAAAGATTGTCAATAGGTCTAGAAAGAATTGGTCCAAGAAACTTGATGATGCATTATGGGCCTATAGAACTGCATATAAAAATCCTATGGGTATGTCTCCGTATAAAATGGTTTATGGAAAAGCATGTCACTTACCTCTCGAACCAGAACACAAGGCATATTGGGCTATTAAAGAGCTCAATTATGATTTTAAACTTGCCGGTGAGAAGAGGTTATTTGATATTAGCTCACTCGATGAATGGAGAACCCAAGCCTACGAAAATGCCAAGTTGTTAAAGAAAAAGTTAAAAGATGGCATGATAAAATAATACAAAAGCGTGAGTTCAATATAGGTGATTATGTATTGCTATACAACTCTAGTTTAAGATTTTTTGCAGGAAAAATTCTCTCTAAATGGAAAGGTCCTTACGTTATCGAGGAGGTCTATCGTTCCGGTGCCATAAAAATCAACAACTTCGAAGGCACAAATCCGAAGGTGGTGAACGGTCAAAGAATCAAACGTTATATCTCAAGTAATCCCATGAATGTTGAAACCAATGTTATTGAAACCGTATCCCCGGAGGAATACATAAGGGACACTTTCCGGAACGTTTCAGACTCCGAAAAGGAATAGGTATGTGGTACGGTAAGTAAACCGACTCCAAAACAATTTTTAAGGCAATATTTCTCTGTTTTGGAATATTTAGAAAAATGTTCTTGATGACCCACTACCTATTGATGATAGATTTCCTGATGAACAATTAGCTGTGATAAATGCTTCTCGTACTGCTCCATGGTATGCAGATTATGCTAATTATATTGTTGCTAAGTTTATACCACCTAGTTTCACATACCAGCAAAAGAAAAAGTTCTTCTATGATTTAAGACATTACTTCTGGGATGACCCACATCTTTATAAAGGAGTAGATGGTGTTATTAGACGTTGTGTACCTGAGCATGAACAGGAACATATCCTACACAAGTGTCACTCCGAGGCTTATGGAGGACACCATGCTGGAGAGAAAACTGCACATAAGGTATTGCAATCTGGTTTTTATTGGCCTACTCTCTTCAAGGCTGCCCGTAAATTTGTCTTGTCTTGTAATGAATGCCAAAGAATTGGTAACATTAGTAGACGTCAAGAAATGCCTATGAATTATTCACTTGTCATTGAACCATTTGATGTTTGGGGCTTTGATTATATGGGACCTTTTCCTTCCTCTAATGGGTATATACATATTTTAGTTGCTGTTGATTACGTTACTAAGTGGGTAGAAGCTATTCCAACTGGTAGTGCTGATCATAACACCTCTATTAAGATGCTTAAAGAAGTTATTTTTTTTGAGGTTTGGAGTCCCTAGATACTTAATGACTAATGGTGGTTCACATTTTATTCATGGTGCCTTTCATAAAATGCTTGCTAAGTATGATGTTAATCATAGAATTGCATCTCCTTATCACCCACAGTCTAGTGGTCAAGTAGAACTGAGCAATAGAGAGCTTAAATTAATTTTGCAAAAGACTGTTATTAGATCTAGTAAGAATTGGTCCAAGAAACTTGATGATGCATTATGGGCCTATAGAACTGCATACAAAAATCCTATGGGTATGTCTCCGTATAAAATGGTTTATGGAAAGGCATGTCATTTACCTCTTGAACTAGAACATAAGGCATATTGGGCCATTAAAGAGCTCAATTATGATTTTAAACTAGCCGGTGAGAAGAGGCTTTTTGACATTAGCTCACTTGATGAATGGAGAGCCCAGGCTTATGAGAATGCCAAACTGTTTTAAGAAAAGGTTAAAAGATGGCATGACAAAAGGATACAAAAACGTGAGTTTAATGTAGGTGATTATGTGTTGTTATACAACTCTCGTTTAAGATCTTTTGCGGGAAAACTCCTCTCTAAACGGGAAGGTCCTTACGTCATCGAGGAGGTATATCGTTCCGGTGCTATAAATATCAACAACTTCGAAGGCACAAATCCAAGGGTGGTGAACGGTCAAAGAATCAAACATTATATCTCAGGTAATCCCATAAATGTTGAAACTAACGTTATTGAAACCATAACCCCGGAGGAACACATAAGGGACACTTTCCAGAATATTTTAGACTCCGAAAAGGAATAGGTACGTGGTACAGTAAGTAAACCGACTCCAAAACAGTTTTTTAGGCAATATTTCTTCGTTTTGGAATATTTAGAAAAATAGAAAAATAAGAAGCGGTCCGGGAAGGACACGAGGCCTCCACGAGGGTGGAGGGCGCGCCCTACCCCCCTGGGTGCGCCCCCTACCTCGTGGGCACCTCGTGCACTCTCCGGACTCCGTTTTCTTGCACAATACGTATTTTGGTCGATAAACATTCATTATATAATCTCCCGGGGGTTTTGACTCCCGTATCACACAATTATCCTCTGTTTGTGTTTCGAGTTGTTGCTGCTGCAGATTAGAGCAAGATGTCTTCGCAAGAGTTAGTCGGGGAGAGCCGGGTGTCTCATTCGACACCGAGATCAATGACAAACAACAATGTTGACCTCTTTGGGCCAACAACAGAGGAAGAGATGGAGGCTGATTTGAAGAGGATAGATGCCATGGAAGAAGATCAGGAAGTCACTTCCCGCTTCTGAGCTGGATTCACAATGGGAGAACTGCAGAGCTCGGCTCGTCCAAACTCGGTTATCCCTTCCAATGTTAGATTTCTTTCTTATGAGAATATGAAAAAGAGTGTCACTGGTTCTCCCGCAGCTATGCAGCACCCTTGGGTGCAGGGAGCTTTGGCTGTTACAGGAAAACTCCGAAAGGACATAATGGACCTCAAGCAGCAAATCAATAAGCTCGAGGAGGAGAATTGTATCCTGAGGGGCATCATCGCCAAGAATATCACATCACCATCCCCGAAAAGGGAGACATAATCACATGGGTATGGGCACTCCCCTTGGCAACTGCCAAGCTTGGGGGAGTGCCCCGGTATCGTATCACCATCACTTTTATCTTTACCGTTTTTCTTAGTTCGATCCTTTTGATAATATCTTGATCTAGTAGAATAAAAGCTTTTAGTATGATCTAGTTGTGAGTTTTGCTTTCTGATCCTTCTATGTAATCGAGTCCGTGAGCTATATATAATAAAGATTAGTGTTGAGTCAAGGGCTTGATTATTTTGCCATGATCCTAAGTGAATAAAAGAAAAGAGAAATAATAAAAAGGACACAAATAGATCATATGGATCTTATGGATAGTAATGAGCTCACATAAAAAGAGTATGATGAATAAAAGTTGTTGAGAGTTGACAAACATAGTTTTGGTCATTGTTGCAATTAATAGGAAGTAATAAAGAAAGAGAGGTCTTCACATATAAATATACTATCTTGGACATCTTTTATGATTGTGAGCACTCATTAAAATATGACATGCTACAGAGTTGACGTTGGACAAGGAAGACAATGTAATGGGTTATGTTTTCTTACATCTGAGATAAATTATATTGTCATGGATCATCCAACATGGTTGAGCTTGCCTTTCCCCCTCATGCTAACCAAATTCATTGCACCAAGTAGAGATACTACTTGTGCTTTCAAATACCCTAAAACCAGTTTTGCCATAAGAGTCCACCATACCTACCTATGCATTGAGTAAGATCCTCCAAGTAAGTTGTCATCGGTGCAACAAATAAAAATTGCTCTCTAAATATGTATGACTTATTAGTGTGGGAGAAAATAAGCTTTATACGATCGCGTGATATTGAAGAAATAAAAGCGACAAACTGCATAATAAAGGTCCATATCACAAGTGGCAATATAAAGTGACGTTCTTTCGCATTAAGATTTTGTGCATCCAAACATAAAAGCACATGACAACCTCTGCTTCCCTCTGCGAAGGGCCTATCTTTTAATTTTATCTCCTACCTTGCATGGTGATTTTCACCCTTCCTTTTTACATTTTATCCTTTGGCAAGCAAAGGTATGTTGGAAAGATCCTGGTACATATGGCTAATTGGATGTGAGTTTTCATGAACTATTATTGTTGACTTTACCCTTGAGGTAAAACGTTGGGAGGCAAAACTATAAGCCCTATATTTCTCTGTGTCCGATTAAACCTCCGTACCCATAAGTATTGCGTGAGTGTCAGCAATTGTGAAAGATTATATGATAGTTGAGTATGTGGACTTGCTGAAAAGCTCTTATACATTGACTCTTTCCTGTGTTATGATAAATTGCAATTGCTGCAATGACTGAGATTATAGTTTGTTAGTTTTCAACAAAGTTTACGATTCATACTTGAAATTGTGATTGAATTATTACTCTAGCATAAGAGATCATATGATAAAAATTATATAAGTTGTTGTTCTAAGAATGATCATGATGCCCTCATGTTCGTATTTTATTTTTATCGACACCTCTATCTCTAAACATGTGGTCATATTTTTCGATTTCGGTTTTCGCTTGAGGACAAGCGAGGTCTAAGCTTGGGGCAATTGATACGTCCATTTTGCATCATGCTTTTATATCGATATTTATTGCATTATGGGCTGTTATTACACATTATGTCACAATACTTATACATATCCTCTCTTATTTTACAAGGTTTACATAAAGAGGGAGAATGCCAGTAGCTGGGATTCTGGGCGGAAAAGGAGCAAATATTAGAGACCTATTCTGCACAGCTCCAAAAGTCCTGAAACTTCATGGAAGACGTTTTCGGAATATATAAAAAATACTCAGCGGAAGAAGTTCACCAGGGGGGCCACACCCTGCCCACGAGGGTGGGGGGTGCGCCCTACCCCCCTGGGCGCGCCCCCTACCTCGTGGGCCCCTGGTGGCCCTCCGGTGGCCATCTTCTGCTATATAAAGTCTTTCGATGCGAAAAAATAGGAAGCCATCTTCTCGAACGAAACTCCGCCGCCATGAGGCGGAACCTTGGTGGAACCAATCTAGGGCTTCGGCAGAGCTGTTCTGCCAGGGAAACTTCCCTCCAGGAGGGGGAAATCATCGCCATCGTCATCACCAACACTACTCTCATCGGGAGAGGGCAATCTCCATCAACATCTTCATCAACACCATCTCCTCTCAAATCCCTAGTTCATCTCTTGTATCCAATCCTTGTCTCCAAGTCCGGGATTGGTGCTAGTAGGTTGCTAGTAGTGTTAATTACTCCTTGTAGTTGATGCTAGTTGGTTTAATTGGTGGAAGATCATATGTTCAGATCATATATGCATATTAATACCCCTCTGATTAAGAACATGTTTATGATTTGTGAGTAGTTACGTTTGTTCCTGAGGACATGGGAGAAGTCTTGCTATTAGTAGTCATGTGAATTTGGTATTCGTTCGATATTTTGATGAGATGTATGTTGTTTCTCCTCTAGCGGTGTTATGTGAACGTCGACTACATGACACTTCACCATTGTTTGGGCCTAGAGGAAGGCATTGGGAAGTAATAAGTAGATGATGGGTTGCTAGAGTGACAGAAGTTTAAACCCTAGTTTATGTGTTGCTTCGTAAGGGGTTGATTTGGATCCATATGTTTCATGCTATGGTTAGGTTTACCTTAATACTTTTGTTGTAGTTGCGGATGCTTGCAATAGAGGTTAATCATAAGTGGGATGTTTGTCCAAGTAAGGGCAGCACCCAAGCACTGGTCCACCCACATACCAAATTATCAAAGTACCGAACGCGAATCATATGAGCGTGATGAAAACAAGCTTGATGATATTCCCATGTGTCCTCGGGAGCGCTTTTCTCTATATAAGAGTTTGTCCAGGCTTGTCCTTTGCTACAAAAACGATTGGGCCACCTTGCTGCACCTTATTTACTTTTGTTACTTGTTGTCGTTACAAATGATACTATCACAAAACTATCTGTTACCACTTATTTCAGTACTTGCAGAGAATACCTTGCTGGAAACCGCTTATCATTTCTTTCCGCTCCTTGTTGGGTTCGACACTCTTACTTATGAAAAGGACTATGATAGATCCCCTATACTTGCGGGTCATCAACTAGCTATGAGATTATGCAACTCCCGAATACCGGAGGAACACCTTGTGTGCTATCAAACGTCACAACGTAACTGGGTGATTATAAAGATGCTCTACAGGTGTCTCCGATGGTGTTTGTTGAGTTGGCATAGATCGAGATTAGGATTTGTCACTCCGTGTATCGGAGAGGTATCTCTGGGCCCTCTCGGTAATGCACATCACTATAAGCCTTGCAAGCAATCTGACTAATGAGTTAGTTACATGATGTTGCATTACGGAACGAGTATAGAGACTTTCCTGTAATGAGATTGAACTGGGTATTGAGATACCGACGATCGAATCTCGGGCAAGTAACATACCGATGACAAAGGGAACAATGTATGTTGTTATGTAGTTTGACCGATAAAGATCTTCGTAGAATATGTAGGATCCAATATGAGCATCCAGGTTCCGCTATTGGTTACTGACCGGAGATGTATCTCGGTCATGTCTACATAGTTCTCGAACCCATAGGGTCCGCACACTTAACGTTCTGTGACGATTTGTATTATGAGTTATGTGATTTGATGACCAAAGTTTGTTCGGAGTCCTGGATGAGATCGGGGACATGACGAGGAGTCTCGAAATGTTCGAGACATAAAGATCGATATATTGGAAGGCTATATTCGGACATCAGAAACGTTCTGAGTGATTCCGGTATTTTTCGGAGTACCGGAGAGTAACGGGAATTCATATTGGGCCTTAATGGGCCATACGGGAAAGGAGAGAAAGGCCTCAAGGGTGGCCGCCCCACTTCCCCATGGACTGGTCCGAATTGGACTAGGGAAAGGGGGTGCCCCCTTCCTTCCTTCTCCTTCTCCCTTCCCTTTTTCCTATTCCATGTAGGAGGTAGAATCCTACCAGGACTAGAGAGTCCTAGTAGGACTCCACACTTTGGGGCGCGACCTATGAGGGCCGGCCTCCTCCTCCCTCCATCCTTTATATACGTGGCCAGGGGCACCCCATAAACACACAAGTTGATAAGTGATCTCTCAGTCGTGCGTAGTGCCCCCCTCCATCATAATCCACCTCGGTCATATTGTAGCGGTGCTTAGGCGAAGCCCTGTTCCGGTAGCATCATCATCACCGTCATCACGCCGTCGTGCTGATGAAGCTCTCCCTCGACACTCTGCTGGATCGTGAGTTCGTGGGACGTCACTGAGCCGAACGTGTGCAGATCGCGGAGGTCCGTACTTTCGGTACTAGGGTCGGTCAATCGTGAAGACGTACGACTACATCAACCGCGTTGTCATAATGCTTCCGCTTACAGTCTACGAGGGTACGTAGACAATACTCTCCCCTCTCATTTCTATGCATCACCATGACCTTGTGTGTGCGTAGGAATTTTTTTGAAATTATAGCATTCCCCAACAGAAGACAGTGATGAGAATGCAATAGGGTGAACACAATGATATCTGAAGTGAGCAACAGAGATGATCGATGCAAAGGAATGAAACAACATGTGTTACTGATCGGACAAACTGTCAACAAAGAGCACAAAAGTAAACTACTGAATGAAATGTAGTAAAGTAGAACGAACCAGTGCTGCCCGATGGCGAGAGTTGATTTTGGTAGACCAATTCACCCTTCTACCAAAGGGCTACGTCTGGTTGGAGGGCCTATGACTTAACACGGAAGATAAACTCTCTTAACCCTATTCTCCTTCAACTAGAAGCTGATCAGACTTCAGTTGATTTAGCTCATTGTAGATACTTGTCGGTGATCTCCAAACCTTCGGTCGACCTTCGCGGACCACAATCACTCTTGGTTGCTGAAGATCTAGCTCGGTGAAGACAACAACTCTTCAACACTCGAGCGGAAACCTATCTGTCTAGAGAGTGTGCAGCTTTCAAGAGTAATAGGTACAAGAACTCTAACTCAGAACTACTGTGATGCTAAACCATTGTCTAAGATTGGGCTCTTGAATTTTTCTCTTGATGGATCTTAAACTCAAATCACTCGGAGAGGGGTTGCTCAAATCAATCTTCTCAGAAATCTCAAGTGAATCAGCCAACGGACATTGTTGGAGCGGGGTGGCTATTTATAGCCGTAGCCTTCCCTAATGGGAAATGACCAAATTGGACATCAAAGGCAGCCAATGGCCGAAAGACACGAGTCTAAAAGTCGGATTTTGAGCACAATGGTAACATTTCTTGTGAAGCAAGTAATGCTAACTCATCAGATCGAAAGATATCTCCTGCAGCACGAAGAACAAAATATGGGTGATAGTGAAGTTCTCTCCCTTTCATATGGGCTGGTTCCAAAGAAAGCTAGCTTTAAAAAGATGAAGCTGCTCATTGAATGCAGGACCATTTGTGCCATATTCAGTAGAGAACAGGGGAAATGGTTCCTGAGGATTTTTTAGATTTTCTTCATCGCTTATTTCCATGGACCGAGAATCATCAGGTGCTGGCATATTTTCATCAATGGGGTTGAGTGGAGCAAGGGTCCTTTTCATCTTCTGTGGAGCAGATGGCATTAAGCACTAGTCTAACCTTCATTTTCTTTCGCTGGAACTCCTTCAGCAGCTTTCTGACTAAAAGGCACTAGGGCCTTTTCTTTCCGTGCATTTTCAATAGAGGGAGGCACAACAACCTCTTTGGACACTTGGGTCACAATAGCATCTTTTCGGTTTCCTGGGGCATAACAGGCGGTACAACTTGTTCATGAGCCATGGGCTCTTCAGATTTCTTTTCTTCTTGTTCTGGCTACGAATCAGTAGAAGCAGGAGTAGGATCAACCTCCATCTAGGTAGGGGCACCATATGAGGTGATCGTGGCAGTATTTCCTCTGGAAGCATTTAGCTCCCCCTCAACCTTATCATTCTCCTCCTTGCTGGATCTGGAGGGCTCAACTTGCATTTCCCTCAGAGGCGATGAAACTGCCTTGTCAAACTCAATCTCTTCATCAATTTTCTCTTCTAGGGCTTGTTGCTCGGGCCGGGCATTTCCTTCATCAGGGTTGTTCAGAAAGCTGTCAACACCATCAGTCTCTTGAGTAATTGAGGTAGGAATGATAACCACCGCAGGCACAACTTGTTGCATGGGATCATCCTCGTGAGGAGGGGACGGTGGTATCTGTTGCAGAGGAGCAATTGAGTCAACAGGAGCATCAGTCGCAACATTTTGAATATGGCGATCTTTGATTGCCTTCGGTTTGCTGGCTCTTGCCTTTGCCTTCTGACGCTTTTCTTCTTTTATTCTTTGTTGAGCAAGAATTGTCCGACGGTCAATCTCATCATTCCTTCGGTCACACATCTGAGAAACTCCATTTTCAGCCGTGTATGCCAGTCAATTTTATCATTCCTCATCACACTGAGAGCTTTTGTGATTTCGACAATTTCCTTGTTCAACTCCTTCCTTTCAGATTCAGTGATGGCATCCCATCTCATTTGGTCGATGGTTTTCTTGTCCTCGACATCTTGATTTAGCCTCTTGGTAATTTTCTCCAGACCAGCAAAATGTCTTGTTACCAGCTTGGTAACATCTTCAGGAAGGCCGAAACTTCTCAAATCAAATGATTTTGCATCATAGGCAACACTTTCGATGACATCAATCTTGAGACCAAAGTCATATCTCTGTTCCTCTGTGGAAGCAGGAACACTGGTTTTAGCTTTCTTAATAGAAGCAACAACTTTCTCTTCGAGAAACAGCTTTCTCTTTGTAGATGGGGCGGTAGAACCCGAAGGTTTATCAGAGACCGGTGCAGGTGCAAGCCTTGGTGACATCCTCAGTGGGGGTGAAACTTTTGCTGGTGAGGAAGTTTGATATGGCTTGTTAAGAAGAGCTCGCTGATCATACATTGGTATTTCATCGAGAACATCTTCATCGGATGACTCATCGGACAAGGAAGAAGTTGCCTTCTAGGTTTTTCTAGCAATAGATTTGTTTCGGGAAGCTCGAGGGGAAATTGACTTCCTTGCCTTCCTTTCTTTTTGGGCAGAGGCACGTTCCTTTTTCTCTTGTACGTCTTGCTGGGTCGGCTCGATGTTTTTCTGTTCAATTTGATTCTTCTTCGCTGCTCTGGCTTCACGCTTGGACTTGGCTTTTGCTCTCTTTTCCACTTCTTTGGGAAAACCAGTAATTGTCTTCAGGAAGTCAGGATGAGCATCTTTAGTTGGAGTCAGCCTTACTTTTTGATCGTTCGGGTCGAGGAAATTTTCCACAATACAATCATTCCAAGGCGGAATGAATGAAAATAAGATTTGATATTTCCTTCAAACATTCTCATGGTTAAACCATTTCTTCGCCCAGTGGCGGCGAATCCTTTGTAGTCTGATGTTTCTCTTAGTAGTTGTTTCAACTCCAGGTGGAGTTTTATAGCTTTCGGGTCAGACATTTCTGTTGTTGTATTCCTCTCTCTGCCATGACCACCCTTCTTGGGACGTCCATCAGAAAATAGAGTCATTGCATTGGTGACGTGTTCATCCTCGGGCTGACTGTGAGCCGAGGGAATAGCATCTTCCTCTTCTTTGAATTCAGACTCAGACTTCTTATTCAGTATTTTGGGTGGCTTGGATTGTTTTCCTCCACCAATCAACCTCTGATGTTTAGACAAGGGAGGCAACTGTGGCATTTCACATCCAGAACCAGACTGCTCTTTTGAGCTTTGTGCCACGTACAACCTGAGAAAAATGAGTAGATACGAGGGGAAAACAAGATAGGGTCACAAACATGCACACAAGCAATTTTGACTGAAAACAAAAGGTTTTTTGGAAGCAGCAAGGGAATCCATGGCATACATATTTGGAAGACATCATCGACAGAATTGCAACATGCCAAGGCAGAGTAACAACTATCTAATCTTTCAAAATAGTACTCATGAACCCTAGATTCAAGATAGATAGTACAAGGGAAAAACTACAAACCGTACCAGTCAAGACTTAGAGAACCCTAAAGATCTACCGCAAGGAAATAAATCAAGAGAAATATGCGTTGGTAAGAACATCCCAAGAACAAAGGAGTAGAAGGGCTAGTTCCAGATCCAAACGCCCTAACTTGGCCGCAAGGATTGACTATGGCAATGCGGAGGAGAGCAAGAAAGTAAACTGTTGAATGAAATGCAGTAAAGTAGAATGAACGAGTGGTGCTCCATGGCGACAGTTGAATTTGGTAGACCAGTTCACCATTATGCCAAAGGGCTACGTTTGGTTGGAGGGGCTATGACTTCACACGGAAGATAAACTCTCTTCACCCTATTCTCCTTCAATTCAAAGCCGACCAGACTTCAGTTGATTTCACTCGTGGTAGATACTTGTCGACGGTCCCCAAACCTTCGGTCGACCTTCGCGAATGACAATTACTCTTGGTTGCTGAAGATCTAGCTCGGTGAAGACAACAACTCTTCAACACTCGAGCGGAAACCTATCCGTTTAGAGAGTGTGCAGCTCTCAAGAGTAATAGGTACAAGAACTCTAACTCAAAACTACTGTGATGCTAAACCACTATCTAAGTTTGGGCTCTTGATTTTCTCTGTTGGTGGATCTTAAACTCAAATCACTCGGAGAGGCGTTGTGATACATCTGCAACGTATCTATAATTTTTGACTATTCCATGCTATTATATTATCTATTTTGGATGTTTTATATGCATTAATATGCTATTTTATATGATTTTTGGGACTAACCTATTAACCTAGAGCCCAGTGTCAGTTTCTGTTTTTTCCTTGTTTTAGAGTTTCACAGAAAAGGAATACCAAACGGAGTCCAAACGAAATAAAACTTTCGCGTTGATTTTTCTTGGACCAGAAGACACCCAGGAGATTTCGAGTTCAAGTCAGAAGAGCCACGAGGCGGCCACAAGGGTGGAGGGCGCGCCCAGCGGGAAGGGCGCGCCCCCGAACCTTGTGGGCCCCTCGGTGACCCCCTAACCTAGATCTTCCTCGTATATATACTCATATACCCTGAAAACTTCTAAGGGAGCCACGAAACCACTTTTCCACCGCCGCTATCTTCTGTACCTGTGAGATCCCATCTAGGGACCTTTACCGGCATCCTGTCGGAGGGGGATTCAATCACGGAGGGCTTATACATCAACACTATTGCCTCTCCGATGAAGTGTGAGTAGCTTACCACAGACCTACGGGTCCATAGCTAGTAGCTAGATGGCTTCTTCTCTCTCTTTGATTCACTAGAGGCTTCTCACAAGAAAGTAAATATTATGGTTTATTTTCCATCTAGTCAATCAAAGAGGGAGAAGAAGCCATCTAGCTACTATCTATGGACCCGTAGGTCTGTGGTAAACTACTCACGCTTCATCGGAGAGGCAATGGTGTTGATGTAGAAGCCCTCCATGGTCGAATCCCCGTCCAATAAGGTGCTGGAAAAGGTCCCTAGATGGGATCTCACGGGTACAGAAGGTTGCGATGGTGGAAAAGTGGTTTTGTGGCTCCCCGGGAAGTTTTCAGGGTATATGAGTACATATATACGAGAAAGATCTAGGTCAGGGGGTCACCGAGGGGCAAACAAGGTCGGGGGTGCGCCTTACCCCCCTGGGCGCGCCCTCCACCCTTGTGGCCGCCTCCTGGCTCTTCTGACTTGCACTCCAAGTCTCTTGGGTGTCTACTGGTCCAAGAAAAATCATCGCGAAAGTTTTATTCCGTTTGGACTCCATTTGGTATTCCCTTTCTACGAAACTCTAAAACAAGGAAAAAACAAAATCTGGCACTAGGCTCTAGGTTAATAGGTTAGTCCCAAAAAATCATATAAAATAGCATATTAATGCATATAAAACATCCAAACAGATAATGTAATAGCATGTAACAATCAAAAATTATAGATACGTTGGAGACGTATCAAGCATCCCTAAGCTTAATTCCTGCTCGTCCTCGAGTAGGTAAATGATAAAAACAGAATTTTTGATGTGGAATGCTACCTAACATATTTATCCATCGAATTCTCTTTATTGTGGCATGAATGTTCAGATCCATAAGATTCAAAACAAATTTAATATTGAAATAAAAACAATAATACTTCAAGCATACTAACAAAATAATTATGTCTTCTCAAAATAACATGGCCAAAGAAAGCTTCTCCCTACAAAATCATATAGTCTGGCTATGCTCCATCTTCATCACACAAAATATTCAAATCATGCACAACCCCGATGAGAAGCCAAGCAGTTGTTTCATACTTTTGACGTTCTCATTCTTTTTCTACTTTAACACAATACATGAGCATGAGCCATGGATATAGCACTATAGGTGGAATAGATGGTTGCTGTGGAGAAGACAAAAACAAGGATATAGTCTCACATCAACTAGGCGTATCAACGGGCTATGGAGATGCACATTAATAGATATCCATGTGAGTGAGTAGAGACTGCCATGCAACGGATGCACTAGAGCTATAAGTTTATGAAAGCTCAGAAAGAAAACTAAGTGGGTGTGCATCCAACTCGCTTGCTCACGAAGACCTAGGGCATTTTGAGGAAGCCCATCATTGGAATATACAAGCCAAGTTCTATAATGAAAAATTCCCACTAGTATATGAAAGTGATATCATAGGAGACTCTCTATCATGAAGATCATGGTGCTAGTTTGAAGCATAAGTGTGGCAAAAGGATAGTAACATTGTCCCTTCTCTCTTTTCTCTCATTTTTTGTTGGGCCTTCTCTCATTTTTTGGCCTCTTTTATTTTTTAATTTTTCATCCGGAGTCTCATCCCAACTTGTGGGGGAATCATAGTGTCCATCATCCTTTCCTCACTTGGTACAATGCTCTAATAATGTAGATCATCACACTTTTATTTACTTACAACTCAAAAATTACAACTCGATACTTAGAAAAAAATATGACTCTATGTGAATGCCTCCGGCAGTGTACCAGGATGTGCAATGAATCAAGAGTGACATGTATGAAAGAATTATGAACGGTGGCTTTGCCACAAATACAATGTCGACTACATGATCATGCACAGCAAAATGACAATGATGGAGCATGTCATAGTAAATGGAACGGTGGAAACTTGGATGGCAATGTATCTCGGAATGGCTATGGAAATGCCATAATAGGTAGGTATGGTGGCTGTTTTGAGGAAGGAAATGTGGTGGGTCTATGGTACCGATGAAGGTTGCGTGCTACTAGAGAGGCTAGCAATGGTGGAAAGGTAAGCGTGCGTATAATCCATGGACTCAACATTAGTAATAAAGAACTCATATACTTATAGAAAAAATCTGTTAGTTATCGAAACAAAGTACTACGCGCATACTCCTA
This sequence comes from Triticum dicoccoides, assembly GCF_002162155.2. Classification (NCBI taxonomy): domain Eukaryota; kingdom Viridiplantae; phylum Streptophyta; class Magnoliopsida; order Poales; family Poaceae; genus Triticum; species Triticum dicoccoides. The sequence goes on along the minus strand of NC_041392.1, from coordinate 583,965,249 downwards.
GGGAGGTAGATTGGTAGGAAAAGACCATCGCTCGTCCCCGACCGCCACTCATAAGGAAGACAATCAATAAATAAATCTTGCTCCGACTTCATCACATAATGGTTCACCATACGTGCATGCTACGGGACTCACAAACTTCAACACAAGTATTTCTCAAATTCACAACTACTTACTAGCATGACTCTAATATCACCATCTTCATATCTCAAAACAATCATAAGGAATCAAACTTCTCATAGTATTCAATGCACTCTATATGAAAGTTTTTATTATATCCCTCTTGGATGCCTATCATATTAGGACTAATTTTATAACCAAAACAAATTACCATGATGTTCTAAAGACTCCCAAAATAATATAAGTGAAGTACGAGAGTTCATCAATTTCTATAAAATAAAACCACCATTGTGCTCTAAAAAGATATAAATGAAGCACTAGAGCAATTTTGCCTAGCTCAAAAGATATAAGTGAAGCACATAGAGTATTCTAATAAATCACGATTCATGTGAAAAGGTGTGTACAGCAAGGATGATTGTGACAAACTAAAAGGTAAAGACTCAAGTCATACAAGACGCTCAAAGCAAAACACATATCATGTGGTGAATAAAAATATAGCCTCAAGTAAATTTACTGATAGACGAAGATGAAAGAGGGAATGCCTTCCCGGGGCATACCCAACCTTAGGCTCTTTGGCCTCCTTAAATATTACCTTGGGGTGCCTTGGGCATCCCCAAGCTTAGGCTCTTGCCACTCCTTATTCCATAGTCCATCAGTTCCTTATCCAAAACTTGAAAACTTTACAACACAAAACTTCAACAGAAAATCTCGTAAGCTCTGTTAGTATAAGAAAATAAATTACTACTTTTGTTACTGTTGTGAACTTATTCTTTATTTATATTGGTGTAATATCTACTGTATTCCAATTTTTCTATGGTTCATACCCCCCGATACTAGCCATAGATGCATCAAAATAAGCAAACAACACGCGAAAAATAGAATCTGTCAAAAACAGAACAGTTTATAGCAATCTAGATATTTCAAATACTTCTGTAATTACCAAAATCCTGAGAAATTAGGAAGTCCTTGACAATTTGTTTATTAATCCTTTGCAAAACGAATCAGTATTTTATTGCGCTTCTGTTAAAAATTAAAACTAATCTCCTGAGCGCAAAACTTTCTATTTTCAGCAGGATCAAATCAACTATCACTATAAGCTATCCCAATGGTCTTACTTGGCACAAACACTAATTAAAACATAAAAACACATCTAACCAGATGCTAGATGAAATATTTATTGTAGAACAGAAACTAAAAGCAAAAACAAAAATAAAATTGGCTTGCCTCCCAACAAGCGCTATTGTTTAACGCCCCTAGCTAGGCATAAAACATGAATTGATCTAAGTCTAATCGTAATAATGATAAGGCAAGTCTCTAAAACTTATCTCATACACTCTTTCTTCAGCAGAAAGTTTTCTTTGAGGTAAGCAAAAGTAATCAAAAGGGATAAATTTAATGGGATAAGAATCCCCAAGATCGATCTTGGGAGGAATTGGTTCCCACTTCGGCCCTTCATATTGTATGACCAACTCATCATTATAACCATTCTTTTGGCAAATAGTCAGGAGCTTGTGTCCAAGAGAGAAACCCAATATGTTGTTTTGAATAGCAAAATCATCATTAAGCTCAAAAATCTTATTGACTAAAAAATTGGTAGGAACCCTCTTTCTTAAATTTTTGTTATAAGCAACATGATCTAAAGACCGTAAATGCATTATATCCTCTTGATTAAAGAGAATTCCCCCTATGGGAGGGTGACTGATAACCCACAAGTATAGGGGATCGCAACAGTTCTTGATAAGTAAGAGTGTCGAACCCAACGAGGAGCTAAAGGTAGAACAAATATTCCCTCAAGTTCTATCGACCACTGATACAACTCTACGCACGCTTGACGTTCGCTTTACCTAGAATAAGTATGAAACTGGAAGTACTTTGTAGGTGTTGTTGGATAGGTTTTCAAGATAATAAAGATAACGTAAATAAAAAGTAGGGGCTGTTTAGATAAAGACACAACTAAATTAGTTTTAGTAGAGAGCTTGTTGTTACGAGAAAGTTATTTGTCCCTAGGCAATCGATAACTAGAACAGTAATCATTATTGCAATTTTATATGAGGGAGAGGCATAAGCTAACATACTTTCTCTACTTGGATCATATGCACTTATGATTGGAACTCTAGCAAGCATCAGCAACTACTAAATATCATTAAGGTAAAACCCAACCATAGCATTAAAGCATCAAGTCCTCTTTATCCCATACGCAACAACCCCCTTACTCGGGTTTGTGTTTCAGTCACTCACGCAACCCACTATAAGTGAATCATGAACATATTGCAACACCCTACAGCGGGGATCCCTCACGCTTGCACTGTCGGCATTCTGGGAACGGAGGTCCCCAGACTTTCCTTCCCGCGGCCCATGGCGTGGCTGAGCCAGCAGGCCGTACGACCCATCTTCACCAACAAAGCACCCAAGACCCTCGCGAGGGGCCAGGCCTCGTGAGGCGGACGACGCAAGACCTCCTCTAGAGTGGCCTTGCTAGGCAGGCTCATCAGGAGCAGGGATATCAAGGCGAGGTGAACCTCACGAAGCTCTCGTGACGTGAGCCGTGACGATCGAAACCAGGCGGGCGCCAGCGCGCGCAACGTCCTTATTTCCTCTTTGGTGCAAAGGGGGCAAGCGTAGCCGCGGAGTACCGAGGCCTCAGGCAAAGGTTGCCATTTAGGTGCAACAAGACCAAGACCATGGACTGTAAGACGGAGGTCATCGTGGAGCCCAAAACACCGTCACCACCAGAACTTTGTGCAAGCGAAGACTACTTTTGTCAGGATAGCTTGTACTAGATGTCACCCTTCAAATTAGCCTGCCATTGTTGGCTCCCTTCCCGCTCGATATTTGGGAAGAGGGCCAGGGCCTCTATAAATAGGACTAGCCACCACTTTAGAGAGGGAGAGAGACCACCCCCCCACACACACAAGCTCACCGAGCTCAAGAACGCCTCAACCTCAGGAGGCCGGTCTTCCCTTGTATGGTTCATCATCAGCCCAAGAGGCAATCCACCACCACTGCACTGTAGTAGGGTATTACACCACAACGGTGGCCCGAACCAGTATAAAACCCGTGTCCTTCTGTGTTGTGAGTTCATCGCGTTTGTTTGCAAGATCTTAGCGAGCTAGAGCATAGATCGGTTGGAGGGAAAGACTTCACGCGGACCCCAGTGTTCAAACCTTAAGGGTTTACCGGAACCCCACATGCCGACATTTGACGCGATAGGTAGGGGTGCGCCGTAGCTTCCCTTCCATCAGTTCGTCGCTCCGTCGTCTCCATGTCGAACGCTCGCCACACTCGAGCTGAGCGTCGGGCCGCCCTCGCCGCCCGTGTCACTTAGACGGCTCCCGTCGGCGGGCCGCCTCGTCGTTCTCAGTCCCCCACCGCCAACGCTGCCACCGGCCTGGTGGGAAACGAGCAGCAGGCGTCCTCGCAACATCCTTCGGTGTGGCAGGACGGCCGCATCGCTACTCCATCACTCACCCTTGCTGGCTCTTCGTCTCACGCGCACCGCGCTCCCATGGAGTCACGGGCCGCGCTCATCGCGGTGAACGAGCTCCTGCATTACCGCCCCGTCGACGACGTCTATGAGGAGTGGCTCGACCGTGTCGACGAGCTCGTACGTGCCGCAGGGGGCTCTCTGGCGCCATCCCACTCTCTGCCTCCCCCTCAGCAGACCGCGGGCGACGGGGCTCATGGCGTGCCTCCACCGCCTCGACCCCAAGACGGCGCCTTGGCGCCGAAGCGCGCGCCTCCGCGGCATGATCCGCCGCGCCCGGCGCCCGTGCGTGAAGAAAGGAGCTGCTAAGAAATCCCGCGGCCACGAGAAGCTACACCAGCACTCCTCGCGCCACCTCATCAAGACCGCGTGCCGCCTACAGTGGCACAGTGCGGACCTCGCCAAGACCAAGCTCCGCCTCCGAAGCGGGGCCCTGCAACCACGGCAAGCTGCCGCACGTTCACCCCTGAGCTGTGTAGCGTTGCCTGGCCAGGCAAGTTCAATCCAGATCTGCCCCCTCGGTATGATGGCAGCGCCGACCCCGCGGAGTTCCTGCAGCTCTATGAGTTGAGCATCGAAGCGGCCAGCGGCGATGAAAAAGTCATGGCGAACTGGTTTCCCATGGCTCTCAAGGATGGGGCCCGCTCCTGGCTCCTGAACCTGCATCACGGCTCGATCTCCTCCTGGGACGAGATGCGTGACCGCTTCGTCGCCAACTTCCAGGGCACTCGTGACCGCCCACCGGTCGCGGGCGACCTACGCCGCATCAAGCAACAGCCAGGAGAGACCCTCCAGAAGTACATCCAGCGCTTCAACAGCACCCGCCTCAAGATCCCCAAGGTCACGGACGAGGCCATCATTTCCGCGTTTTACGATGGCGTTTGCAACGTCAAGATGAAGGAAGAGCTGGCTATCCATGAGGAGCTTTACACATCTCAGGAGCTGTTCAACCTGGCGACCAGGTGCGCAAGAGCTGAGGAGGGGCGCCTCTCTCTCCTTGAGCTTCCAGCTGCAGGAGTGGAGGAAAAGAAGGCCAAGGCCAAGGCCAAGGACGTGAAGCGCAAAGAGGCAGTAGTGCTTGCAGCAGAGCCCGACACCAAGCGAGGCAGAGATCAGCCCGAGTCATCCAAGAAAGGCCACCCATTCTCTGCCTTCAACAAACTGAACACCCACAACACCAGCGACTATCAAGAGCTCAGAGCCATTCGGGAAGGACGCTTCGGCCGACGCCCCGAGCGCAATGACCGGGGCTACGGCCGCGGAGGAGGACGTGGAGGCGGACGCTGGGACGACCGTGGCCCGCGCCAGGAGTGGCGTGACCGGCCTCGTGAGGACCGCTGGCAGGACCAATCTCGCGAGGGTGCCTGGAGGGAACCGCATCATGAGGATCGCCCCCAGGGCAACGCTGGTCTTCCCCCGTTGCCGCCGCCAAGGAGGAACGACCACCACCACCAGGACGAGGGGGCTGGGGGCCTCCAGGAGCCGCGCGCGGTCACTTGCCTCTTGGGCGGTGCTCATGCCCCAGCCTCTCAACGCATCTTCTAGTAGTTCGCTCGCGAGGTGAACGCGGCGCTCCCTAAGCTCGAGGCCACGTGCTCGCTCCGGTGGTCCCAATGCACCATCACCTTCAGCTCGGCCGACCAGTTCAAGTGCGCAGCCACCGCTGGCACACTCCCTATGATGAGCTCCCTAGTCATCAGCAATGTGCAAGTCACCAAGACTCTCATCGACGGCGACGCAGGGCTCAACGTCCTATCCGACGACACGTTCGACAACCTCCAAGTGCCCTATGAGCAGCTCCAGCCAACCAAGCCTTTCTCAGTAGTGACTGGCGGTTCCACCACAACAATAGGGCAAGTCCGCCTGCCTGTCACCTTCGGGAAGCCCAAGAATTACCGCACCAAGCTCATCGAATTTGACGTCACGCACATCCGCCTGCCGTACAATGCCATCCTCGGGTATCCAGCCCTGGCCAAGTTCATGGCAGTCACTCACCACGGCTACAACGTTCTCAAGATGTCAGGAAGCGGGGGGATCATCACGGTCCCATGTGAAGAAAGGAATGCGGTGTGCTCCCTTGAGCGCGCCTTCCAAGCCGCGGCAATCAACAACCCTGACAGCAGAAGTGAAGGCCCTCAGGAGACCATCCCCAAAAAGAAGCTACCACGCCATGCAGGACCCTAAGAAGATGGCGTCGTATCAGGAGCCGTGTCGGGATCAGCGCCCGCTCTAGGGGCGCCTCCCTCCACCGCATAGGAAATCGCGCCTGGCGCCGTCCTCGGGCAAGGCTCGGGGGCTCTATTCCGGAGGGCCTCAGACCTTGCCAATCTCACGAGGGAGGCACTTGGGCACCACTTGGAAGCGTGCTTCACGGCACATGTTCCTCAGGAGAGCATGGGCAAGGAATGCCCACCACCCAGGAGTTCATCACCAAGACCACCCAAGAGCTACAAGATGCAAGAGCCATGCGTGGCAACAGCCGCTCACAGAGTGTGGCTCACCACCCAGGCGAGGGTACTGAGCTGCGTGCCTGCGTCGACATCCCAGGGCTCAACAGGGCCGCCTCTCAGGAACGCTTCCGGCCATCACGCGTGGGGCCTCTATGAGGGTCCACCACACAGCTTCGTTCGCATGCTCTTCGGCTTGCCGAGCGTGGCGTCGGTCCATCAGCGTAGTGTGCGGCAAGTCCTGGCGGCTCAGGAGGCCAGGTCCCACGCCGTTCTGGAGGAGATGGCGACGGTCTTTAGGAAACCTCTTGAGCTCCCAGAGCCTCCCGAGGCTCACGGTCCCGTTGGCTCATGAGGAGTCATTCCTTCAACGCGTGGCTTCAGCTGCACTAGCTCTACTTCGTCTATAGACTCAGGTGACATCTTCCAAGTTCATTTAAGCTGGGAGCGCCCCTCCAGCTGCACTATTCCCAGGCCACGTGGGTCCGTCCCTGTGGCATGTATCCCTTTTGCTTATGTTTCTAGCTTACCTCGTTGTGGGCGCCCCTCTGGCTGCATCATCCCCACACCGCTCGGGCCAGACCCAGTGGCATGTACCTTCCTGCATTTATCCCAGACAATATGCTATTCATGCTTAACCTGCCAACTGCTATCACCAGCTCGATCATCACCTCCCTCGGGGCCCCTACATAGGCACGGCGCTGGTGCATGGGTCCGTCCCTGCCACAACGGACAAATCTGAGTGGTCGAGCTCTGGCTCGCGGCACGCGCCATGCATGTCACCTCGCCAGGCCCTCAGTGCCTTCACTTCATCCGGACCAACCGGTGGCAGGCAGGCGGCAGTAATGGCAAACAATGCTTCTTTTTATGCCTGTTCACAGGAACCCCGCGGGAAGGATAGCGGGCGGCACCGCGAGTCTCCTTTTCTCTCGTGTGACTCGCTTGCGCGTTAAAAGGGGGGGCTCCTCAGCATCGCGACTCAGGAGCTCTTACTGGCTCTCCAGCCCTCACCTCCTGGCCTTGACCACGGCATCGTGACCTGGCATACCAGCGGCGGCTGAGCTCGCTCGAGGGCCGGGACCTGAGGACGTAGAGCATTAAGAAGAGCTCGGGAGAAGGAAAACTCGTACGGGCCGGCCTAGCTATGTCGCGTAAGTTGGCACGCAGCCCTAGCGCAACATCAGGAATCACCGCGAAGTCACCAAGATAAGTCTCTCCCTTGGATTGGCTAAATATTTGGGCCTAATAGTCGCTCACACCATGCCGCAACCTTGTTGCGGCCAAGTCATCTTCCTTTCTTTCCTTTCCATGGCCGCTTGGGCGCTAAGGGGGGCCTCCTGAGCATTGCGCCTCAGGGGCTCTTACTGGACCTCGGGTCGCGCACCTCCTGGCATTGACCACGGCATCATGACCTGGCATACCAGCGACGGCTGTAGCCACCTTGGGACCGGGACCCGTCAGCGTAGAGAAACAAGCTATCACGAGGAAAGAAAGGGGAGGCCGAGCCTTAACGGGAAAATAAGGAAAATAGGTACAAAGGCATTGCAGATCCTTGCATGCCCCCACGGGGTGATTCATGATTCTTCGCAGGACACAAGAGCTGATGCTAAGGGGGATCCTATCTACATCCTCCCATGGCGGACGCCATCATCAACAGTGGGCCACGGGAGGCCGGCGCCAACCCCATCCAGATCACCGGCGGCGGTGGCCGGACGCTGCAACCTTGTCCGGGGCACGGCAAGAGCTCGAGGGGACGTAGCTGTCGTCGCTCGTCTCCGGAGACTCGTAGAGCTCAAAAGAGCTGCTGGACTCCCAAGGGTTGCTGATGTTGGAGTAGTCGCGAGCGGAGCGCGCATCAGCCTCGCGCTCCTCTCCAGAGCAGCACTCCAGGCGGCGGCCCTCGGTGTCGAAGACCTTGAAGAGAAGTGTGGAGGCGCGGTCGTACTCGAAGTGGATCGCGAGGGCACCCCTCGTGCGACAGATCCGTGCGATCTCGCCCCAGCCACGAGTCATGAAGATTTTGCCAATGGGGACAACTTCGATCTTCGCTCTGATCGCCAGAGTGCCACAATCGGCATGCTGCAGCCAGAACTCGAGAGGCCCCCTCAGCGGCATCACGGCGGAGAAGAACCGTGGGAAGCGGATCCAGGAGTTCGGAGGCGTCGGCGCCCACAGCACCAGCTCGCGTGAGGAGTACGCGGCGTGGACGACCTGCGTCACTGTGGCGCGGTGACCCCAGATGCTGTGTGGGTGACGCTGCTCGCCACTTCGTCCTCCCGAGCCTACGTCTTGGGCGTACAGGGGTAGTGGGTACCCCTGTGGAGGCCGCTCGCACAAAGGCCTCGCCACCACCTGCATCGCCGCTTCATAACGGCGATGGATTGACCTCTTCTTCGGCGGGAGTGGCTCCGGGGCATCCCGGGGGGCTTTCCCCTTCTCCTCGGCGGAGAACCTTCTGATGGGCACCGTGGGAGCAAGCAGTGGAGCAAGAAGGAGAAAGCAAGCAAGGAAGAGATGGGCAACGGGGGCTCCGCCCCCCTCCCCATTTGTAGCTAGAGAAGGCCAACTAGCGTCTCCCATGATCGCAAGTAATGATGGTTTCCCCTTGCATGTCGCAAGGACTTTTCAAGTCGTGCAGTCGCCGAGGAAGCGTGGGGAAGCGGAGACGCCCACGTCCAATCAACCGCCATGCATCAACCAAGGCCGCAGGCTTTTGGGGCCCATGGTGCTCCAAACTTGACCCTTCGCTTTGCCACGAAGCCAAGCCCGAGCGCACCTTGGGCCCGGGGGCTACTGTCGGTGTTCTGGGAACGGGGGTCCCCAGACTTGCCTGCCTGCGGCTCGCGGCGTGGCTGAGCCAGCAGGCCGTACGACCCATCTTCACCAACAAAGCACCCAATGAGGGGCCAGGCCTCACGACACGGACAATGCAGAACCTCCTATGGAGTGGCCTAGCTAGGCAGGATCACGACGAGCAGAGATATCAAGGCGAGGTGAACCTCACGAAATCTCGTGACGTGAGCCGTGACGATCGAAACCAGGCGGGCGCCAGCGTGCGCAACGTCCTTATTTCCTCTTTGGTGCAAAGGGGGAAAGCGCAGCCGTGGAGTACCGAGGCATCAGGCAAAGGTTGCCATTTAGGTGCAACAAGAACAAGACCATGGACTGCAAGACGGAGGTCATCATGGAGCCCAGAACAGCGTCACCACCAGAACTTTGTGCACACGAAGACTAGTTTTGTCAGGATAGCTTGTACTAGGTGCCCCCCTTCAAATTAGCCCGCCATTTTTGGCTCCCTTCCCGCTCGATATTTGGGAAGAGGACCAGGGCCTCTATAAATAGGACTAGCCACCACTTTAGAGAGGGAGAGAGACCACCCCCACACACAAGCTCACCGAGCTCAAGAACGCCTCAACCTCAGGAGGCCGTTCTTCCCTTGTATGGTTCATCATCAGCCCAAGAGGCAATCCACCACCACCACACTGGAGTAGGGTATTACACCACAACAGTGGCCCGAACCAGTATAAACCCCGTGTCCTTTTGTGTTGTGAGTTCGTCACATTTGTCCGCAAGATCTTAGCGAGCTAGAGCGTAGATCGATTGGAGGGAAAGACTTCACGCGCACCCCAGTGTTCGAACCTTAAGGGTTTGCTGGAACCCCACATCCCGACATGCGCGACATGGAGATCACCATAGGACAACACCAATAATAAAACATGCAACTCAAACCAATCTTGATCATCAAATAGCCCATAAGACAAAACAGATCTACTCAAACATCATAGGATAGCCATACATCATTGGAAAATAATATATAGCGTTGAGCACCATGTTTAAGTAGAGATTACAGCGGGTAAGAGAGAGGTTACACCGCTGCATAGAGGGGGGAAGAGTTGGTGATGATGGCGGTCAAGTTGTTGGTGAAGATTGCGGTGAGGATGATGGCCACGGCAGCGTTCCGGTGCCACCGGAAGAGAAGGGGAGATTGGGCCCCTTAGTCTTCTTCTTCCTTGACCTCCTCCCTAGATGGGAGAAGGGTTTCCCCTCTGGTCCTTGGCCTCCATGGCGTGGGAGGGGCGAGAGCCCCTCCGAGATTGGATCGGTCTCTCTGTCTCTCTCTGTTTTTGCGTTCCCAGATTCTACCCTTTCACCGTTTCTTATATTCCCGGAGATCCGTAACTCCGATTGGGCTGAAATTTTAACACGATCTCTATTTGGATATTAGCTTTCTTGCGGGAAAAGAAGGGCATCAACTGCCATACGGTGTGGCCACGAGGGTCAGGGGCGCTCCCTCGTGCCTCGTGGCCCCCTCAGGCATCGTCTCGCGTGGATTTTTCTTCCCAAAAATCATATATATTCCAAAAACAATCTCTATCAGTTTTTATCCCGTTTGGACTCTCTTTGATATGGATATTCCGCGAAACAAAAAACATGCAACAAACTGGAACTGGCACTGGGCACTGGATCAATATGTTAGTCCCAAAAATAGTATAAAAAGTTGCCAAAAGTATATGAAAATTGTAGAATATTGGCATGGAACAATAAAAAATTATAGATACGACGGAGACGTATCAGCATCCCCAAGCTTAATTCCTACTCGTCCTCGAGTAGGTAAATGATAAAAAAGATAATTTTTGATGTGGAATGCTACCTAGCATAATCTTGATCACATATCTAATCATGGCATGAATATTAAGATACGAGTGATTCAAAGCAATAGTCTATAATTTGATATAAAAACAATAATACTTCAATCCTACTAATAAAGCAATCATGTATTTTCAAAATAACATGGCCAAAGAAAGTTATCCCTACAAAATCATATAGTCTGTCTATGCTCCATCTTCACCACACAAAATATTCAAATCATGCACAACCCCGATGACGAGCCAAGCAATTGTTTCATACTTTTGATGTTCTCAAACTTTTTCAACTTTCACGCAATACATGAGCATGAGCCATGGATATAGCATTATAGGTGGAATAGAATATGATGGTGGAGGTTGTGGAGAAGACAAAAAAGGAGAAGATAGTCTCAAATCAACTAGGCGTATCAATGGGCTATGGAGATGCCCATCAATAGATATCAATGTGAGTGAGTAGGGATTGCCATGCAACGGATGCACTAGAGCTATAAGTGTATGAAAGCTCAAACTGAAACTAAGTGGGTGTGCATCCAACTTGCTTGCTCATGAAGACCTCGGGAGTTTGAGGAAGCCTATCATCGGAGTATACAAGCCAAGTTCTATAATGAAAATTCCCACTAGTATATGAAAGTGATAACTCAAGAGACTGTCTATATGAAGTACATGGTGCTATTCTGAAGCACAAGTGTGGTAAAAGGATAGTAACATTGCCCCTTCTCTCTTTTTCTCTCATTTTTTGTGTTTTTTTGTGGGCTTATTTGGCCTCTTTTTTTGGGGCTTCTTTGGCCTCTTTTTTTTGTAAAGTCCAGAGACTCATCCCAACTTGTGAGGGAATCATATCTTCCATCATCCTTTCCTCACATGGGACAATGCTCTAATAATGATGATCATCACACTTCTATTTACTTACAACTCAATATTACAACTCGATACTAGAACAAAATATGACTCTATATGAATGCCTCCGGCGGTGTACCGGGATGTGCAATGATCTAGCATAGCAATGATGTCAAAAAACGGATAAGCCATGAAAATATCATGCTAGCTATCTTACGATCATGCAAAGCAATATGACAACAATTGCTCAAGTCATGTATATGATGATGATGGAAGTTGCACGGAAATATATCTCAGAATGGCTATGGAAATGCCATAATAGGTAGGTATGGTGGCTGTTTTGAGGAAGGTATATGGTGGGTTTATGGTACCGGCGAAAGTTATGCGGTACTAGAGAGGCTAGCAATGGTGGAAGGGTGAGAGTGCGTATAATCCATGGACTCAATATTGGTCATAAAGAACTCACATACTTATTGCAAAAATCTATTAGTCGTCGAAACAAAGTACTACATGCATGCTCCTAGGGGGATAGATTGGTAGGAAAAGACCATCGCTCGTCCCCGACCGCCACTCATAAGGAAGACAATCAATAAATAAATCATGCTCCGACTTCATCACATAACGGTTCACCATACGTGCATGCTACGGGAATCACAAACTTCAACACAAGTATTTCTACAATACACAACTACCCACTAGTATGACTCTAATATTACCATCTTTATATCGCAAAACTATTGCAAGGAATCAAACATATCATATTCAGTGATCTACAAGTTTTATGTAGGATTTTATGACTAACCATGTGAATGACCAGTTCCTGTCATCTCTCTAAATAGATATAAGTGAAGCAAGAAAGTTCAATTCTTTCTACAAAAGATATGCCCACGCTCTAACAAATATAAGTGAAGCAAAAGAGCATTCTACAAATGGCGGTTTTCTATGTAAAGAGAAACATGCAATGCAAACTTCAAATGATATAAGTGAAGCACATGAAGCATTCTATAAAGCCATACTCAAAAGATATAAGTGAAGTGCATAGAGAATTCTATAAATCAGCCAAGGACTATCTCATACCACCATGGTGCATAAAAGAAAAATGAAAACCAAATGCAAAAGACGCTCCAAGATTGCACATATCGCATGAACGACACGAATCCGAAAACATACCGATACTTGTTGAAGAAAGAGGGGATGCCTTCCGGGGCATCCCCAAGCTTAGATGCTTGAGCATCCTTGAATATTTACTTGGGGTGCCTCGGGCATCCCCAAGCTTGAGCTCTTGCCTCTCTTCCTTCTTCTCACATTGAGACCTTCTCGATCATCGAACACTTCATCCACACAAAACTTCAACAGAAAACTTGGTAAGATCCGTTAGGATAATAAAGCAAATCACTACTCTAAGTACTATTGCAAACCAATTCATATTTTGTTTTTTCATTGTGTATATAGTAATATAACTTTTTCATGGATTAATCCACTGATATAAATCGACAGTTTCATCAAAACAAGCAAACTATGCATCAAAAACAGAATCTGTCTAAAACAGAACAGTCTGTAACAATCTGAACATTCACCATACTTCTGATACCTGAACAATTCTACCAAAATTATGAAAAATAAAAAATTTGTATAGGAATACAGTGCAAAAAGAATCATTACCGTTTGACGTTCCAACTAAAAATGTAAAATCGCGCACTACAGCCAAAGTTTCTGTCCTGCACCGTACAAACCATCAAGCAAATGTAAACATCCTAAAGGCAAACCTTTGGCACATTATTTTTATAATACAATGGGATTGTACAAGGGGATAATTATTTTTGTTGAAAATTTTCTGTAATCAAGATTCACAAAGTTGCCGTGAGCATGAACAAAGTTCAAGGAGCTCTCCCACTTCAACAATGCTTGTCTTTCTCACTTTCACTTTCCTTTTTGAAAAAGTTTTGGGTTCCCCACTTTATTTTTGTTGTTTTAAAACTATATGAAAGCACTCAACAGAAATAAATGACTCTCTAAAACTTCCGGGTTGTCTCCTTGGCAGCGGTTTCTTTGAAGCCATTAAGCTAGGCATATAGTGCTCAAGTAATGAATCCACCCGGATCCCAAGGTATATCAAAGCCAATTTTAATTAACAATGATTTGTAATTTAGTAGTGAGCACAAAGCAACATATATCATGTAACAACAAAGTCTAACTCTATTCCTATGCATCGGCATGTCATAAAAGAACAATTCATGCACACATAGTAAAGGCCAATGCATAGTATAAACAGTTTCTTGCAATTTTATCGTGTTGGAAACATAGAGAGGTGAAGATATAGTTCCTCTCTCATAATAATTGCAAGTAGGAGCAGCAAGCACATGCATATTATATTCATCAAAATCATCATGTGCAACGGTTTAAGGCAACCCATCAATATAATCCTTAATAAGCACAAACTTCTCTGATATAGTGTAGTTTGGAGAATTCAAAAAGATAATAGGGCTATCATGTGTGGGTGCAATAGCAACAATTTCATGTTTAACATAAGGAACTATAGCAAGTTCATCTCCATAAGCATAATTCATATTGGCATCTTGGCCATAAGCATAGCAAGCATCATCAAAAAGGGATATTTCAAAAGAATCAACGGGATCATAGCAATTATCATAGCATTCATCCTTCGGTAAGCATGAAGGGGAATTAAACAATGTATGAGTTGAAGAGTTACTCTCATTAGAAGGTGGGCACGGGTAATCAATCTGCTCTTCCTCCTTTTGTTCTTCGCTCTCCTCCTCATCTTTTTCATCCAATGAGCTCACAGTTTCATCAACTTCTTCTTCTATAGATTCCTGCAAAATATTAGTCTCTTCTAGGACAGTGGAGACTTTCTCAATAAGCGCATTAATATAGGAATTATATTCATAATTATCATAGCAATATTTCAGGATAGCTAAATTTTCAGGCCTATAAACATCATCATCAAAAGCTTCATACTTTTCAAACAAAGATTCAATTTCATAAGCACCCTTAAAAGCAACAAATTCTTCTATTTGTTCCACATCATAGTAATCATATATACCATTAGCACAAGAAGCCAAGGTTTCATTATCATTAAATTCACATGAAAAGGGAAGGTGTGGAGCCTTCATCCTAGAGCAACAAGTATAATCATAACTCAAGCATAGTTGCCTAGCATACCAATTCAATATATGAATTTGATCCCATAATAGTTTCCCTTTTTGTGTCAAGCGGTAATCCCTAAAGTATTCACGTTGATCCAACGTTACTTCCATTAGATAATTGAATGGGGTTTTCTCGGGATTATTAAAGTAGTACATAATATCTTTCACATAACCAACATCGAGGGTTTTAGGAGGTTCCCCATCTCCATGAGCAGAAAGTACACCTAATTTTTTTGTATTTCGTGTTCCATATCCATAACTAAAGATAAAGAACAACTAAGAACAGCAAATAAAAATTACTTAGTGATAAAGCAAACAAGCACACACGAGAATATTCACCCCACGCTATTGCTCCCCGGAAACGACGCCAGAAAAAGGTCTTGATAACCCACAAGTATAGGGGATCGCAACAGTTTTCGATAAGTAAGAGTGTCGAACCCAACGAGGAGCTAAAGGTAGAACAAATATTCCCTCAAGTTCTATCGACCATCGATACAACTCTACGCACGCTTGACGTTCGCTTTACCTAGAATAAGTATGAAACTAGAAGTGCATTGTAGGTGTTGTTGGATAGGTTTGCAAGATAATAAAGATTACATAAATAAAAAGTAGGGGATGTTTAGATAAAGACACAACTAAATTAGTTTTAGTAGAGAGCTTGTTGTTATGAGAAAGTTATTTGTCCCTAGGCAATCGATAACTAGACCGGTAATCATTATTGCAATTTTATATGAGGGAGAGGCATAATCTAACATACTTTCTCTACTTGGATCATATGCACTTATGATTGGAACTCTAGCAAGCATCTGCAACTACTAAAGATCATTAAGGTAAAACCCAATCATATCATTAAAGCATCAAGTCCTCTTTATCCCATACGCAACAACCCCCTTACTCGGGTTTGTGTTTCAGTCACTCACGCAACCCACTATAAGCGAATCATGAACGTATTGCAACACCCTACAGCGGGGATCCCTCATGCTTGTGCAACACGGAGAGGGCCATAGGAAAGCACCAATAATAAAACATGCAACCCAAACCAATCTTGATCATCAAATAGCCCATAAGACAAAACAGATCTACTCAAACATCATAGGATAGCCATACATCATTGGGAAATAATATACAGTGTTGAGCACCATGATTAAGTAGAGAATACAGCGGGTAAGAGATAGGTTACACCGCTGGATAGAGGGGGGGAGTTAGTGATGATGGCGGTGAAGTTGTTGGTGAAGATTGCGGTGATGATGATGGCCACGGCAGCGTTCCGGCGCCCCCGGAAGAGAAGGGGAGAGGGGGCCCCTTCATCTTCTTCTTCCTTGACCTCCTCCCTAGATGGGAGAAGGGTTTCCCCTCTGGTCCTTGGCCTCCTTGGCATGGGAGGGGCGAGAGCCCCTCCGAGATTGGATCTGTCTCTCTGTCTCTCTCTGTTTCTGCATTCCCAAATTCTACCCTTTCACCGTTTCTTATATTCCCGGAGATCCGTAACTCCGATTGGGCTGAAATTTTAACACGATCTCTATTCGGATATTAGCTTTCTTGCGGCAAAAGAAGGGCATCAACTGCCATACGGTGTGGCCACGAGGGTCAGGGGCGCTCCCCCCTGCCTCGTGGCCCCCTCGGGCATCGTCTCGCGTGGATTTTTCTTCCCAAAAATCATATATATTCCAAAAACAATCTCTGTCAGTTTTTATCCCATTTGGACTCCGTTTGATATGGATATTCTGCGAAACAAAAAACATGCAACAAACAGGAACTGGCACTGGGCACTGGATCAATATGTTAGTCCCAAAATAGTACAAAAAGTTGCCAAAAGTATATGAAAGTTGTAGAATATTGGCATGGAACAATCAAAAATTATAGATACGACGAAGACGTATCAGCAACCACCATCCACTTTATAATGAGCAAAAATTTCACAAGCTTTGTTCATAATAAATCTAAATTCATGAGCTGGGAATATAGTGGCGGTGCACTTAACAAAAGAATGATCGATATTAGAAAATTCTAGAAAAATCCTTTGTATGGACGGATGCATGTGAACAAATTGTCTTTCAAGTTCAACAACAAGCAAAGATATAGCGTCTGCAAGGCTACTAGTTTTATGGAGGATAGGTCCGCCCATAGTGGGGAGTGCACCAACACAAGTAAAGAAATCTCGAATAACGCCCTTTCCAATAATATTTTCGCTACCTATACAGAATTTCTTAGCATGCAAGATAGTAGTTTCTTCATGTGGATCAGAATTAGCAAAAGCATCAAAGTTTCCCCCATCCTTACTACTATCCTTTTCAGCGATAACCTCCCCAGTTTCAGACATGGTGGCGGCAAATGAGCAAACGAAGAAGACGAACAGAAGAGGGGCGAAGAAAAGGCGAATCTTTTCGAAAATCGTTTTAGAAGTGGGGGAGAGGAAAATGAGAGGCGAATGGCGAATAATATAATGCGAGGGATGAGAGTTTATGATGGGTACTTGGTATGTATTGTCTTGGCGTAGATCTCCCCGGCAACGGCGCCGGAAATCCTTCCTGCTACCTCTTGAGCTTGCATTGGTTTTTCCCTTGAAGAGGAAAGGGTGATGCATCAAAGTAGAGTAAGTATTTCCCTCGGTTTTGAGAACCAAGGTATCAATCCAGTAGGAGACAACGCGAGAAGCCACCGAATACATGCACAAACAAACACCAACTTGCACCCAACGCAAAAAAGGGGTTGTCAATTCCTTCACGATTATTTGCAAAGTGAGATCAGATATAGATGGATAAATGGTAAAGTAATATTTTTGGTATTTTTGGTTTATAGATCAGAAAGTAAAAGATTGCAAAGAAAGTAAATCGGAAACTAAAATTGTAGACCGGAAACTAAAACGAATTTAGTTGGCCAAACCAATGAGAGAATAAGTTTCTCGTCTACATGTCTTCAACGGATGTAGCTCTTTCTTGTCTGCAACATAGATATACTTCGGTGAAGTTCCTTGAAGTTGGCAGCGGAGACACCATTCTCTTTGGTTCTGTATGGACTATTTCCATCTGTATGCACTAGCAAACAAAATAGTCCATAAATGTTTCTATCAACAATCTCCAAAACATAGATAGGCAGATATTGCACCAACATGGTTCTAATCTTCTGGTGATCTATATTTCAATCACAGAAATGGACAAGACACGTATTGTGTTGTTTCCACGTAGGATAAAATGATGGTTGGTTTCTTTATCACAATTGGATGATAGTTCAATTGTCTACATTATGTCAACTTGCTTATTGCAATGCAGTGCTCTGTTTATTATGAATTTAATACTTCGAGATGCATGCTCATTAGCAGTCTTGGGGTGGAGTATTAATTGTAGATGCAGTTGGATAACGGTCTACATATCACGAACATAATGCCTATATGATATTATATCATGAATAATCATGGTCATAAATTTAAATATTGCAATTTAATCGCTGCCCAATTATAATTTGTTCACAACACAACATTGTTATGCTTGGAGAGATGCCACCAGTAAACCTATGGCCCCGGGGTTCTATCTTCTCATTTTTTTGGAAAAGGAGGAATACCTCCGGCCTCTGCATCAGTCTGTGCATGCAGCCATATTATTAGAAATCGAAACAGAGTCTTAACATCCAAGTAGGCTCAAAATTCGAGCAAAAAAGGAGAAAATAAGTATGCAAAGCGCCACATCCGGCAATAAAGCGACACATCCAGTGATAAAGAACAGGCTACGATGCCTACACACCTAGCCTATTATTAACTCGCCATCCAAATCGGTCGAAGATAGCCCGTGCTACCGTCTCCCAGCGGTTGCACCCAATAACCATAGCCCCCTATAGTCCACATGAGTGAGTAACGACCACATACAGATCCAAGCTGTAGCTCTATAGATAACCTGCAAAAAATTGGTGAATGGTGTACCATTAAAAATCATATCATTTCTAGTGTTCCATATAGCCCATAATAAAGCACATATCCCTATCCGAATATGTTTAGCCATGTGTATGTCTACTCCATTAAGCCACGTCCCAAATAACGTGTTTATGCTCATTGGAGGTTGGATGTTAAAAGCTATATGAATAGATCGCCATAACAATTTTGCAAGTGGACACTCGAGAAAGAGGTGTTTAATCGTTTTGTTTTGATCACAAAAACAGCACCTGGGGTTACCAACCTAATTCCTTTTCATCAAATTATCTTTGGTCAATATGACTTCTTTGTGGACGAACCACATAAAGATCTTGATGCGGAGTGGAACTTTAATCTTCCATATGTGCAAAGACCTCGACAATGGTCCGGAGTCAATTAAGTCCAATACATGGATTTCACAGGGAATAATCCATTTGTGGTTAACTTCCAACTAATTTTATCCGCCTGGTCTGAAAGTTGAACATCCATAAACCTATGGACTAGGTGTAACCAAGTATTCCTGAAAGTGCTAGTGATCGACTAGAGGGGGCTGAATAGGCGATTTTTAAGAAAGTCTTCAAAACATGGAAGTTTCGAAGACAAACGATAGAAGTAAACCTATTACCACGCAGCAGAAGGTAGATTACACTAGGCAACCTTAGTCAAGTAACCAAAGAAGTGAAAGCACAATGACTAATAGCAGCTAGGCAGTAAGGATCAGGTAGGAAGATATTGTGAAGCCAATCAGAACAAGTAGTCACTCAGTGAAGACAAAAGATAATGCAATCATGCAATGACTTCACAAGGACCAACAGAAAGTAAAGGGAAGGGAAGTATGAAACCAGTGACTCGTTGAAGACAATGATTTGTTGGACCAGTTCCAGTTGCTGTGACAACTGTACGTCTGGTTAGGGCGGCTAGGTATTTAAACCTGAGGACACACAGTCTCGGACACCCAGTCCTGAACACGCAGCTCAGAACCTTTAGTCGTCACCGTATTCCCCTTGAGCTAAGGTCACGCAGACCTCACCCAATCACTCTGGTAAGTCTTCAAGGTAGACTCCCAAACCTTCACAGACTTCATTCACCGGCGATCCACAATGACTCTTGGATGCTCAGAACACGACGCCTAACCGGCTGGAGGACTCACAGTCCTCAAGTGTAATAAGTCTTCAGATCACACAGGCAGGACGACTTAAGTGATGCCTAACACTCTTTGGCTCTGGGTGGTTAGGACTTTATCCTCGCAAGGAATTCTCTCTCAAAGGCTTCGAGGTGGGTTGCTCTCAAACGACAACAGCCGTACTTTAACTTTGAGCAGCCAACCATTTATGGTTATAGGGGGTGGGCTATTTATAGCCACTAGGCAACCCGACCTGATTTGTCCGAAATGACCCTGGGTCACTAAGGAACTGACACGTCTTCCAACGGTCAGATTTCAAACACACACGGCAACTTTACTTGGGCTACAAGCAAGGCTGACTTGTCCAACTCTGAACAAGATTCGCTCTCATAGTCTTCACTCGAAGACATAGGATTTGGTTAAGCATCACTTCAGTCATTCTGACTGGTTTTCTTGGACCCCACTTAACAGTACGGTGGTTCCTATGACTCAACAAAGAAGAAAAAGAACTATGAAAGATCTAAGTCTTCGCGCTCCATAGTCTTCATGCGATGTCTTCTCTTGTCATAGTCTTCAATGTGAATGTCTTCACATACCACCTTTGACATCAATGTCTTCATACATTTTTAGGGGTCATCTCTGGTAGGAAAACCGAATCAATGAGGGACTTCTACCTGTGTTATCCTGCAATTCTCACAAACACATTAGTCCCTCAACTAGGTTTGTCGTCAATACTCCAAAACCAACTAGGGGTGGCACTAGATGCACTTACAATCTCCCCCTTTTTGGTGATTGATGACAAACTAGTTGAAGTTTTCAACGGGGAATATAATATGTGAAATTGTAAAGGATAAGGAATTGTCTTCATAAGTTGCAAGGGCTCCCCCTGAAGATGTGCATATAAGTAATTTGCTTTTGGAATGCAAATGCACATGGCAAGTTATACTTGTGGAGATCCTCTTCAACTTATGATGACAGTTCATCATGCATGAAAAGTATTGTGAAGATAATGACATGCATAATGAGAAATGGATGTCTGCAAAATGATCTAAGTGCGGAATTTATCGTCGCACATGCGGAATTTATCATCGCATCACAAAATAGCAAATAAGTAGCAGACGACCATCGAGTTTAAGTGTTACAACTCAAAGAACCAAAGGTATCAAAACGAGAGTTGTAAACACTAGGCAAAACATAAAGTAACCGCCCATATGGACCAGCTTGAAGACTATCAAACTCATATGCTTCTCCCCCTTTTGTCAGTGAGGACCAAAAAGGTTTGAGGACATAGAGCGTCTACTCGTTCCCATGAAGAGTAGGTGAAGCAGCAGGGTCGTCGGTGGTGTTCGGTGGTGCAGAAGAACTTGGGGCAGTGTCGAGGCATGCAGAAGGAGGGGGCGGTGAAGTGGCATCATCTTCGTCCTTGATCACTCTGGCATTCACAATTGACGCAGAGGAAGAGAACTCAGAGTCTTCAAGAGATGGAGTTCGTCGCAACACAGTCCTTCGGGGAGGTGTGGAGTCAAACTTGAAACATTCAGAGAAGCCATCCTCTTGAAGATCATCCTCAGAACACATAAGCGTCAGCCCTTTCCATGTACGCCGACAGGTTTCATGGGCAACAAAGGCATTCTTGGTGGCAAGATTGCGAATGCGGTTGACATCCACCAAGAGGCTGTGCATTTGGCGCTTCAGCCAGTCATGATGCCTATCCTGTTTCTGATGAAGAGAAACCAGAAGCTCTCAGTCATTGAGAACACGAGATCGCTTCTTGGGTCGTTGGGCAATAGTGCCTTCAGTAAGGGCACGATGAGGTGCACGTGTAGTACCAGCCAGAGGATAAACATGAGTGACTTCTTCAACTCCTTCATTGTTCTGAGTGAAACTTTGATGCTCCACATTCTGAAGACTAAGAGGTTCCTTGGCAGGCTCTGGATAAATGGCTTCAACGGACATATCCACATCAGGCAGAAAGATCCGATGATTGCGAGCAGATGGCTGATATGAGATAGCTGAGTGGAGTTTAATCAGCCGCATTATCCATGGAGCGTAGAACTTCAAGCCAAAAAGATCAGATCCTGATGCAGCAAGTTGGCGGATGAAGAAGTCTTGTGCATTGAAGCATTTGCCATGAAGAATATAGAAGACCAAGGTCTTAATTGCACCTTCCAGCTTTGCATGTGGAGAATGTCCTTTGATGGGCCAGAGAGTTCGCCTTATAGATGGTCCTTGGCAGATACTCCAAGTCTTCAACAAGGAACTCCTTAGGATATGCAGCGCCTTGTGGCAAAGGCTTCATCATACTAAGCATATGACTCATGTTCGGTTCAGGCTTCTGAAAGATGCTCTCCATAGCTTCACCGTGAAGTTGACATCCAGGTTCATAGAGATCTCCAGGAGTGGGCAGACCAGTGAGCTCAATGATATCAAAGGCTTTGGCTTCGTGATGAACATTTCCTGTCATCCACTCAAGGACCCAAGTCTTCGGATCTCTGTTGTAACCACGTATGTGAAGTGTGGCATAAAATTGGAGCAGCAACTCTTCGTTCCAGTGCTCTTGGTCGATGACGACAGGCAACAATCCAACCTCTTTGAAGCAATCCAGAGCTTCTTCCAAACAGGGCAGACCAGCTATTGATTCAGTGTCAAGATGCATATGTGGGAAGATGCGACCTTGATTGTACAGAATGCAGAAGTAATAGCTTCACTGCGGATAGCTCCAGAACCGATCAGAAGATATTCATTCCCTTGAGTAGGGGTTCTTGGAGCTATTGAAGAAGGTGTTGTCTGCTTTGAAGCCGTTGACATTGAAGGACCCAGGTGCTGATGCAGGACCTGGAAACCTGGGCAACCTTGGCATTGGCTTCTGTACCTGAGGCCCATGCTCAATATGATAGTCAAACTGAGGACCAGCAGCTGGCGCAGGAACAGAAGCAGTAGCATCTTTGGCTTCGCTGACTTCTGGTTCTTGGGTTGGTGTAGGATCCACATTTGCCCCAGCCATGACAGAGTCAGTGGCTTCATTGGTGTTGGTGGTGGCAGCCTCAAGATTTTCTACCTCCACTTGATGAGCTGGAGGGTCGGGCATAGACACGTTCTCCTCGAGAACAACTTCTTCAGTAGTTGGGGGAGTAGGGACACGTTCTTCTTCTTGGGTGTCATCGGCTGATGCAGCCGGAATGTCTTCAGCAGTTTTAGCCTCAGACTCGGAGACTTGAGACATTGGTCCTTTGTGAAGCCTGCGTAACACTGGCGACGCCTTTGGAGATGGAGTTGGTTGGGCCTCAAAGTCATCTTATTCTTCTTGCCAGGGTGGTGTGACTTGTTGTCGTGGGTGATCAGCCCATGATGCATCCCGAGCAATTGGCGTCAGAGGACGACCAATGCTGATGAGTTCGCTGTGCGTAAGCACAGGCGATGATACCTGTTGGTGCTCGATCTGAGGAAGAACTACATCATCTTCAACATGGTCATGGTGACCAATGTCTTCAGCTGCTGTGGGATCGGCTGCTGGAATGTCTTCAGCTTCATGAGCCTCTGTGAAAGCAGGCTCATGGACAGTCAGTTGGCGCTCTTGATGTTCAGCGGCAGGGCGAACCATGGAGATAGGTTCAACAACCAGGGGCCCTGTGGGAGCAGCCCGTTCCTTCTTGGTCTTCCGCTTCTTCTTGGAGGGAGCAGCAGCAGAGGCTTCAGGATGTTTCCTCTTTCTGGCTTCAGCCTCAGCAGTCCTCGTCTTCTTCAGTTCTGAAGCGGTAGACCTGGCTTTTGGCTTCGAGCCAGTCATGCTGGTTGGGAAGACAATGGCATGTGCTTCCTGCCTTGGTGCGTCGGGTTCGGCCATAGCGGGCTTCTTCTTCTTCTGCTTTGCAGCCATCCTGGGGTCGATGCCAGGACGCCCAAGGGCCTTGCGCTTCTCAGCCTCATTGTAGGCTTGCACACACTTGTCAGCCAGGCTCTTCATGCGCTCACGAGAACCTTGAGCTTCTTCACGCTTCTTGAGAAAGGCTTCTTTGAGCTCGTGCAGCATGATCTTGAAGTTCTTGACCTCTTGCACGCTGAGCTTGGCCATATGCTTCTTGAACTGAGCTTTCTCAAAGTCAATCTTCTGTTTCAGTTCAACGATGCGCTGGGCTATAGCTAACTCTGAAGCAATGACGCCATGGAAGGCAACACTGAGGCCAATGGGAAGTTGCAGATCTTCAAAGCTGATGTTGGGCGTGTCAAACCACTCATCGATGAAGTCGTGGATGATTGCCACGTCAAAGAGAGGCAAATTGTTGAAGATTTCTGCTTCTTATTTGCTCTTGATCAGTTGCTCAAGAGCGTCATCTGCAAGATCTTCATCACTAGACAGATCAATGGCATCGTTGTGCACAATAGCAGCAACAGTCAGTTCTTGGCTGGTATGTGGCAGAGGCATCTTGACTCTCGGGGGCTTGGAGATGCGTGACAGATCTTCAGACTGCACACTGTCTTCAGGAGGTGCAGTAGCCAGTGGCTTCGCCCGTGAGATTTTTGGTGCTGAGGCAGGCTTTGAAGCTTTAGGCAGCTTTGGCTTCTGCGGCTTTGGAGTAGGAGCTGGGGCTTCATCAGTGTCAGCATCATCATCAGAATGATCCACTTTGGCACCTTGAACAGAGATGTGAGTGATGAGGCCAACCAAGTTGTAGAACGGACTGACGACATTGGGTTCGGCATCGCGGGTGCCATCTGCACGAGGAGCAGAGGGACCGGGATTGAATTCTAGTCCCAATCACTTCTTATTCTGCTTCGCCGAATTCTGGGCAAACTGGAAGTTGTGCTTGAACGGATTGTCGTCATGACACCATAGCAGTGACGATGGGTCAGCATCCGCAGGCTGTGGTCCACGGACCATGCAGGGATAGAAGCCTTGTTCAATGGGTTCATCTCTGGACCTGGGTTGAAGATTTCTGTATAGGATGTCTCCCCATGGTCGCTTGATGGCATTCTTCTCAGCATATTCCTTTGTCACAAACCTGTACTTGAACCTAGGCCTGGGCATTCGGTATAAACCGAAAAATCAGTTTCTACCGTTCGTTTTTTTTTTTGGAAATTCGGTTTGCAAAGTTGAAAACCGAAATATACAACACAAAACAGCTAACCGAAAGTTCGGTTAACCAGTTTTTCGGTTTGGTATTCGGTTTATACCGAGAACTTCTGCAGAGTGTGATTCTTTCATCCAACTATGCTATTATATAGGCTAGCACGCCACCCCTTTCTGTGTGCGCGTCCGAGGTGGGACTAAACGACTGGAGCGACTCCTTCTGGTTTATGTACGTGACATGTACTAACAACAGAAGCCTCGCTAAATAAAAAGAAGCCCATAGCAGCTTGGGCCTTGCATGCACGTTGGTTGCTTGGACCATGATGTGCTTTGTCGCTGCCACGAGCACGCCGCACGATTTCCTTTGGCTGCATGTTCACGTGCGGGAGACCCTCATTTGGCTGCACGTTCACGCGTCTCAAGTATGTTCGTATTCTTTTCGGTTAACCAAGCTAAAACCGAATCAACCGAAGTAAGTTCGGTTAGCAGAGTTAAAAACCGAAATTTTCTGTAATAGCAATAAAAACCGAAATTTTGGTTTTTTCGGTTTCGGTGTCGGTTCGGTCTTCGGTTCGTCGGTTTTTATGCCCACCCCTACTTGAACCACTGTTCTTCCCAATATCTTCGAATCCATTGGATTCGTGTCTTACGTTGATTGTAATCATCTTCGGGATCTGGCTTGTACAGTTCTGAGAGGTCATCGGGCAGATCTCTTGATGTTTCTCCTCGACGCTTTCTGCCACCCTTCCTTACTGATTTCTCTGCAGCCATGAACTTTAGACTGAATGGCTTCAATATGTTCAAAGGCTTCAAAGGCTTTCGCTTGCTGGACAAACATGAACTGGCTTCGAGAGAATTTATATGATGATGTAAGAATTCTGCAAATGAATGCAGACTATGAGAACCAAGCGATTCTCCCACGGACATGTACCTGTGACAACATTAAGGTGCGAGGGAAGGGGAAGAGGTCATATGCATTCTCAGAATATTTTGAAGATAAATCAGTTTAGAAGACATTAACCTCATCGTGCGAAGACATTCACTCATAGATAAGGAGTTGGTTCCAGATTTGTACGAATCCACAGATCAGTACAAGTGAGGAATCTAACTACTTTGTGAAGCATAAGTGAACATACAGGCATAATATGAGATGCAGTATGAAGTGGATCCAACTTGTGTGAACAGAAATTGCTTGTGGTAGAAAGTGACGAATCTATAGGATCAAAGGGGCCGTAAAAAGGAAGTTTTTTTACCACACAAGGAACTGCTAGACGGAGTGGAAGAGGAGGCCGAGCAGTTCGATCGTCCGTGCCCTAACTTGGTGACGGAGGACACCTACGGCGACGACGGAGTAGACGATGTCCACGGCCGGCGTGAAGACGGCGTCGGAGAGGTCGCAGCAGCTAAGCGCTTCGTCGCCAGTGTCGTCGAGGGCTAGCGGTGGCACTAGGGTTCGTGCGAGAGTGGAAGAAAGGATAATGACTGTGGTAAGGCGTGTATTTATAGGGACAGGGACGGCACAGTGTTATTATACAGGTGCCCCTGGCGATTCACATCTGAAGAACACGTGGCCATCATGCAACATATCGGAGGTTGTTCCACGTTCCCACGCACGCTTGGATTGTCGGGTGGTCGTCCCCACTTCTCCGGGTTTCAGGTGAAGGAATTAGCATTCAAAATGGACTTAATGTTTGTCTCTGTATCTTTTGCTGACAAGGACGCAGAGAAGACATTCGACAGTTTCAATAGAATGCATATGATTTGGAGAGATAGAGTTTGAGATAGAAAGCATAGAGAGGTTAGGGTCCGATCACATTCACTTAGTTCAAAAGATTCAACAAGAAGACATAGCTATAAGTGAATGCTGTAGAGGACAGAACACTAGTATATATATATATATAATCAACATAATGAAGATAATCATGAAGACATGTTGAGATTGAAGCCAAACCAAATGTGAAGACACAGCAAATGTAACACCATGGGTAAAACACTTCAAACATACGAATTTTGTGGTGGCGTTACCCACCGTATAGGAAGTATTAGACCCAGACACGGCGCACAATTATCGTGGCGCTCCGAAGTCAAATTCCACATTAATGTATTCACACTTATAATGTATGTCTTCATTGATTGAAGATATACTTTACTTCGTGTGTTGCACATCTAAGTCATCAATATGCATAAGTGTTAGGATGTGTGCCTGATCACAGGACATTTGAGGATTCCAAGATATTTAGCTCACATCGTAACTTGCAAAATCTCTTCTCATCCAAGGGCTTGGTGAAGATATCTGCCAATTGCTCTTCAGTGTTGACGTGTATGATATCGATATCTTCCTTCACAACATGATCTCTGAGAAAGTGATGACGAATTTCAATGTGCTTTGTCTTCGAGTGCTGAACTGGGTTGTTGGCAATCTTGATGGCGCTTTCGTTGTCGCAGTAGAGTGGCACTTGCTTCAGATGAATGCCATAGTCTTTGAGTGTTTTCTTCATCCACAGAAGTTGAGCACAGCAAGATCCAGCAGTAATGTATTCAGATTCCGCAGTGGAGAGAGATACACAGTTCTGCTTCTTTGAAGACCAACATACAAGTGATCATCCCAGAAAATGACATGTGCCTGATGTAGACTTGCGATCCACCTTGTCACCAGCATAATCAGCATCCGAGAATCCAACCAGATCAAACTCTGAGCCCTTTGGATACCATAATCCTAGAGTTGGGGTGTAAGCCAAATATAGAAGAATTCGCTTCACAGCTAAGTGATGCGATTCCTTTGGTGCTGCTTGGAATCGAGCACACATGCAAACACTAAGCATAATATCTGGCCTAGATGCACATAGATAAAGTAAAGAACCAATCATGGAGCGGTATACCTTTTGATCGAACTCTTTACAATTGTCGTCAGGACCTAGATGATGTTTGGCTGGCATTGGCGTCATGAAGCCTTTGCAGTCTTGCATACCAAACTTCTTCAGGCAATCTTTGAGATACTTCTCTTGAGATATAAAGATGCCGTTGCATTGCTGACGTATTTGAAGACCAAGGAAGAACTTCAGCTCACCCATCATGGACATCTGATATTGCTCTTGCATCATATATCCAAATTCTTCACTTTATTTCTGATTGGTGCAGCTGAAGATAATGTCATCCACATATATTTGGCACACAAACAGTTCACCATCATATGTCTTCGTGAAGAGAGTGGGATCGAGGGAACCAGATTTGAAGCCTTTGCTCTTCAGGAAGTCTTTGAGTGTGTCATACTAAGCCCGAGGAGCTTGTTTGAGGCCATACAGTGCCTTGTTGAGCTTGTATACCATGTCAGGATGTTTTGGATCTTCAAAGCCAGGCGGTTGTGCAACATACACTTCTTCTTCAATCTTGCCATTGAGAAAAGCGCTCTTCACATCCATTTGATATAGAAGTATGTTATGATGATTTGCATAGGCCAGCAGTATGCATATGGCTTCAAGTCGAGCCACAGGAGAAAATGTTTCATCGAAGTCAATCCCTTCAACTTGAGTGTATCCTTGAGCAACGAGACGAGCATTGTTTTTGACAACTTGACCATGCTCATCTTGCTTGTTGTGATATATCCATTTGGTGCCTATTATATTGTGCTTCCGAGGATCAGGATGCTTAACCAGTTCCCATACATTATTCAGCTCAAACTGTTGAAGCTCTTCTTGCATAGCTTGAATCCATTCAGGTTCCATGAAGGCTTCTTCTACTTTCTTGGGTTCTGTTATTGAGACGAATGCGAAGTGCCCACAGAAATTTGCTAGTTGTGTTGCCCTTGAACGAGTGAGTGGACCTGGTGCATTGATGCTATCGATTATTCTCTCAATCTGCACTTCATTTGCAACACGAGGATGTACAGGACGAAGATTTTGCTCTTGCTGATCATTGTCATTGTTAGAGGGATTGTCTTCAGGCTGAGCATTGTCTTCAGGTTGATCAGGTGCGGAGATGATAAGTTCCTCTTCAGGTTGAGCTTCAGAAGGTATGATTTCTCCAGTTCCCATGAGTTTGATTGATTCACTGGATGGAACTTCATCTAGCACATTTGGCAGGTGCTCTCTTTGTGAGCCGTTAGTCTCATCGAACCGCACATCCACTGTTTCAACCACTTTATAATGAAAGAGATTGAAGACTCTGTAGGAGTGCGAATCCTTTCCATATCCAACCATAAAACCCTCGTGTGCTTTTGGTCCAATTTTTGAAGTGTGATGTGGATCCTTGATCCAGCACTTAGCGCCAAATACTCTGAAGTAACTGACAGTTGGCTTCTTACCAGTAAGGAGCTCATAGGATGTCTTGTTCAGAAGCTTGTGAAGATAAACACGGTTGATGATATGGCATGCAGTGTCAATGGCTTCAGGCCAGAATTTTCTTGGAGTCTTGTATTCATCAAGCATCGTCTGAGCCATCTCAATAAGTGTTCTGTTCTTGCGTTCGACGATGCCATTCTGCTGTGGCATGTACGGAGCTGAGAATTCATGTGTGATGCCCAAAGTATCAAGATATGTATCAAGGCCAGTGTTCTTGAATTCAGTGCCATTGTCACTTCTGATGTGCTTTATCTTGGCGCCATAGTTGTTCATTGCTCGATTGGCGAAGCGTCTGAAGACATCCTGCACTTCAGTCTTGTAAAGGATTATATGCACCCAAGTATATCTTGAATAATCATCAACAATGACAAAGCCATAGAGAAAAACAGTAGTAGTAAGAGTTGAGTAATGAGTGGGACCGAAAAGATCCATGTGTAGCAGTTCGAAGGGTTGAGTTGTTGTCATGATTGTCTTCGAGGGATGCATGGCCCTCGTCATCTTTCCTACTTCACAGGCACCGCATAAGTGATCTTTCTTGAACTTGACGCCCTCGATGCCTATGACATGCTTCTTCTTTGCAAGGGTGTGCAGGTTCCTCATGCCAGCATGCCCTAGCCTCCGATGCCAGAGCCAGCATTCTGAAGCTTTTGCTAGAAGACATACGGCGAGATGTGGTCCTACTGAGAAATCTACCACATACAAATCATCTTTCCGATACCCTTCAAACACTAGAGACTTGTCAGATTCCATTAGAACAAGGCAACGATATTTTCCAAACATCACAATCATGTTTAAATCGCAAAGCATTGAGACAGACATTAAGTTCAAACAAAGGGATTCAACAAGCATGACTTTATCCATGTGTTGATCCTTTGAGATTGCAACTCTACCTAGACCCAATACCTTACTTTTACCAGTGTCAGCAAATGTGATGTGACTTTTGTCAGATGGACGTAAGGTTGAGTCCATAAGAAGGCTTCGCTTTCCAGTCATGTGATTGGTACACCCACTATCAATAATCCATTCTGAAGCAGCTGGTGTCGTACCCTACAATGCAGTTAGGGGGATAGGCTTCATGAAGAGAATTGTGAAGCAAAAACATTTGATGAACCAGTGGATTATGAAAGCTTAGATCGAGATTTGGACTGATAGGGCGAGTAGCAAGCGATTCAGGAATGAAGTACATAGTAAGACCATTCGGGCATTTGATCTTGCGCCCTACAAGATGTTTAAGGTCCCCAGCAATAGCGTCAGACGATTTTGGTTTTCTGCTGGAGACCTTTCCCTGCAAAAGAGAGTTTAGCTTTCTTAGCCACCCACATCTTCAAGGGTGGCTTTGAAGCAATGAGTCTAAGTGCGGCATCTGAGAACTTTGGCTTTGGAGCCGTAGCAAAAAGTCTAGCAGGTGGACAATAGTACTCATAAGAATAGGCAGAATAGTTCTTGGTCTTATGAACATGGCGGTTTGATGAACCGCGCTCATATTCATAGGCCTGAGTATGGCTTCCCTGCAAAACATTTGCTTTAGCGTGACTCCGGTGAGTCCTCTGTCTGTATGAAGCCTTTGGACTGTATGAAGTATGTGGTCTGGGGTTTGTCTTCTTCACCTGCGGTGTCATGATGACATTCACAGGAAGATTCTCCAAACACCTTTTCGGCACCCAGATCTTCTTCATGGGCGCTCCATTCATGCAGTTAGTACCAATATACCTGGCAAACACTTCACCATTCTGATTCTTAAATAGTTTGTAGTTTGCATCAAAGGATTCATCAATAATAATGGGATTAGCACAAGTGAAGCCAGATAGGGTGGATGGATCCGCTGAAGGTTCCTTTGCAGCAACCCACGTGGTTTTGGGGTACTGCTCAGGTTTCCAGTAAGAGCCATCGGCATTCATTTCCCTTTCGAACCCAACACCCTCTTTCCTAGGGTTTCGGTTCAGAATCTGCCTTTTGAGGACATCACATAGTGTCTGATGCCCTTTGAGACTTTTGTACATCCCTGTTTCAAGAAGTGTCTTCAACCTAGCATTCTCATCAGCAATGGCAGTGGTATCCTCAGCAGAGGGGTTAGTTACCACATCGACAGGTGAAGATATTGCAACAGTAGCAACAGTAGAACATTCAGCAACAGAAGTAGCATTATCACGCTCAATGCATTTAAGACATGGTGGTTCAAATCCTTCCTGAGCTGAACTGATCTGTTTAGCGCGAAGTGACTCGTTTTCCTTTTGAAGATCTTCATGAGCCGCTCTCAATTTCTCAAGGTCTTGCTTCCTTTGAAGATAATCGTAGGACATCCTTTCATGAGTTGTTGAGAGCGTTTCATGATGACTTTCAAGTTCCTCATACTTAACGTGAAGATTTTTTATGTCTTCAATTAAGGACTGAGATCGAGTCATTACAGCGTCTAACAGATCATCGCTTTTGTCTAACCGTTTTTGAATGTGTTCCATAGCTTTCTGTTGTTTAGTTGCAATTTTAGCAAGTGTTTTGTAGCTAGGTTTGGAATCACAATCAGATTCATCGTCACTGGATGTTTGATAGTGAGTAGTGCGTGTGTTTACCTTGGCACCACGTGCCATGAAGCAGTAGGAAGGAGCGGAGCAGTCCTTGTCATTTGCATCGGTGTCGGTGATGAAGTCATTGTCTTCAGTGTTGAAGATGGACTTGGCAACGTATGCTGTAGCCAGACTCGCAACGCCAGAATCGGACTCCTCCTCAGACTCCACCTCCGCCTCCTCAGAAGTAGACTCCTCCTCAGAATCAATTTCCTTGCCAACAAATGCATGTGCCTTGCCAGATGAGCTCTTCTTGTGTGATGAAGACTTTGAGTTAGACTTGGAAGAAGACTTTGAGTATTTCTTCTTCTTCTTGTCGTCAGAGTCATACTCCTTGCTCTTCTTCTTCTTCTTCTTCTTCTTCTTCTTCTTCTTCTTCTTCTTCTTCTTCTTCTTCTTCTTCTTCTTCTTCTTCTTCTTCTTCTTCTTCTTGTTCTCATTGTCCCACTGTGGACAGTGAGAGATGTAGTGGCCAGGCTTCTTGCACTTGTGACATGTTCTCTTCTTGTAGTCATGAGCAGAAGCTTCATCATTCCTTGAGCTTGATCGTGAAGACTTTCTGAACCCTTACTTCTTGGTGAATTTTTGGAACTTCTTCACAAGCATAGCAAGCTCCTTTCCAATGTCTTTAGGATCATCAGAACTGCTGTCAGATTCTTCTTTGGATGAGGAGACAGCTTTTGCCTTCAAGGCACGAGTTCACCCATAGCTGGGACCGTAGATGTCTCTTTTCTCAGAAAGCTGAAACTCGTGTGTGTTGAGCCTCTCAAGTATGTCAGACGGATCGAGTGTCTTAAAATCAGGGCGTTCTTGAATTATCAGGGCTAGGGTGTCAAACGAACTGTCAAGTGATCTCAGGAGTGTCTTGACGACTTCATGCTTGGTGATCTCAGTGGCGCCGAGGGCTTGAAGCTCATTTGTGATGTCAGTGAGTCGATCAAATGTGAGCTGGACATTCTCATTGTCATTTCTCTTGAAGCGGTTGAAGAGGTTGCGAAGGACACTGATTCTCTGATCTCTCTGGGTGGAGACGCCTTCGTTGACCTTGGAGAGCCAGTCCCAGACTACCTTGGAAGTCTCCAACGCACTCACACGGCCATACTGTCCTTTGGTCAGATGACCACAGATGATATTCTTGGCAGTAGAGTCCAGTTGAACGAACTTCTTGACATTAGCAGCAGTGACACATTCTCCAGCCTTGGGAACGCCGTTCTTGACTATCGGATTTCGGGTTCCGGCAGACCCTTGACGTTCGAACACTGGGGTGCGCACGGAGATTTCGCCTTCTACCTACCTGCGCCCCACCACCGCGCTAAGATATAAGCTATGGAAATAACAACACAAGAGACACGGAGTTTATACTGGTTCGGGCCACCGTTGTGGTGTAATAACCTACTCCAGTGTGTGGTGTGGTGGATTGCCTCTTGGGCTGATGATGATGAGCAATACAAGGAAGAACAGCCTCGCGAGGGTCTGTTCTTGGTTGGGCGACGAACTGCTGCGAGGAGTTCAATCACCCTTCTCTCTCTCTCTTCTTGATTCTCTCTCCGATTTCGATCCGATCCCCTCTACCCTGTGCGTGGCTAGTCCTATTTATAGGCAAAGGCCCTGGGCCTCTTCCCAAATATTGAGCGGGAAGGGCGCCAACAATTGGCCATTTTGAAGGGGAACATCTGGTACACTTATCCTGACTAAAGTTGCTCCTCGCCTGCCAAAGGCTCTGGCGGTGACGCTGGCTTGGGCTCCACAATGACTTCCTTCCTGACGTTGGGCCGGTCTTGGTCTCGTTGCACTGAAACGGGTGCCTTTGCTTGATGCTCTCGCCTGCGCGTGCTCCCTTTGCACCAAAGAGGAAAGGAGGACACTGCGCGGGCTGGCGCCCACCTGGCACCCTTGGTCATCATGGCTTGCGTCACGGGCACCTCGTGAGGTACCCCGCCTTGATTTCTCTGCCTCCTCGCGAGCCAGCCTGATGAGGCCGTGCCCAAGGAAGCTCCGTGTCGTCCGCCCCGCGAGGCTTAACCCCTCGCGAGGGTCTTGGGTCTGTGTTGATGGAGATGGGCCGTGCTGGGCCCCTCCTCGAGCCACGCTGCAGGCCGCAGGCAGGCAAGTCTGGGGACCCCCATTCCCAGAATGCCGACAGTAGCCCCTGGGCCCAAGGCGTGCCCGGACTTGGCCGCGCAGGGAGCGAAAGGGCAAGAGCGAAGCGCCGCGGGCCTTAACAGCATGCGGCCTTGGGCGCCACGTGGCGGTTGATTGGACATGGGCGTCTCCACTTCCCCACAGCGCCTCGGCAACTGCGCGGATTGGACAAGTCCCTGCATGCAAAGCGGGTCATGATTACCTGCGATCGTGGGGGCCGACGGTTGGCCCTCGCCGGCTATAAGTACAGATTGGCGCGCGCCCTTCCAGTTCATCCCCCCTCGCTTCTCCTTCTTCTTCATGGCCCCGTCGAGGAGGTTCTCGGCCGCAGAGAAGGGGAAGGCTCGCCAGGTTGAGCCTGCCTCTCCCCCGCCCAAGCGCGGCCGAGGGCGCCCTCGCAAACATCCTGTGGCCACCACGGCAGCTCCCCACGGCCGTGGAGACGATTTCCAGCACGGTGACGGGCGGACTGCTGCGGCCGGGGGGCGCGCTTCGGTCGCGCGTTCCCCTAGGCCGCGCTTTCGCGCTGCAGAGGTGCTACCGGAGTTCGTTGTGTGGTCGGCGGAGCCGACTAGCACCCGGCTTCAACTTCCTCGCTTCCTCCTCGGCGAGCTCCCGGCCGGCGCCCCGGGCGGCCTCTGGCTTCAGGCAGACGGCTGCTGCAGCCGGGCCTCATGGGCTTCACTGGAGGTCTCCGCAGCCGGGAGCCTGGCCTTGACCCGCGGTTGGCAGACGTTTTCCTGCGCGCGTGGCCTGAGCCGTCAGTGCACCCTGCACTTCAAGTTTGATGGCGATGCCACCCTCTACGTGAGGGTGTTTGGGGAAGATGGTCGCCACGCAGGGTGCTGCCCTGAGGACGACGACCGCGGCCGGGAACCCAGCCCCGGCGATGATGGAGAGGACAGCGCTCGCGTGATTGGTGGTGCTCAGGGTTCCCCAAGCTTCACCGGTTCTTCTTCAGGCGGTGACTCTTCTAGCGGTGGCCGCGGTCAGCCTCCACGCCGTCGTACCTGCTTGGGAGGTGGTAGCGTGTCTGCCCGCCATTGCACCTTAGTGAAGCGCGAGAGGGAGTCTGCCTGAGCCCCGGAGGCAGCTCGAGTCTTCCCTGCAGGCCGGTGTGAGGCGAGCTGTGCCTGATTTGTTCTTTCTTTTCCTTTTTCCTGCGTAAAAAGACAGTAGCGTGGAGCCCCGC
Organism: Triticum dicoccoides; assembly: GCF_002162155.2. Classification (NCBI taxonomy): domain Eukaryota; kingdom Viridiplantae; phylum Streptophyta; class Magnoliopsida; order Poales; family Poaceae; genus Triticum; species Triticum dicoccoides. The sequence goes on along the minus strand of NC_041392.1, from coordinate 583,930,230 downwards.
GGGGGCGTGTTTGGGTTATTGCTGTTAATCATCGCTTTGCTTCCGTTATCGTGCCTTCCGGCTACGTGGCCGCTCATGGATAGTTCCCGGCCCCAGCCGTGGGGGGCGACCAACCCAGGCCCTGTGTTTGTGTCGCGGTGCCCGTGGGGCACGGACTGGAGGGGTGCTCCTGTAATGGACCCAGGTCGCGAAACCTTTGAACGACTAGGACAAGAACACTCGCGAGGGCGCTCGGCTGCCCCCCTCGCGAGGCCTTGCATAAGAGAAATCGAGGCAGGAGAGTGAAAAGTCGAAGAACCACAAGCCAAAGACGGCAACAGCTCTAATAAAACTTCGAATGAGAATGAACAAGCCAACTGCGGAAAGCAAATGAAAAAGCCGCGTCCGGCACCTAATCTAGTCTTCGACGTCTTCTCACCAGCGCGGAGCTAAGTGCTGCCACTGGGCGTGGGAGGGAGCCCCAGGGCCTGAGGCCGGCGCTCCTGAGACTCCGGGGCGTGTACAGCCCCAACTCATTATTACGTGAGAGTGTCACGGACGGCGAGCTTCACAGGCGTTAGCCTTCTTCATAGGCTCCGGGCCTTTCTTGGGGGAAGCAGGCTTCAGGGGCATTTGCCCTCTTCACAGGCTCCGGGCCTTTTCCAAAACGCGACAGCTTCACAGGCATTCGCCTTCTTCATAGGCTCTGGGCCTTTTCCAAAACGCGACAGCTTCACAGGCATTCGCCTTCTTCACAGGCTCTGGGCCTTTTCCAAAACGCGACAGCTTCACATTCATTCGCCTTCTTCACAGGCTCTGGGCCTTTTCCAAAACGCGACAGCTTCACAGGCATTCGCCTTCTTCACAGGCTCTGGGCCTTTTCCAAAACGCGACAGCTTCACAGGCATTCGCCTTCTTCACAGGCTCTGGGCCTTTTTAGGGGTAGAACCTCCGGAGGTGCTGGATGTTCCATGCGTTCTGGACCGGCACCCCCTCCTAAGTCTCCAAGCGCGCGGAGCCGGGCCTGGAAACATGAACAACCTTGAACGGGCCCTCCCACATGGGAGAGAGCTTGTGCAGTCCCTCCCTGGAGAGAACCCGCCTGAGCACGAGGTCTCCTACCTCGAGGGTTCGGGGGCGGATGTTGCGGGAGTGATATCGTCGCAGCGCTTGTTGGTACCTCGTCGCTCGCAGCGCGGCTTCTCGGCGACGTTCCTCCCCCAGCACGAGGTCCATCCCCCGCATGGTGTCCTGTTGCGCCTCGTCGAACGCCAGGACCCGCGCGGAGCGACATCTGATCTCGTGAGGGAGGACCGCTTCGGCTCCGTAGACCAGGAAGAACGGGGTCTCTCCAGTCGGCTTGGTCGCAGTTGTGCGGATGGAACACAACACAGTCTGAAGCTCGTCGTACCAACCTCTGCCGCAGGCCTCCAGCTTCTTCTTGAACATCCTGGTCTTGAGGCCCCTCAGGACCTCTGCGTTGGTTCGCTTGGCCTGGCCGTTGCTTCGGGGGTGCGCCACCGAAGCGTAGCATATCTGCGTTCCAAGGTTAGCACAGTATGTTTTGAAGAGGTTACTGGTGAACTGCGAACTATTGTCTGTGATGATGCGGTTCAGCACCCCGAACCGGCTCACGATGCCCCTGATGAACTTGACCGCGGAACCCGCGGGGATGGTGCGGACGGCCTCTACTTCAGCCCACTTGGTGAACTTGTCCACGGCGACGTAGAGGTAGCGGTAGCCCCCTGGAGCCCTAGGAAACGGGCCCAGGATGTCCAGCCCCCAGACTGCGAATGGCCATGAAAGGGGTATAGTCTGCAGGCCTTCTGCCGGCTGATGGATCTGCTTTGCGTGGAACTGGCAGGCCTCACAAGCTTTCACCAGTTCGACGGCGTCATTGAGTGCGGTGGGCCAATAAAACCCACTGCAGAACGCCTGGCCGACGAGGGTCCGTGATGTTGAATGATGTCCACAGTCTCCGCCGTGTATATCTTCCAGCAGTTCCTTTCCTTGCTCCCTGGAGATGCAGCGCAGGGATACATCGTTTGGTCGCTTCCGGTAGAGCTCTCCATCCTTGATGCAGTATGCCGTGGCCTGCCGTGCTACACGCTCCGCTTCCTCTACCTTCTCCGGCAGGGTCCCTTGTGTTAAGTAACTCCGGAGCTCTGTGATCCAGCACCCCTCCTGAGGTTCCATCATCAGGAGCAGGCGTGCTCCTGAGGCCGGGCCACAGACCGGGGCTCCTGAGGCAGGTGGCTGGGGGAGCTCCTCCCGAGGCTGAGCCGTGTTTGACAATGACGGCATGGCTAAGGGCTTGAAGAGCCGCTCCTCTAAGACGCCAGGCTCCTGAGGTAACCGCCTAGACGCCCGTTTAGCAATGTCGTCGGCCTCCTGATTGGTGCCACAGGGCACATGCTGCAACTCCAACCCCCAGAACTGCTTCTCCATCCTGCGGACCTCCGCAAGGTAGGCTTCCATGTCCTCATCTTTCGGCTCATACACCTTGTTGGAGAAATTGACAAGGAGCTGTGAATTGCCCTTGATGGTGAGGTGTTTCACCCCCAGGGCAGCTGCGGCCTTCAAGCCCGCTATTAAACCTTCATACTCCGCTATGTTGTTGGAGACCTTTTCACCTTGCTGGAAATAGAGTTGTACAGCGTAGTAGAGCTTGTCTTGAGTGGGCAATATAAGCACCGCCCCAGCCCCAGCGCCATGCCTGGAGAACGCCCCATCGAAGTACATGACCCAACCTTCTGGCGCCTCGCTTCCCGGGGAGAGGGACCGATCCTCGTCGGCCTTGAGGCCTGGTGCCTCCGTCCATTCTGCCATAAAATCCGCTAATGCTGCTCCCTTGACGACTCTGGTCATGCTAAATTCGAGCTGAAACGCTTGCAGTTCTATGTTCCACTCAGCGACCCTTCTAGCTGAGTTAGGGCTCCTGAGCACTCTCTCCAGGGGGTATGACGAGACGACCTTGATGGGGTGACCCTGAAAATAGTGTCGCAGCTTGCGCGAGGCCACCAGTAGCGCGAGGAGGAGCTTCTGAGGCATGGGGTACCGTGCCCTCGCGTCCCGCAACACCGTGCTGACGAAGTACACTGGGTGCTCAACGAGATTGGGTGCGTCAGTGCTGGTGGCACCCTCCGGAGACCATGGCGCCTCCTGAGGTGATGAGGCCTCCTGAGGCTGGCCATCTGGGAGGGAGGCCTCTTCCGCCTCCGGTGCACTCCTCTGCGGCGGCTGATCCTCCTCAGCCGCGGTGGCGGTTTCTGTGGGCCTTCCTTGCTCCTGTTTTGCCTTGTCTCAGGCTGCTGCTGTGGTTTTGATTCGATGCTCCTCCCTAACCGCCACCAGGGCTGCGCTGGCGGAGTAGGGAGTGGCGGCGAGGTAAAGCACCAGGGGCTCTTGAGGGTGCAGAGCCACCATGACCGGAGGGCTGGTCAGGTATCTCTTGAGATCCTGGAACGCCTTGTCGGCCTCTTCAGTCCATTCAAAGGGCCCCTTTTTCTTCATTAGCTGGAAGAAGGGCAGCACTCGCTCCCCCAACTTGGAGATGAAGCGCCCTAGCACGGTCACGCGTTCAGTGAGCTTCTGCATTTCTCTGAGGGTCTTTGGCGGGCTCATGTCCTCGACCGCCTTGACCTTTTTCGGGTTAGCCTCGATGCCTCGGTGGGACACGAGGAAACCCAAGAGCTTGCCCGAGGGGACTCCGAACACACACTTCTCTGGGTTGAGCCACAGGTTCACTACGTTGAGGCTCGCGAAGGTTTCCTCCAGGTCTTGTATCAGGGTCCTGGCCTCCCGAGACATCACCACAATGTCATCGACGTAAGCCTCAACATTCTTCCCGAGCTGCGGGCCCAAGGTGATGTGCGTCAGCCGCTGAAAGGTCGCCCCTGCGTTACGCAGCCCGAATGGCATGCATGTGTAGCAGTACACCCCACACGGGGTTAGGAAGGCTGTCTTTTCAATGTCTTCTACCGCCATCTTGATCTGGTGATACCCAGAGAAGGCATCCAAGAAGCATAGCAGGTTGCATTCTGCGGTGGAATCGACGATCTGGTCGATGCGGGGGAGTGGGAACGGATCTTGCGGGCATGCCTTGTTGAGGTTGGTGAAGTCGACACACATGCGCTCCTTCCACCCCTTCTTTGGCACAACGACAGGGTTGGCCAACCAATCCGGGTATCGGACCTCGCGAATGACCCCAGCGGCTTCTAGTTTGCGGGTCTCTTGGACGATGAAGGCCTGCTTTTATGTGGACTGCCGCCTTGCCTTCTGCTTCACAGGGCGCGCGTTGGGGCACATGTTGAGGTGATGCTCGATTACGCTCCTAGGGATCCCTGCCAACTGGTCAGGCTCCCAAGCGAATACCTTCTTGTTTGCGCGCAGGAACCTGACCAGGGCCTCCTCCTGCTCGGGCTCGAGGTTGGCGCCTATGGTGAAAGTGGCATTGGTGGACCCGTCCTCATCGACGGGTATCTGCTTGGTTTCTGCCTTGCCTTGGGTGAACAACTGTTTCTTCTTGGCGGGTGCAGCCCCCTTGGGCTCGGGGGTCTCCGAGTCGGCGGGCTGTGCTGACGCCGCCGTCTTGAAGGCGAGCTTGAGCACTCGCAGTGCGTCTCCGGTGTCCCGGTGCACGGTGAGGACACCGCTGCTCCCGGGCATCTTCATGAGGTTGTACGCCGGTTGCGTCGCATCCATGAACTGGGCCAGCGCTGGGTAGCCGAGGATGGCGTTGTAGGGGAGGCCGATGGGGGCGATCTCGGCTTGCGTCACGGGTACCTCGTGAGGTACCCCGCCTTGATCTCTCCGCCTCCTCGCGAGCCAGCCTGATGAGGCCGTGCCTGAGGAAGCTCCATGTCGTCCGCCCCGCGAGGCTTGACCCCTCGCAAGGTCTTGGGTCTGTGTTGATGGAGATGGGCCGTGCTGGGCCCCTCCACGAGCCACGCCGCAGGCCGCAGGCAGGCAAGTCTAGGGACCCCCGTTCCCAGAACGCCGACATTGACGACATACCATAGGTCGACATCAATGGCTTCAAGATGCATGCGCATCTTATTCTTCCAGTAGGGATATTCAGTTCCATCGAAGACGGGGCACGCAGCGGAGACTTTAATTATCCCTGCAGTCGACATAACTAAAACTCCAGGTGGTTAAACCGAATCACAGAGAACAAGGGAGTACCTTGCTCTGATACCAATTGAAAGTGGTAGTGATCGACTAGAGCGAGGGTGAATAGGCGATTTTTAAGAAAGTCTTCAAAACATAGAAGTTTCGAAGACAAACGATAGAAGTAAACCTATTACCATGCAGCGGAAGGTAGACTACACTAGGCAACCTTAGTCAAGTAACCAAAGAAGTGAAAGCACAATGACTAATAGCAGCTAGGCAGTAAGGATCAGGTAGGAAGATATTGTGAAGCCAATCAGAACAAGTAGTCACTCAGTGAAGACAAAAGATAATGCAATCATGCAATGACTTCACAAGGATCAACAGAAAGTAAAGGGAAGGGAAGGATGAAACCAGTGACTCGTTGAAGACAATGATTTGTTGGACCAGTTCCAGTTGTTGTGACAACTATACATCTAGTTAGGGCGGCTAGGTATTTAAACCTGAGGACACACAGTCCCGGACACCCAGTCCTGAACACGCAGCTCAGAACCCTTAGTCCTCACCGTATTCTCCTTGAGCTAAGGTCACACAGACCTCACCCAATCACTCTGGTAAGTCTTCAAGGTAGACTCCCAAACCTTCACAGACTTCGTTCACCGGCGATCCACAATGACTCTTGGATGCTCAGAATGCGACGCCTAACCGACTGGAGGATTCACAGTCCTCAAGTGTAATAAGTCTTCAGATCACATAGACAGGACGACTTAAGTGATGCCTAACACTCTTTGGCTCTGGGTGGTTAGGACTTTATCCTCGCAAGGAATTCTCTCTCAAAGGCTTCGAGGTGGGTTGCTCTGAAACGACAACAGCCGTACTTTAACTCTGAGCAGCCAACCGTTTATGGTAGTAGGGTGTGGGCTATTTATAGCCACTAGGCAACCCGACCTGATTTGTCCGGAATGACCCTGGGTCACTAAGGAACTGACACGTGTTCCAACGGTCAGATTTCAAACACACATGGCAACTTTACTTGGGCTACAAGCAAAGCTGACTTGTCCAACTCTGAACAAGATTCGCTCTCATAGTCTTCACTCGAAGACATAGGATTTGGTTAAGCATCACTTCAGTCATTCTGACTGGTTTTCTTGGACCCCACTTAATAGTACGGTGGTTCCTATGACTCAACAAAGAAGAAAAAGAACTACGAAAGATCTAAGTCTTCGCGCTCCATAGTCTTCATGCGATGTCTTCTCTTGTCATAGTCTTCAATGTGAATGTCTTCACATACCACCTTTGACTTCAATGTCTTCATACATTTTTAGGGGTCATCTCTGGTAGGAAAACCGAATCAATGAGGGACTTCTACCTGTGTTATCCTGCAATTCTCACAAACACATTAGTCCCTCAACTAGGTTTGTCGTCAATACTCCGAAACCAACTAGGCGTGGCACTAGATGCACTTACAATTCCAACGTTCCCCTACAAGAGATCTCCTAAATTGGATATTAAGTGGTACTGAATTTAATACCGTGGCGACATAATCTTCCTTACATTGCACAATATTATATAGAGAAGGGTATTGTAAAGCCAGACGCGTCTCCCTAGCCATGTTTCCTCCCAAAATCTAGTAGAGGTACCACTACCAATTAGGAACTTCACACGCTAGAAGAAAGTTACTTTTGTCTTCATTAACCCTTTCCAAAACGGTGAGTCAATTGGCCTTGCATTCACCTTGGCCAAAGTCTTATTATTTAAGTATTTATTCTGCAAGATTTGTATCCACATGCCTTCGGTCTCCGTAGATAGTCTGTATAGCCATTTGCTAAGAAAACATCTATTCTTTACCTCTAAATTCTCAATCCCTAACCCACCCTAGTCTTTTGGTCTACACATGATATCCCATCTAGCCAGTCTGTATTTCTTCCAGGCCTCATCGCTTTGCCAGAAGAATCGGGATCTGTAAAAGTCTAATATTTTCCGTACCCCCACCGGTACTTCAAAGAAACATAGGAGGAACATCGGTAAACTCGTCAAAACTGAGTTAATCAATACCAGCCGTCCTCTGTAAGACATTAGCTTGCCCTTCCAGCAGCTTAATCTTTTTTCAAATATATCTTCTATACATTTCCATTCTTTGTTTGTTAATCGTCTATGATGAATTGGGATCCTGAGATAACTAAAAGGTAAGGATCTCATTTCACAACCAAACAAGTTTCTGCAAATGTCTTGTTCTTCTTTAGCTCTCCCAAAACAGAACAATTCGCTTTTGTTGAAGTTGATTTTTAGCCTAGACATTTGTTCAAAAAGGCATAGAATAAGCTTCATATTCCTAGCTTTTGCAAGATCGTGTTCCATGAAAATAACAGTATCATCCACGTATTGTAGGACAGAGACACCCCCCTCTACAAGATGGGGAACAAGACCTCCTACTTGGCCACTCTCTTTAGCCCGACTAATGGGTACTGCCAACATATCCGCTACAATGTTAAACAACACAGGAGACATGGAATCTCCCTGTCGTAACCCCTTACGTGTCTGGAAATAATGACCTGTGTCATCATTGACTTTTATCCCTGTTGGGAATATAACTACCAGGTATGACCCGCCCAGGAGGGGCCGGGTCAGCCCTAATGGCGGGTCACAAAGGAAGCCCAATAAACATTCAAGGCGATAGTTTATTAAACTTATAGAAGGCCTAAGGCCTAGAGGCGGCTTAAGGCCCAATATTGTAAACCGCCGTATGTAAGGAAAGGCTTGTAAAGAAAGGCATGTAAAAGAAGTCACCGAGCCGGACACGTTTTATGAGCCGGTCGGGATTCTGTAGGCCACCAGGCGTCAACCCGTGTATATAAGGGGACGACCCGGTGGCGGCTTAGGGCAAGAAACAAGAGATCGGTAACCAAGCCGGTGAACTAACCTCTTGGTGATCGAAACCACAGCAATATCAACACAACTAGACGTAGGCTTTTACCTTCATCGTAAGGGGCCGAACTAGTATAAAACCTCTCGTGTCCTTTGTCCCGATTAACCCCTTTAAGCTTCCTAGTTACGATGGCCCTACGACTAAGTCCTTTTGCTAGGACATCTGTCGTGACAATTCCACGACAGTTGGCGCCCACCATGGGGCCAGCACATGGTGGATTTGAGTTCTTGAAGGGCAACTTCGAAGGGATCAAGGGATACGCTGTGGGCCGGATGACCAAGAGTCGTCGTGGCAAGCTCTACATCGACGATGAAGGTTGGGGCCTCGAGGCCGGCTCAATAGAGTACGGGTACCGGGTCCCCTTCAGCGGGATTCATGTATTCATTGGCCGGTCGGTCAATCGGGCCCTGAGCCAGCCGTCTGCACCAACATCATCAAGACGGCTCAGCTCGCGAGGCCCGCCCGGGCCCGACCCGCCGTAAGGCGTGCTTTCGTGGGTTGCATCCATGGAGGTGAATACTCGGAGGAATCGGTGGATGGCGGTGAGACGGACATCTGTTCCGACGCTACGTTATCAACAGGCGAGACAGATTCTTTGTATCAGCTGCGGGATGGCATGCTCGGGGGCTGTTCTGATGGCAGTAGTATTCTGGACCCCTTTGAGCCGCCGAATCGAGTCGGGGTCTTCATGGCAGGCACTCAGCCCAGACAGAACTCTACAGCTGCAGCAGCAACAACCACTGGGTCGGCAGCGGCCGGGTCAGGAGACCCCGCGCGCCTCCCGGCTCAGATACTAATGGATCTCACGGATAAGCTGACATCTCTGTTGACTACCGTGGTGGAGCCGACGGATAAGGTTCAGCATGACACGGAGGTTGCACGGGTACGCGAAGAGATGGTACAAGCCAAAGACAATTTAGCAACCGAAGAAGTCAGGATGGCCGCGGAACGGACGGCATTGGATGCCCGTGCTCAGCAGCTTCAAGCAGAGACCTTCCGGCTGTCAGTGGATCTGAATGCGTCAAACGAGGTCATGAGGAGAAGGCATCAGAAAACTCAGTCATGTCTACCTCTGACGCTCGATCCTAGGAACCTTTTTTATACACCCGGGGCCGGGACAAGTAACCCGTCGGAGGCAAATCAAATCGCGACGCCCGGAGCACTGGTTCAGCCGCGGACCGTGGAGCCACCTCGCATATACACCGCTTTGCCTCATTGTACGCCGACACCACCGGGTCACTTCTCCAATCCTCTGCAAAACCTCATTGTTGTGTCAGCTCGTTTGGCGGCTCTCCTGATGGACGGTGACTCCCCGACGGCAATCGAAACATGCAGGATGAGAGAACTTCTTCAGATGGCTCTGGTGCAGCAGGACGCGTACTCTTACAGTCGAGACAGAATCCATTCAACACCTCGCCCGAGCCGGAGCCCAAGCTACAGTAGGCATATGGACTCAGATGATATGTCAAGCAATGCTCAACGCCGCAACCGGCCGCACAGGCATGAGCCGGTACAGGCTGGAGCCCTTAACTTAGCGGATCAGGAGAGGATCCGACAAGAAGCTGAGCACGCGGTTCAACTAGCAGCAGAGCAGGCGGCTCATCAGAAATTTCCGGCTTATCCGGCAACCTCGGTTGAGGCAGGAGTGGCCACAAGAACCGGAGGTGTCCCTTGCCTGGTGCCGGCCATACGTAATGAGCGTTTGCCAAAGGACTTCAAGGGGCCTCGTAAGGTGCCTAATTACACAGCCGACTTGCAGCCTGGGCCTGGATTGAGATTTATGAGATGGCAATGGAGCTGTTGGAGGTCAGCGACGCGGCAATGGCTAAGTATTTCACTATGATGTCGGATGGAATGGCTCGTACTTGGCTAAAAGGATTGCCCCCCAATTCCATCGGTTCATGGGCAGAGTTAAAAGGCCCGGTTCATTCAGAACTTCAAGGACACATGCAAAAAACCTATGTCAATCGTGGACCTGACTAATTGTAAACAAGAGGAAGGTGAGTCCACAACCCATTGGGTGCACCGGGTCAAGGAGATAATTCATTCATCCGATAAGATGGATGCCGGCTTGGTAGTCTTAATGTTGGAGAAAAATTGCTGTTTTGAACCTCTGAAGCAGAAGTTGGGGCGGCTCAAGCGTGACTGCAATGACATGGGCCAGTTGATGGCGGATCTAGTCAAGTATGCTTATTCTGATAGTACCAAGGACCATGTGTCTGATGAAGAAAAGACAGGGAAGGGAAAGAAGAACGGCAACAACAAGGGTCACCAGCATAACCCGGCAAATCAAGGAGGTAATAAACGTAAGGCTGACGAATTTGTGGCTAACACCAATGCGTAGGGCAATAATCAACGGCGCAAGGGTAGGCAACCCCCTCGGTCGGGCGGGTCAGGTCCCACCCTTGAGCAACTATTGAATGAACCTTGTCCGAGACACGGCACCCAGGAGAAGCCAGCCACCCATCTGTGGAAGGATTGTATAATCATGAAGGCGTTTAAAAATTCAAATGCATTTGATGGAAGTCACGGCCCTGGCGCCGGTTCAGGGGAAGGCGGTTTTCATGGCCCGGGCGCCAGTTCAAGTGGAGGCGGTTTTCACGGTCAGGGCCATGCGGGTAACCAGGGAGGCTATAATCCACAACCCGGCCAAGGTAATCAGCAACAACATTCCAGATATCAGAGCAACCCAAAACAATTGAATAGTGGGCAATATCATGTATTTACCACTAGCTTGTGCAAAAAGGACTAGAAGCTTCACAAGAGGGCCATCAATTCCATTGAGCCGGCAATTCCATGTTACTTACGGTGGTCAGAACAGCCAATTGTGTGGAGTAGAGAGGATCATTGAGGGAGTCCTGGATTAGGGGGTCTCCGGACAGCCGGACTATATCCATTGGCCGGACTGTTAAACTATGAAGATACAAGATTGAAGACTTCGTCTCGTGTCCGGATGGGACTCTACTTGGCATGGAAGGCAAGCTAGGCAGTACAGATATGTATATCTCCTTCTTTGTAACCGACCTTGTGTAACCCTAGCCCCCTCCGGTGCCTATATAAACCGAAGGGTTTAGTCCGTAGGACAACATACAATCATACCATAGGCTAGCTTCTAGGGTTTAGCCTCTCTGATCTCGTGGTAGATCTACTCTTGTACTACCTATATCATCCATATCAATCAAGCAGGACGTAGTGTTTTACCTCCATCAAGAGGGCCCGAACTTGGGTAAAAACATTGTGTTCCCTGCCTCCTGTTACCATCTGCCTTAGATGCACAGTTCGGGACCCCCTACCCGATATCCGCCGGTTTTGACACCGACATTGGTGCTACCATTGAGAGTTCCTCTGTGTCGTCGCCGTTGGCTTGATGGCTCCTGCTATCATCGATAGCGATGCAGTTCAGGGTGAGACTTTTCTCGCCAAATAGATCTTCGTGTTCGGCGGCTTTGCACTGCGGCTCAATTCGCTTGGCCATCTGGAGCAGATTGAAAGTTATGCCCCTGGCCACCAAGTCAGGCTTGGAAGCTTAAATACACGGCCGACATCCGTGGAGACTTGATCTTCGACGGATTCGAGCCTCTGCCTTGTGCGTCACGCGGTCACGATGAACACGATTTAGCTCTACCATCGGACAGTGTTCAGGAGATCGCACAGGCAGCCGCTCCGACCCTCAATTCGGAGCCAGTTGCGCCATCCATGGACGAGTGGATGGACCCTGCCACGGAGGCGTTACCCTCAGCAGTGATCAAGCCGAACATCGACCTTAACTTGCCCGAGAGCCGTGTTGTTAAACTGTCGAATTCTTCTCCGGCCATGGACGCCGAACCGCCTGCGCCCGTTCCTATCGAATCTGATTGGGCGCCGATCATGGAGTTTACCTCCGCGGATATCTTTCAGCACTCGCCCTTCGGCGACATACTGAACTCATTAAGGTCTCTCTCCTTGTCAGGAGAGTCCTGGCCGAACTACGTCCGGCAGGACTAGGATGCGGACGACGAAGAAATTCGTGGCCCACCCACCACCCACTTAGTAGCCACTATCGATGACTTAACCGACATGCTCGACTTCGACTCCGAAGACATCGACGGTATGGACGACGATGCGGGAGACGAAGAGGAACCACTGCCCACAGGGCACTGGACAGCCACCTCATCATACGATATATACATGGTGGATACACCCAAAGAAGGCAATGGCAACAAGACAGTGGAGGATGACCCCTCCAAGAAGCAACCCAAGCGCCGACGTCAGCGGCGCCGCTCTAAGTCCCGCCAAAGCAAAAGTGGTGATACCGGCACAGGAGGTAATAACAGTCCGGATAGTGCTGAAGACAACAACAACCCCCTCCAGCAAGATTTAGAGCAGGAGGATGGAGGAGCTAGCCCTCCTGAGAGAGCGGCAGACGGAGAGGCAGAGGATGATAATTACATGCCCCCCTCCGAAGACGAGGCAAGCCTCGGCGATGACGAATTCTCCGTGCCAGAGGATCCCGTCGAACAAGAGCGCTTCAAGCGCCGGCTTATGGCCACGGCAAATAGCCTTAAGAAAAAGCAGCAGCAGCTTCAAGCTGATCAAGATCTGCTAGCTGGCAGATGGACTGAAGTCCTCGCGGCCGAGGAATATAAACTCGAGCGCCCCTCCAAGAGTTACCCAAAATGCAGGCTGCTACCTCGACTTGAGGAAGAAGCATATGATGCAGCCGATGGGCCACCTCGTGGCCGTGATAGAGAGGCATTCCAGCCAAAAGCTCAGCCCGCACCCCAATGCCATTCAAATAAAAAAGCATGGGGAAACACGCCAGACCTGCGAGACGTATTGGAGGACAAAGCAAAACATGCAAGATCGATCTACGGATCACGAGGGCGCGCCACTATGCGAGACGATAAACGTCACGCCGGATACAGTAAAAGTAAATCCGGCCGGGCCGAACACAGCGGGCAAGACCCATTTGAGTTGTGTCGTGATATAGCCCAATACAGAGGCGCCGCACACCCTTTATGCTTCACAGACGAAGTAATGGATCATCAGATCCCAGAAGGTTTCAAACCTGTAAATATTGAATCATACGACAGCACAACAGATCATGCGATATGGATCGAGGATTTCCTCCTCCACATCCACATGGCCCGCGGTGATAACTTACACGCCATCAAATACCTCCCACTAAAGCTCAAAGGACCAGCGCGACATTGGCTTAACAGCTTGCCAGCAGAGTCCATCAGCTGTTGGGAAGATCTTGAGGCCGCATTCCTCGACAACTTTGAGGGCACTTATGTGTGACCACCAGATGTCGATGACTTGAGCCACATAATTCAGCAGCCAGAAGAATCGGCCAGGCAATTCTGGACTCGGTTCCTAACAAAGAAAAATCAAATCGTCGACTGTCCGGATGCAAAGGCCCTAGCGTCTTTCAAACACAACATCAGCGACGAGTGGCTAGCCCGCCACCTTGGTCAAGAAAAGCCGAAATCTATGGCAGCCCTCAGGATACTCATGACCCGCTTTTGTGCAGGAGAAGACAGCTGGCTGGCTCGCAGTAACAATATGTCAAAGAACCATGGTACCTCGGATACCAAGGACGGCAATAGCAGGTCCCGTCACAACAAACATAAGCGCCGCATTAAGAGCAATAATACTGAGGATATGGCAGTCAATGCCGGATTCAAAGGTTCTAAACCCGGTCAGCGGAAAAAGCCATTTAAACAAAGTACACCGGGCCCGTCCAGTTTGGACCGCATACTCGATCGCCCGTGTCAAATACACGGCACCCCAGACAAGCCAGCCAATCACACCAACAGGGATTGTTGGGTGTTCAAGCAGGCCGGCAAGTTAATTGCCGAAAACAAGGATAAGGGGTCACATAGCAATGACGAGGAGGAGCCCTGGCAGCCACACACCAGAGTACAGAAGAGGTTTCCCCCACAAGTGCGGACGGTGAACATGATATACGCAACTCACATCCCCAAGAGGGAGCGGAAGCGTGCGCTCAGGGACGTATATGCGTTGGAGCCAGTCGCCCCAAAGTTCAACCCGTGGTCCTCCTATCCGATCACTTTCGATCGCAGGGACCACCCCACTAGTATCCGTCTTGGCGGATTCGCCGCACTAGTTCTAGACCCAATCATTGACGGATTTCACCTCACTCGAGTCCATCATATATCATCATAATTTCCTTTCACTTGCATGACCGAACGGTGTGAATAATAATAAGAGTGCACGTGCATTGGACTAAGCTGGAATCTGCGAGCATTCAAGAAACAGGAGAAGACAAGGCAATATGGGCTCTGAGTTAAATCAACATTAAAGCATATAAGAGCCACTACAACAATTTAATTATGGTCTTCTCCTACTGACCCCCAAAGAAAAGAAAAGAAAAGAAAACTATTTACATGGGAAAGCTCCCAACCAGCAAAAGAAGAACAGGAAATATTTTTTTGGGTTTTCTTTTTTTAATTATACTACAGCAGGAAACTAAATTACTACTATTTTTTTTGGTTTTCTTAAGGTTTAACAAACACACAAGAAGAAAGCAGGAAAAAGAAAATGAACTAGCTTGGATATTACAATGAAAGAGTATAAGCACCAACATCTAGCAATGAGTGTGTGTGAACATAAATGTAATGTTGGTGAGAAATACGTACTCCCCCAAGCTTAGGCTTTTGGCCTAAGTTGGTCTATTGCCAGGGATAGCCTGGCGGATACCCGTAGGTGTAGCTGGGGTCATACTACGATACAATAGTTATAGCCTCCTGAGCTGCAGCATTGAGTCGGGCTGCCTCCGCTCTCCTCTCGTACTCATCTGCCTCCTCTCTAGTAATAGTATATCTTCCTTTTGTCTGTGAATCAAAAAGAGCAGGAGCAGGGAGAGTAATACGGACAACATGTCGTTTGTTAAAAATTAAACGGTATAAAAGAGGTGATTCGGGTCATTCAACAAAATGATGTGAAGCCATGGAGTCATAATCTAAATATGCAGTAGGCAACTCCGTATCACCCTCATGGATGTCTATCTCAGGAAAATGAGCTAAGCGGGTTGCATAAATTCCTCCAAAGAAATCTCCATTATGTCTATTATGATGCAACCTACGAGCTACAATGGCTCCCAGATGATAAGATTGGTCTCCTAACACAGCACTCCTAAGAATGCTAAGGTCAGGGACACACATGTGACATGCTTCATCCTTAGCATTTATGCATCTACCGATGAAGAGAGCAAAATAATGTATAGCAGGAAAGTGAATGCTCCCTATGGTAGCTTGCGTTATATCTCTAGATTCCCCCACGGTTATATCAGCAAGAAATTTTCTAAATTTAGATTTAGGGGGATCCCTAATACTACCCCATGATGGAAGTTTGCACGCAAGAGTGAAATCCTCTAAGTCCATTCTATAAGATTTATCATAAAGATCAAACATGACTGAAGGAGAATTACACGAAGATGAATACTCAAACCTCCTCACAAATGAACTTGTGAGATCATGATACTGGGGGCATTTGTTGGCCTCAAATTCCTCAAGACCGGCATTGTGCAAATATGCTTTGAATTCTTCTTTAATTCCCGCACGGTCCATAAAATTTTTCGACGGCCACTCGCAAGGCCGTACCGGAGCGTCTCTTGGTGGATCCTCGTCAGCATCGCACATAGCAATCCTGGGTCCTTGCTTCTTAGAGGAACCACCTTGGAACATCTTCCTAAGCATATTGTTTTTCTCTGAAAAATTCTGAAATTTTTAGTAACTTCAAACAAAAGTGAACCAACTTCAATAAAACTGATAGCAACTACTCCTACAAGTGCCTAGAGCCTATATCAAGCATTAGAACTACTTGGAACCATATAAATTTGACATGCAAGCTCAAGAACATGGTCACCTATGCAGCACAAATTTGCAAAGAATAAAGCACTAGAACAAAAACTAATTGGACCAATGGAGGAGTCACATACCAAGGAACAATCTCCCCAAGCAGTTTTGCGAGAGGTGCTTTGAGCAAGGAGAACGAAAATCACAGCAAAAGTGTCTGGAACTCGTGCTTGAGTTGGTTTTTCGGGTTTGTGTGAGGCAAAGGAAGAAGATGGGTGTTGGGATAAGTGGAGGAGGGCCACCATGGGCCCACGAGGCAGGGGGCGCGCCCACCACCCTCGTGGCCAGGTGGCAGCTCCTCCCGTGGTAATTTATGCACAGTAAATCCTCAAATATTCCCGAAAAATCATATTAAATTGGCATGGCTTTCTGAGGACTTTTATTTTCGGGATATATTTATATTGCACAGATAAGACACGAAACAGACAGAAAAATACTATTTTTACTTTATTTCTACTAAATTGCAGAAAATATAAAGAGGGTATAGAAGTTTGTGCTTCTAGTTTCATCCATCTCATGCTTATCAAAAAGAATCCACTAACAAGGTTGATCAGGTCTTGTTAACAAACTCATTCCGATAATCATGAAACCGGAGAAATTTCGAATAACACTAAGTTACCTCAACAGGGATATGCACATCCCCTATAATAAGTATATCATATTTCTTTTTGACCGTAGGAATAGGAAATTCAAAACCTCCAATTATAATCGATGGAATTTTTCCAATGGAGTTGATACTATGAACTTGAGGTTGTTTCCTCAAAAAGTGTACCGTATGCTCATTACCATTAACATGAAAATTGACATTGCCTTTGTTGCAATCAATAACAGCCCTTGCAGTATTAAGAAAAGGTCTTCCAAGAATAATAGACATACTATCATCCTCGGGAATATCAAGAATAACAAAGTCCGTTAAAATAGTAATGTTTGCAACCACAACAGGCACGTCCTCACAAATACCGACAGGTATAGCAGTTGATTTATCAGCCATTTGCAAAGATATTTCAGTAGGTGTCAGCTTATTCAAGTCAAGTCTACGATATAAAGAGAGAGGCATAACACTAACACCGGCTCCAAGATCACATAAAGCAGTTTTAATATAATCTTTTAATGGAGCAAGGTATAGTGGGTACTCCGGGATCTCCAAGTTTCTTTGGTATTCCACCCTTAAAAGTATAATTAGCAAGCATGGTGGAAATTTCAGGTTCTGGTATCTTTCTTTTATTAGTAATGATATCCTTCATATATTAACATAAGGGTTTGTTTTGAGCACATCAGTTAATCGCATACGCAAAAAGATAGGCCTAATCATTTCAGCAAAGCGCTCAAAATCCTCATCATCCTTTTTCTTGGATGGTTTAGGAGGAAAAGGCATGGTTTTCTGAACCCAGGGTTCCCTTTCTTTACCATGTTTCCTAGCAACAAAGTCTCTTTTATCATAACGTTGATTCTTTGATTGTGGGTTATCAAGATCAACAGCAGGTTCAATTTCCACATCATTATCATTACTAGGTTGAGCATCATCATGAACATCATCATTAATATTTTCACTAGGTTCATGTTCATTACCGGATTGTGTTTCAGCATCAGACATAGAGATATCATTTGGATTATCAAGTGGTTCAGCAATAGGTTCACTAGAAGTTTGCATAGTTCTATCATTTTTCTTTTTCTTCTTTTTAGAAGAACTAGGAACATCAATATCATTTCTTTGAGAATCTTGCTCGATTCTCTTAGGGTGGCCTTCAGGATACAAAGGTTCCTGAGTCATTCTACCAGTTCTAGTAGCCACTCTAACAGCATAATCATTTTTCTTACTATTCATTTCATCAAGCACTTATTTTTGAGCTTTAAGCACTTGTTCTACTTGCGTGGTAACCATAGAAGCATGTTTGCTAACAAGTTTAAGTTCACCTCTAATATTAGCCATATAATCACCCAAGTATTTAATTATATCGGAATCATATTTCAATTGTCTACCAAAATAAGCATTGAAATTTTCTTGTTTGACAATAAAATTATCAAACTCATCAAAGCATTGCCTAGCAGACTTATAGTCAGGGATATCACCTTCATCAAATCTATAGAGAGAATTTACCTTTACTACCTGTGTCGGGATATCAGGATCAGGAGGTTCTTCAGTAAATAAAGGATTAAGATCATATACTTCGTCAACAGGAGGTATATTAAGACCATGTATTTCTTTAATAGGAGGTAAATTATTAACATCTTCAACTTTAATACCTTTTTCTTTCATAGATTTCTTTGCCTCTTGCATATCTTCGGGACTGAGAAATAGAACACCTCTCTTCTTTGGAGTTGGTTTAGGAATAGGATCATTAATTGGAGCAGGAGCTGGCTCAGGAGGTGCCCAATTATTTTCATTTGTCAACATATTATTCAATAGAATTTCAGCCTCATCCGGTGTTCTTTCCCTGAAAAGAGAACCAGCACAACTATCCAGGTAATCTCTTGAAGCATCGGTTAGTCCATTATAAAAGATATCAAGTATTTCAGGTTTCTTAAGAGGATGATCAGGCAAAGCATTAAGTCACTTGAGAAGCCTCCCCCAAGCTTGTGGGAGACTCTCTTCTTTAATTTGCACGAAATTGTATATTTCCCTCAAAGCAGCTTGTTTCTTATGAGCAGGGAAATATTTAGCAGAGAAATAATAAATCATATCCTGGGGACTATGCACACAACCAGGATCAAGAGAATTAAACCATATCTTAGCATCACCCTTTAATGAGAACGGAAATATTTTGAGTAAATAGAGGTAATGTGATCTCTCATTATTAGTGAACAGGGCAGCTATATCATTTAACTTAGTAAGATGTGCCACAACAGTTTCAGATTCATAGCCATAGAAAGGATCAGATTCAACCAAAGTAATTATATCTGGATCAACAAAGAATTCATAATCCTTATCAGGAACACAGATAGGTGAAGTTGCAGAAGCAGGACCAGGTGTCATTTTATCTCTAAGTGATTCTTTGTTCCATTTAATCAATAACCTCTTAAGCTCGTATCTATCTCTACAGGCTAAAATAGCTAAAGAAGAATCTTTATCAAAAAGATAACCTTCGGGATAACAGGCATATTTTCATCATCACTATCATCATTGTATTCAGTTTCATCAATTTCTCTTTCTCTAGCCCTAGCAATTTGTTCTTCAAGAAATTCACTAAGGGCCACGGTAGTATCAGGCATAGAAGCAGTTTCATCATAAGTATCATGCATAGCAGAAGTGGCATCATCAATAACATGCGACATATCGGAACGAGTAGTAGAAGCAGGTTTAGGTGTCGCTAGCTTACTTATAACCGAAGGTGAATCCAGTGCAGAGCTAGATGGCAGTTCCTTACCTCCCCTCGTACTTGAGGGATAAATTGTTGTCTTAGCGTCTTTCAAGTTCTTCATAGTGTCCAGCAGATATAAATCCCAAGTGACTCAAAGAATAGAGCTATGCTCCCCGGCAACGGCGGCAGAAAAAGGTCTTGATAACCCACAAGTATAGGGGATCGCAACAGTTATCGAGGGTAGAGTATTTAACCCAGATTTATTGATTCAACACATGGGAGCCAAACAATATTCTCAAGTATTAGCAGTTGAGTTGTCAATTCAACCACACCTGGAAACTTAGTATCTGCAGCAAACTGTTTAGTAGCAAAGTAATATGATAGTGGTGGTAACGGCAACAAAAGTAAAGACAGCAAAAGTAATGTTTTTGGTATTTTGTAGTGATTGTAATAGTAGCAGCGGAAAAATAAATAAGCGTAAACCAGTATATGGAAAACTCATAGGCACCAGATCAGTGATGGATAATTATGCCGGATGCGGTTCATCATGTAACAGTCATAACATAGGGTGACACAGAACTAGCTCCAATTCATCAATGTAATGTAGGCATGTATTCCGTATATAGTCATACGTGCTTATGGAAAAGAACTTGCATGACACCTTTTGTCCTACCCTCCCGTGGCAGCGGGGTCCTATTGGAAACTTAGGGATATTAAGGCCTCCTTTTAATAGAGAACCGGAACAAAGCATTAACACATAGTGAATACATGAACTCCTCAAACTACGGTCATCACCGGGAGTGGTCCCGATTATTTGCACTTTGGGGTTGCCGGATCATAACACATAGTAGGTGACTATAGGCTTACAAGATAGGATCTAGAACTCACATATATTCATCAAAACATAATAGGTTCAGATCTGAAATCATGGCACTCGGGCCCTAGTGACAAGCATTAAGCATAGCAAAGTCATAGCAACATCAATCTCAGAACATAGTGGATACTAGGGATCAAACCCTAACAAAACTAACTCGATTACATGATAAATCTCATCCAACCCATCACCGTCCAGCAAGACTACGATGGAATTACTCATGCACGGCGGTGAGCATCATGAAATTGGTGATGGAGGATGGTTGATGATGACGACGGCGACGAATACCGCTCTCCGGAGCCCCGAACGGACTCCAGATCAGCCCTCCCGAGAGGTTTTAGGGCTTGGCGGTGGCTCCGTATCGTAAAACGTGATGATTTCTTCTCTATGATTTTTTTCTCTCCGAAAGCGAATATATAGAGTTGGAATTGGCGTCGGAGGGTTTCTAGGGGCCCCACGAGGTAGGGGGCGCGCCCTAGAGGGGGGCGCCCCCCACCCTCGTGGACAGCGTGTGGGCCCCCTAGTCTTCATCTTTGGTGAGGATTTTTTTTATTTTTTCTAAGGTATTCTGTGGAGTTTCAGGACTTTCCAAGAATATTTGCTTTCTGCACATAAAACAACATCATGGCAATTCTGCTGAAAACAGCGTCAGTCCGGGTTAGTTCCATTCAAATCATACAAGTTAGAGTCCAAAACAAGGGCAAAAGTGTTTGGAAAAGTAGATACGACGGAGATGTATCACCGAACACATGATGCAGCAACCAAGGAGGCAGAAAGCTACGTCACACCACGGAATTCCCAGGTGGATTACAGTAACAAGCGAAATGTTTGATTTAATACTATTCCTCAGCTAGCCCTTGGAAGGGACATACTCCTACTCTTTGCTTATCACACTATCTGTATCATTCTGCTTTAACGCACCTTTTTGAATAAACAATGCATAACATTACGACTATTATTGCATTCATGTTATATATATATATATATATATATGTGTGTGTGTGTGTGTGTGTGTGTGTGTGTGTGTGTGTGTGTGTTCATTAATGACGCCTTGCAACCATACACTTTGGTACGGCTAATACACCAGGGGCTTACGTAGCCCACAATATGGTGTGAAAAGTCCGAACACTTCCACAAGTGTGGCACCCCGAACTTATAGCATTATATGCATCAGCTCCGAATCATGTCTTTGGTCAAATGTTGGGTTTGCTCGGCTCCTATGTTTTGGTACCTTACGTTCTGCTCTATCGGCTAAGGTAGCGCTAGCAGAACTACTGCGATTGTGCCCCGGTTCTGCTGGGCTGAGCACCTCAGTAGAGAAAGCTAAAACTGGCTGTCATGATAAGGCAAGAGACTGGTTGCTGTTCAGCGAGGTTTCGAGTCCCTGAAGACTTATGCTGCTTAGAGCGAGGGGCCGGCCCTGTCCGGCTTAAAGGCGTGTATCGCGCCACGAATTCGGCCTTCCGAATACCAGGGGCTTCGCTGAAATTTAAAATTATAGAATTCTATGGCTAAGTGAGAGTGATAAAGCATTATTAGTCATGTTGCCTTGTTCGTTGTGCTGAGCGCCTCCCTTAAAGGACCCAAAAATGGGAACAAGAGTGCTCAGGTTTATCCCGAACACCCCAGCACTCATGGCACGGGGGTAGAAGCCGAGGACTAGCCATCTCTCAGATTGATAAACAGCCAAACAAAAGGTAATATTTTAAATTCAAATAAGTGTTGCATAGCGCATATGAACAAGTTTTCATAAATACAGGATCACACGAGCAAGTTTCACTCAAATATTACATCTTTCGTGCACTCGTCTGCTATGAGACGGGCACCCTGCAGAACACCCTCATAGTACATCTCGGGGTGGCGATGCTCCTTGCCCTCCGGCGGCCCTTCCTTGATCAGCTTCAGGGCGTCTAGCTTGACCCATTGCAACTTCACATGGGCGAAAGCCCGGCGTGCACATTCAATGCAGACGGATCGCTTGACGACCTCCAGCCGCGGGCAGGCATCCACAAGCCGCCTCACCAGGCCAAAGTAGTTGTTCGGAAGGGCATCGCCAGGCCACAGCCAGACTATAAATCCCTTCATGGCCTGTTCGGCCGCCTTGTGCAGTTCGACCAGCTGCTTTAGCTGGTCGCTCACAGACACTGGGTGTTCGGTCCCAGTATACTAGGCCCAGAACAACTTCTCCGTTGAGCTTCCATCCTCGGCCCAGTAAAACTTCGAGGCATTCGACACGCTGTGGGGCAAATCTGCGAATGCTCCTGGAGAGCTCCGAATTCGGGTAAGTAATCGGTAATTTACTTTTACATGCTTGCTTTGCATATAGAATGCCTTAACCGCCGCTATCTTCTTCATTGCATCGATCTCCTGGAGGGCCTTTTGGGCTTCGACCTTGGCACTCTTTGCGCTCTCGAGGGCCACGGCAAGCTCAGACTCCCGCGTCTTCGAGTCAAGATCCAACGCCTCGTGCTTCATCACGAGAGCCTAGAGCTCTTGCTGCACCTCCCCCACCCGAGCCTCTTGCTTTTTTCGCTCGGTGCGCTCCTTGGCCGCTTTATCTTCGGCCTCGGACAGCGCTTGCTTTAGGGTCGCCACTTCAGTCGTGGCCCCTGGCAAATTCATGATGATCCTGTCATTTTGCAATCGCATTCTTTTCATACATATCCATAGACTAGGTACTACTTACCTTTGTTCTCCTCGAGCTGCCTCTTGGCAAGGCCGAGCTCGTCCTGGGACCCTTTAAGGTCCTGCTTCAGTACGACGACCTCCGCAGTCAGTGCGGTGGACGCTAGCAGCGAAGCCTGCATATGCATATTGACATACTCATATTAGACTCCTGTGATATTGTTTGATCCTCTGTTCGGCTTTTCTTGGTGAACACCGAACAGAGCATCAGGGGCTACTGTCTATGCGGTAATATTTTTCCTATATCTTAAAAACACTTACCTCAAAGCCTGTTAGAAGGCTGGCACAGGCTTCAGTCAGTCCGCTCTTAGCGGACTGAACCTTCTGGACCACCGCACTCATAATAGTGCGGTGCTCCTCGTCGATGGAAGCGCTGTGAAGCGCTTCCAGCAGATTGTCCGGCGCCTCTGGATGGACAGAGGTCACCGGTGCAGGCGTCTTGCCCCTCTTAGAAGGAGGCTGCCTGCCCGAGTCCGGAACCACTGGAGGTTCCGGCGCGGTGTTCGGCTGAGGGCCGAACTCGAAGCCCGCAGGGGCCTTGTCCCCTCTGCTCCCGGAGTCCGGGAGGCCGCCTTGAGGCGCCTCCAGGACTGTCTCCCCTCGACCCGGTGCCTCTTGAGATAGCACCTCGGCGTCGTCCGTAGGATGGGGGGAGGTGGCGGTCGGAACTGGATCGCTATCCATATCCGACGAGCCCAGGGAGCCGTCCGATGATACATCGATACGGCTCGGGGTGGCCTGCATTATCGCATTCGGCATTAGGTAAAGTAGTGTGAAAAAGGGGTGCTATGAGTGACTCTGGTATCCGAATACTTACGACTTCCACAGGGGCTTGACCCTGGGTAGCCACTCGTCTTCGCCGTCGGCGGCGGTGGTAGAGCTGTCCAGAAGGAGAGTCCTTCCCTTCTTTGACCCTTCGGCCTCCCCAGTTGGGGCGGCCTTCCTCTTCTTGTCTCCCCCGTCTGGAGGGGGAGCATCATCTTCTGCCTCCTCGTCTTCGGGGGAGGATTGCGCCGTAGAGTCCTCGGATGGTGAGTCCGATGACGCCTGGCGCATGGAACTCTTTCGGGTTCCCTTGGCCTTCTTGGTCTTCTCCGGCACCGTATAAGGAGCCGGAGTCAGCATCTTCGTCAGAAGAGCGTCTGCTGGGCCTTCAGGCAAAGGAGCCGGACAGTCTATCTGTCCGGCCGTCTCCTGCCAGTCCTGTCAAAGGTACGGGAGTTTAGATCCTGCATGGAGTGAAGCTATGAAAAACAAGTATCCTTTAAAAGGTAAAGCAGCTTACCGCGTTGGCTTGGCGCTTCGCGCTGAATCCGCGATCCTCTGTAGTGGGAGGGGGACCTCGGCGCTCTTGAACAGCACCCTCCAGGCATCTTCGTGAGTTGTGTCGAAGAGCCTGTTCAGAGTTCGGTGCTGCACTGGGTCAAACTCCCACAAGTTGGAGGCCCGTTGTTGGCACGGGAGGATCCGGCAGTTGAGCATGATCTGGACTATGTTGACGAGTTTGAGCTTCTTGTTGACCATGTTTTGAATACATGTTTGGAGTCCGGTTAGCTCTCCCAAACTACCCTAGGACAGGCCCTTCTCTTGCCAGGAGGTGAGTCGTGTGGGAAGCCAGATCGGAACTCGGGGGCTGCTACCCATGTAGGGTCACGCGGTTCGGTGATGTAGAATCACCCCGACTGCCACCCCTTTATGGTCTCCACGAAGGAGCCCTTGAGCCATGTGACGTTGGGCATCTTGCCCACCATGGCGCCTCCGCACTCCGTCTGGCGGCCGCTCACTACCTTCGGCTTGACATTAAAAGTCTTCAGCCATAAGCCGAAGTGGGGCTTGATGCAGAGGAAAGCCTTGCACACGATGATATGTCGAGATGTTGAGGATGAAGTTCGGGGCCAAATCGTGGAAATCCAGGCCGTAGTAGAACATGAGCCCCCGGACAAATGGGTGGAGAGGAAATCCCAGTCCGCGGAGGAAATGGGTAAGGAACACTACCCTCTCATGGGGCCTGGGGGTGGGGATGAGCTGCCCCTCTTCTGGGAGCCGGTGCGCGATGTCGTCGGGCAGGTATCCGGCTCTACTCAGCTTCTTGATGTGTCCCTCCGTGACGGAGGAGACCATCCACCTGCCTCCCGCTCCGGACATGGTTGGAGAAGGTCGAGGTGGGAAATGCGAACTAGGGCGTTGGAGCTCGAGTGTGTGAAGACGGGTGAGCAAAGGAGGAGGAAGGCATGGATGAAAAGGTAAATCCTTATCCCTTTATATGTGCGAACAAAACTATGCGTCCCCACTAGCCTGGTAAAACTCGCTTATCCCCCAAGCGCCATAATCGATTGCGTGGTTGGGTTACCCACACCCATATTGATGATAATCCCGTGATAAGGGCACATGATCTCTGCTTTGACAAGACGTGTCAAAAAACTGCCTCGCGTTATGTGCGGGGCTAGTTAAAGGAAACGGTTCGAATAATCACCGAGCCGTGACATAATGTCGTGTTGCCAAAACAGGTCAGCAAATTGGATTTGTGGAAATATTATTCTCTCTACGGTGGTATGTGGAACTTATTTTGCAGGGTCGGACACTATCCTTGTATTCAAATTCTTCCGTGGTGTATTCGGAGGAGGAACCCGCCTTGCAATGCCAAAGACAATACTGCGCGCCGGACACATCGTCATTGAAAGCCTGGTTCAGGGGCTACTGAGGGAGTCCTGGATTAGGGGGTCTCCGGACAGCCGGACTATATCCATTGGCCGGACTGTTAGACTATGAAGATACAAGATTGAAGACTTCGTCTCGTGTCCGGATGGGACTCTACTTGGTGTGGAAGGCAAGCTAGGCAGTACGGATATGTATATCTCCTCCTTTGTAACCGACCTTGTGTAACCCTAGCCCCCTCCGGTGCCTATATAAACCGGAGGGTTTAGTCCGTAGGACAACATACAATCATACCATAGGCTAGCTTCTAGGGTTTAGCCTCTCTGATCTCGTGGTAGATCTACTCTTGTACTACCTATATCATCAATATCAATCAAGCAGGACGTAGGGTTTTACCTCCATCAAGAGGGCCCAAACCTGGGTAAAACATTGTGTTCCCTGCCTCCTGTTACCATCCGCCTTAGATGCACAGTTCGGGACCCCCTACCCGAGATCCACCGGTTTTGACACCGACAATCATCCTCCCCGGGTTGATAATCCGGGTCACTTGGCCTTGGTAGTAGCGCCTTAGGTTGGTGGATATAAATTCACTAAAGTGCTCATGGATGGAGGCAGTAGCATCAACATCCTCTACTATGAGACGTTTTGTCGGATGGGGTTGACTGATAAGAGTCTTAAGCAATCCAACACTATTTTTCACGGTGTGGTACCTGGCAAATCGGCATACCCAGTTGGTAAGATCGAACTAGAAGTAGCCTTTGGGGATGAATATGATTCAGAGCGGAGAAATTAACCTTTGAGGTGGTTAAGATCAAAAGCCCATATCATGCTCTGTTTGGACGGCCGGCTTATGCCAAGTTCATGGCTCGGCCGTGTTATGTGTATTTGTAGCTCAAGATGCCGGGTTATAAGGGCACCATTACAGTACATGGAAGCCGGAAAATAGCCCTGGAGTGTGAAGAAGGAGATGTTGCATATGCTGAGTCTGTTTGTGCAACAGAGGAGTTATAGTGATAATGTTGACCCGGAAGACATGACGTCTTTAAAGAAGCCAACGACGGAGCATGACCCAGTGTTGAAATTCAAGTCAGCTGATGACACCAAGATGGTTGATTTTGTGCCCGAAGACTCATCCAAGCAGTTCATCATCAGTGCCAACTTGGATCCAAAATAGGAAAGCACGCTCATCGAGTTCATCCGTGAGAACCGGGACATCTTTGCATCGAAACCTTCTGACATGCCGGCTGTCCCAAGAGAACTCGCTAAGCACACTCTCAATATTGATCCAAAGTTTAAACCGGTCAGGCAATTTCTCCGATGGTTCAACGAGGAAAGGCACAAGGCCATTGGAGAAGAGGTGGCCCGGCTCTTGGCGGCCGGGTTCATTGTGGAAGTCTTTCACCAAGAGTGGTTGGCCAACCCGGTGCTTGTACTAAAAAAGAACGGCACCTGGCATATGTGTGTGGATTACACCGATTTAAGCAAAGCTTGTCCAACTGACCCTTTTGCTCTCCCTCGTATTGATCAGATCATCAATGCAACGGAGGGTTGCGCGCATTTGAGTTTTCTGGATGCTTATTCAAGTTATCATCAGATCAAGATGGCAGTCAAGGACCAGGAGAAGACAACTTTCATCACTCCGTTTGGAGCCTTCTACTATGTGTCTATGTCCTTGATACTTCTCCAACGTATCTATAATTTTTGATTGCTCCAAGCTATATTATCTACTGTTTTGGACAATATTGGGCCTTATTTTCCACTTTTATATTATTTTTGGGACTAACCTATTAACCGGAGGCCCAGCCCAAAATTGCTGTTTTTTTTGCTTATTTCAGTGTTTCGGAGAAACAGAATATTAAACGGAGTCCAAACGGGATGAAACCTTCGGAAACATGATTTTCTCATCAGATAAGATCCAGGAGACTTGGACCCTCCATCAAGAAAGCCACGAGGCGGCCACGAGGGTGGAGGGCGCCCCCCTACCTCGTGGGCCCCTCGAAGCTCCACCGACGTACTTCTTGAAGGAAATATGCCCTAGAGGCAATAATAAAGCTATTATTTATTTCCTTATATCATGATAAATGTTTATTATTCATGCTAGAATTGTATTAACTGGAAACATAATACATGTGTGAATACATAGACAAACAAAGTGTCACTAGTATGCCTCTACTTGACTAGCTCATTAATCAAAGATGGTTATGTTTCCTAACCATAAACAAGTAGTTGTTATTTGATTAACGGGATCACATCATTAAGTGAATGATCTGATTGACATGACCCATTCCACTAGCTTAGCACCCGATCGTTTAGTATGTTGCTATTGCTTTCTTCATGACTTATACATGTTCCTATGACTATGAGATTATGCAACTCCCGTTTACCAGAGGAACACTTTGTGTGCTACCAAACGTCACAACGTAACTGGGTGATTATAAAGGAGCTCTACAGGTGTCTCCAAAGGTACATGTTGGGTTGGCGTATTTCAAGATTAGGATTTGTCACTCCGATTGTCGGAGAGGTATCTCTGGGCCCTCTCGGTAATGCACATCACTTAAGCCTTGCAAGCACTGCAACCAATGAGTTAGTTGCGGGATGATGTATTACAGAATGAGTAAAGAGACTTGCCGGTAACAAGATTGAACTAGGTATTTGGAATACCGATGATCGAATCTCGGGCAAGTAACATACCGATGAAAAAGGGAACAACGTATGTTGTCATGCGGTCTGACCGATAAAGATCTTCGTAGAATATGTAGGAGCCAATATGAGCATCCAGGTTCCGCTATTGGTTATTGACCGGAGACATGTCTCGATCATGTCTACATTGTTCTCGAACCCATAGGGTCCGCACGCTTAAGGTTACGATGACAGTTATATTATGAGTTTATACATTTTGATGTACCGAAGTTTGTTGGGAGTCCCAGATGTGATCACGGACATGACGAGGAGTCTCGAAATGGTCGAGACATAAAGATTGATATATTGGAAGCCTATGTTTGGATACCGGAAGTGTTCCGGGTGAAATCGGGA